>NW_026909439.1:1408000-1760000 GCF_033115175.1 Lepus europaeus
AACCCATTAGTGTTTCCAAGCACAAAATTAGATGTTCCCTGATAAAAACATTCAAAAAATAAAGTCCGTGGACAATATTAGGAATACACAAACGCAGGGAATGTAGCAATATTTCAGATTGAGTTAGCCAAAACACAACCGGATATTTCTGGTTTCATCCAGTCATATCTGGACAAAATGGTGTGGAATTAATATGCAATACCGATAAAATCACAGTAAAAATCGTTTTGGAGAAAAGCAAAGTCTTTTCGTTAGGCAAGTGCATAAAATGTCATCTACACAAGCAGAAATGTCATGTTTGTTTGCCGCAGTTCCTCTAGCTTTCTCCCTAGAAATTACGAATGTGTAGAGCTGGTGTCTCAATGTGGATTCAATTAGTGTTTCCAAGCACAAAATTAAATGTTCCCTGAAAAAAAACATTCAAAAAAATAAATTCCGTGGATAATATCAGGAATACACAAACACAGAGGCTGTAGCAATATCTGGGATTGAGTTAGCCAAAACAAAACCATATATTTCCGGTTTCATCCAGTCATATCCGTACAAAGTTGTGTGGAATTCGTATGCAATGGACCGAGAAAATCAGAGCAAAAATGGTTTTGGTGAAAAGCAAAGTCTTTTCATTAGGCAAGTGCATAAAATATCATCTATAGAAACAGAAATATCATCTTTGTTTGCCGCAGTTCCTCTAGTATTCTCCGTAGAAAATTCTAATGTGTACAGCTGTTGTCTCCATTTGGAACCAATTAGTGTTTCAATGGTACCAAATTAAATGTTCCCTAATAAAAAAAAAATTAAAACAGTAAAGTCTGTGGATAATATCAGGAATACACAAACACAATGGCTGTAGTAATATGGGGGATTGCGTTAGTCAAAACAAAAACGGATATTTCTGGTTTCATCCAGTTATATCCGATAAACTGGTGTGGAATTCGTATGCAATGGACCAAGAAAATTACAGTAAAATTGGTTTTGGAGAAAAGCAAAGTCTTTACGTTAGGCAAGCACATCAAATGTCATCTATACAAACAGAAATATCAAGTTTGTTTGCCACAGTTCCTCTAGCTTTCTCCCTAGAAAATAAGAATATGTAGCATTGGTGTCGTCATGTGGAACCAATTACTGTATCCAAGCACAAAATTAAATGTTCCACGATAAAAAATTTCAAAACAATAAAGTCCATGGATAATATCCGGAAAACACAAACATAGAGTTTGTAGCAATATCTGGGATTGAGTTAGCCAAAACAAAACCGGATATTTCTGGTTTCATCCAGTCATATCCGGACAAACTAGTGTGGAAATCGTATGCAATGGACGGAGAAAATCAAAGTAAAAATGGTTTTGGAGAAAAGCAAAGTCTTTACGTTAGGCAAGTGTATAAAATTTCATCTATACAAACAGAAATATCATGTTTGTTTGCCGCAGTTCCTCTAGATTTCTCCCTAGAAAATACGAATGTGTGGAGCTGGTGTCTCCATGTGGAACCAATTACTGTATCCAAACTCAAAATAAAATATTTCCTGATAAAAATCATTCAAAACTATAAAGTCCATCGATAATATCCAGAAAACACAAACAAGGAGGCTTTCACAATATTTTGCATTGAGTTAGCCAAAACACAACCGGATATTTCTGGTTTCATCCAGTCATATCCGGAAAAAGTCGTTTGGAATTCGTATGCAATGGACCGAGAAAATCACAGTAAAATTGGTTTTGGAGAAAAGCAAAGTCTTTTCGTTAGACAAGTGTATAAAATGTCATCGATACAAACAGAAATATCATGTTTGTTTGCCGCAGTTCCTCTAGCTTTCTCCTTAGAAAATAAGAACGTGTAGAGCTTGTATTCCCTGATGAACCAATTACTGTTTCAAGGGTACAAAATTAAATGTTTCCTGATGAAAACCTTCAAAACAATAAAGTCCATCGATAATATCCAGAAACACAAACATAGAGTCTTTCACAATATTTAGGGTTGTGTTATCCAAAAAACAACCGGATATTTCTGCTTTCATCCAGTCATATCTGCACAAAGTGGTGTAGAATTCGTATGCAATGCACGGAGAAAATCGCAATAAAAATGATTTTGGAGAAAAGCAAAGTCTTTTTGTTAGGCAAGTGCATAAAATGTCATCTATACAAACAGAAATATCATGTTTCTTTGCCGCAGTTCCTCTAGCTTTCTCCCTAGAAAATTTGAATGTGTATAGATTTTGTTCCCATGATGAACCAATTAGTGTTTCAACGGTACAAAATTAAGTGTTCCCTGAAAAAAAAAACATTCAAAAAAATAAAGTCCATGTATAATATCAGGAATACACAAACACAGAGGCTGTAGCAATATTTTGGATTGAGTTAGCCAAAACACAACCGGATATTAATGGTTTCATCCAGTCATATACGCACAAAGTGGTGTCTAATTCGTACGCAATGGACCGAGAAAATCACAGTAAAAATGGTTTTGGAGAAAAGCAAAGTCTTTTCCTTAGGCAAGTGCATAAAATGTCATCTATAGAAACAGAAATATCATGTTTGTTTGCCCCAGTTCCTCTAGCTTTCTCCCTAGGAAATACGAATATGTAGAGCTGGTGTTCCCATTATGAACCAATTCGTGTTTCAACGGTACAAAATTAAATGTTCCCCGATAAAAAACATTCAAAGCAATAAAGTCCATTGATAATATCCAGAAAACACAAACACAGAGGCTGTAGTAATATTTCTGATTAAGTTAGCGAAAACAACCGGATATTTCTGGTTTCATCCAGTCATTTCCAGTCAACCTGGTGTGGAATTCGTATGCAATGGACCGAGAAAATCACAGTACAAATGGTTTTGGAGAAAAGCAAAGTCTTTTCATTACGCAAGTGCATAAACTGTCATCTATACAAACAGAAATATCATGTTTTTTTGTCCTAGATATTTAAGAGGTGTTTTCAAATACATGATTCTTAAAATTTCTAGAAGGCATTGGACCCTCTGGTAAATGTTTTCTTAAGTTGTTATCTAATGGTTGAAATGGTTTGCTAAGTATTCATGTAATATTGCTATTGTCAGCAAGTGATCTAGTACTTGCTCCCTCATTTCTCTATTCTAAGCCCAACTTGTTCTTTCACTTCTCTATTCTCTTCAAGTTAGGAAACTAATTCTATTATAAAGGAATCTGTAGGACGCACAATTTAATCTTTAGACCTTATAAAAGAGATGGCTAACATTTTTCTGTAATAGCATAGCCAAAATAAGAACTTAAATAATAATCTCATAGTAGATTCACTTTGCCATCAGCGAAGTATATAGTAAGTAGAAAAAACCTCCCTTTCAGACCAAAGGGAAAGAAAGTTTTAAAGTGAGAGTATAATTTTCCTCATGGGCATTGTCTACCTTAGAATAACTACTGCAGAACATGCCTGTGACTATAGACTTGTAGTTCAGGCCACCAAAGTTTAGAGATGGGATTGGGCACTCCCTTGACTTGCATCCTCTGGTCTGCTTTAACACAAACCAGGAGGAAAAGAAAGCTCGGCATCAGAAGCAATGGGTGGCAGGCCTATTAATGGCTGATCTGTACAGTGATCAGCCCTCAAGGAGACCCAACAGGCCAGTCCACTGCAGTGGCTTTCAATGTGGTAAGCTTGGGCTTCAGCAGAAGTCAGCTTGTGAAGAGCCCTGGCAGCTCTGCCAAGAGTTGGATCACTGGAAATGGACCTGCCCTGGAGTAAAGGATGCCCAGGTCAGAGCCACAGATCTTAATGGCTCTAAGCTGAAAAGCCCTTCACTCAGCCCAACTTCCAAAGTGACCACTGCAGCTGAGGGGATGGTCAAGTAGGGTCAGCAACATTGCAGGCAGAACTGTAAAGTTCTTGTTAGAGATGCCCCCTGCCTTGACCTGGACAGCGCTCCTAACAGGCCAGCCAAGTCATGAAAGTCAACAGAGTGCCTTCTCCTAGGAGGTTCACACCTCCCTTAGGATATACCCCATGTGAAGAGATAGATAGGTCTGGGCCTCTGAATTTACAAGGCCTAAAGCCCACGAAATTATTACCAAGCCCCTTCTATCAGGTTCTATTTGCCTCTCCATCAGAAAAATTACTTGTAGCTTAGACAGCACCTTTCTTAGCTCCTCTAATAATGACTCTGTCCTTGTTCTAGGCCATGTCTAGTGCATTTGGGCCTCATTCCTTTGTAATCAGAACCTCTACTCTACCACCAATGGCTCTACTCCCAACCTGTGTGTACTGATGGTCCTCTTCCCCACTTAATGCTGTATAAATGTTCAAACCTGGTAAATGCCACTCTTAGGATCATTGGTTACTATCCTCACTCTATCTTTTATGACCTTGTCTAAATATGATCAGAGTCGGTAAACTTGGAAGGCTTCCATAGCCTTGGCAACTCATGACGACAGCCTAGGATGGTTACTGGTGCCATAAACTAGAGTGTCAATTTGTTGGGTCAACAACAGGAGCCACTGTGCACTTGCTCCTCATGTGGGATCTCTGACCTTAATGTGCTGTACATTGTGATTTAATGCTATAACTAGTACTCAAACAGTATGTTTCACTTTGTGTTTCCATGTGGGTGCAAACTGTTGAAATCTTTATACTAAAATGATCTTCTGTATATAAAGAGAATTGAAAAAGGATCTTGATGTGAATGGAAGGGGAGAGGGAGCGGGAGAGGAGAGGGTTGCTGGTGGGAGGGAAGTTATGGGAGGCGAAACCCATTGTAATCCATAAGCTGTACACTGGAAATTTATATTCATTAAATAAAAGTTAAAACATAACAAAACAAAAAAATAAATGTTCCCTGATAAAAATATTCAAAACAATAAAGTCCATCGATAATATCCAGAAAACACAAACAAAGAGGCTTTCAAAATATTTTGGATTGAGTTAGCCAAAACAGAACCGGATATTTCCGGTTTCATCCATTAATACCCGGATAAACTGGTGTGGAATTCGTATGCAATGGACCGAGAAAATCAGAATAAAAATGGTTTTGGAGAACAGCAAAGTCTTTTCGTTAGGCAAGTGCATAAAATGTCATCTCTACAAACAGAAATATCATCTTTGTTTGCCGCAGTTCCTCTAGCTTTCTCCCTACAAAATACGAATCTGTAGAGCTGGTGTCCACATGATGAAACATTTAGTGTTTCAACGGTACAAAATTAAATGTTCCCTGATAAAAACATTCAAAACAATAAAGTCCATCGATAATATCCAGAAAACACAAACACAGAGGCTTTCACAATATTTCGGTTTGAATTAGCGAAAACACGACCGGATATTTCTGGTTTCATCCAGTCATATCTGGACAAAGTGGTGTGGAATTCGTATGCAATGGACCGAGAACATCACAGTAAAAATGGTTTTGGAGAAAAGCAAAGTCTTTTCGTGATGCAAGTGCATAAAATGTCATCGATACAAACAGAAATATAATGTTTGTTTGCCACAGTTCCTCTAGCTTTCTCCGTAGAAAATAGGAATGTGTAGAGCTGGTGTCTTCGTGTTGAACCAATTAGTGTTTCCAAGCACAAAATTAAATGTTCCCTGATTAAAAAATTCAAAACAATAAAGTCAATGGAAAATATCATGAATACACAAACACAGAGGCTCTAGCAATATCTGGGATTGAGTTAGCCAAACAAAACCGGATATTTCCAGTTTCATCCAGTCATATCCGGACAAAGTGGTGTGGAATTGGTATGCAATGGACGGAGAAAATCACTGTACAAATGGTTTTGGAGAAAAGCAAAGTCTTTTCGTTAGGGAACTGCATAAAATATCATTGATACAAACAGAAATATCATGTTTGTTTGCCGCAGTTCCTCTAGCTTTCTCCCTAAAAAATACGAATGTGTAGAGCTGGTGTCCCCATGATGAACCAGTTAGTGTTTGTACGGTACAAAATGAAATGTTCCCTGATAAAAACATTCAAAACAATAAAGTCCATTGATAATATCCAGAAAACACAAACACAGAGTCTGTAGCAATATTTCGGATTGAGTTAGCAAAAACACAACTGAATATTTCTGTTTTCATGCAGTCATATCCGGACAAACTGGTATGGAATCTGTATGCAATGGACCGAGAAAATCACAGTAAAAATGGTTTCGGAGAAAAGCAAAGTCTTTTCGTTAGGCAAGTGCTTAAAATGTCATCTATACAAACAGAAATATCATGTTTGTTTTCCAGAGTTTCTCTAGATTTTTCCCTAGAAAATACGAATGTGTAGAGCTTGTGTCCCCATGATGAGCCAATTACTGTTTCTACGGTAAAAAATTATTGTTCCCCGATAAAAAATATTCCAAACAATAAAGTGCCTGGATAATATCCAGAAAACACAAACACAGAGGCTTTCAAAATATTTGAGATTGAGTTAGCGAAAACACAACAGGATATTTCTGGTTTCATCCAGTCATATCCGGAAAAAGTGGTGTGGAATTCGTATGAAATGGACCAAGATAATCACAGTAAAAATGGTTTTGGATAAAAGCAAAGTCTTTTTGTTAGGGAACTGCATAAAATGTCATCGATACAAACAGAAATATCATGTTTGTTTGCCGCAGTTCCTCTAGCTTTCTCCCTAGAAAATACGAATGTGTAGAGGTGGTGTCCCCATGATGAACCAGTTTTTTTTTTTCCAAGCACAAAATCAAATGTTCCCGGAAAAAAATAACATTCAAAACAATAAAGCCCGTTGTTAATATCCAAAAACACAAACACAGAGGCCGTAGCAATATCTGGGATTGAGTTAGCCAAAAAAGACCGGATATTTCTGGTTTCATCCAGTCATATCCGGACAAAGTACTGTGGAATTCGTATGCAATTGACAGAGAAAATCACAGTACAAATGGTTTTGGAGAACAGTAAAGTCTTTTCGTTAGGCAAGTGCATAAAATGTCATCTATACAAACAGAAATATCATGTTGTTTGCTGCAGTTCCTCTAGCTTTCTACCTAGAAAATACGAATATGTAGATCTGATATCTCCATGTGGAACCAATTGCTGTATCCAAGCTGAAAATAAAATGTTCCGTGATAAAAAAATATTCAAAACAATAAAGTCCGTTGACAATATCTAGAAAACACAAACACAGTGGCCGTAGCAATATCTGGGATTGAGTTGGCCAAAACAATGCCAGATATTTCTGGTTTCATCCAGTCATATCCGGATAAAGTGGTGTGGAATTCGTATGTAATGGACCGAGAGAATCATTGTACAAATGGTTTTGGAGAAAAGCAAAGTCTTTTCGTTAGGCAAGTTCATAAAATGTCATCTCTACAAACAGAAATATCATGTTTGTTTGCCACAGTTCCTCTAGCTTTCTCCCTACAAAAAACGAATGTGTAGAGCTGGTGTCCCCATTTTTAACCAATTATTTTTCCAAGCACAAATTTAAATGTTCCCTGAAAAAAAAATACATTCAAAAAAATAAACTCCGTGGATAATATCAGGAATACACAAACACAGAGGCTGTAGCAATATTTCAGATTGAGTTAGCCAACACACAACCAGATATTTCTGGTTTCATCCAGTCATATCCGGACAAAGTGGTGTGGAATTCGTATGCAACTGTCCAAGAAAATCACAGTAAAAATGGTTTGGGAGAAAAGCAAAGTCTTTTCGTTAGGCAAGTGCATAAAATGTCATCAATGCAAACAGAAATATCATGTTTGTTTGCCACAGTTCCTCCAGCTTTCTCCCTAGAAAATATGAATATGCAGAGGTGGTGTCTCCATGTGGAAGCAATTACTGTATCGAAGCTCAAAATAAAAAGTTCCCCGATAAAAAACATTCAAAAATAGAAAGTCCATTGATAGTATCCAGAAAAAACAAACACAGAGGCTGTAGAAATATCTGGGATTGAGTTAGCTGAAACAAAACTGGATATTTCGATTTTCTTCCAGTCAGATCCGGAAAACTGGTGTGAAAATCCTATGCAATGGACTGAGAAAATAACAGTATAAATGGTTTTGGAGCAAAGCAAAGTCTTTTCGTTAGCAAGTGGATAAAATGCCATCTATACAAACAGAAATATCATGTTTGTTTGCCGCAGTTCCTCTACCTTTCCCCTAGAAAATACGAATGTATAGAGCTGGTGTCTCCATGTGGAACAAATTACTGTATCCAAGCTCAAAATAAAATGTTCCCCGATAATAAACTTTCAAAACAATAAAATCCGTTGATAATATCCAGAAAACACAAACACAGAGGCCATAGCAATATGTGGGATTGAGTTAGACAAAACAAAACAGGATATTTCTGGTGTCATCCATTCACATCCAGACAAAGTGGTGTGGAATTCGTATGCAATGGACCGAGAAAATCACAGTAAAAATGGTTTTGGATAAAAGCAAAGTCTTTTCGTTAGGGAACTGCATAAAAAGTCATCTAAACAAACAGAAATATCATGTTTGTTTGCCGCAGTTCCTCTAGCTTTCTCCCTAGAAAATACGAATGTGTAGAGCTGGTGTCCCCATGATGAACCAATTTTTTTTTTCCAAGCACAAAATCAAATGTTCCCGGAAAAAAAAATTCAAAACAATAAAGTCCATCGATAATATCCGGAAAACACAAACACAGAGGCTTTCACAGTATTTCGGATTGAGTTATCCAAAACGAAACCGGATATTTCTGGTTTCATCCAGTCATATCTGGACAAAGTGGTGTGGAATTCGTATGAAATGGACCGAGAAAATCACAGTACAAATGGTTTTGGAGAAAAGCAAAGTCTTTTCGTTAGGCAAGTGCATAAAATGTCATCTATAAAAAAAGAAATATCATGTTTGTTTGCCGCAGTTCCTCTAGCTTTCTTCCTAGAAAATACGAATGTGTAGAGCTGGTGTCTCCATGTGGAACCAATTACTGTATACAAGCTCAAAATAAAATTTTCCCCGATAAAAAACATTCAAAACAATAAAGTCCATTGACAATATCCAGAAAACACAAACACAGAGGCCGTAGCAATATCTGGGATTGAATTAGCCAAAACACAACAGGATATTTCTGGTTTCATCCAGTCATATCCGGACAAAGTGGTGTGGAATTCGTATGCAATGG
Organism: Lepus europaeus; assembly: GCF_033115175.1. Lineage (NCBI taxonomy): Eukaryota > Metazoa > Chordata > Mammalia > Lagomorpha > Leporidae > Lepus > Lepus europaeus. The sequence goes on from NW_026909439.1 coordinate 1,417,059, forward strand.
ACCAAGAACATCACAGTAAAAATGGTTTTGGAGAAAAGCAAAGTCTTTTCGTTAGGCAAGTGCATAAAATGTCAACGATACCAACAGAAATATCATGTTTGTTTGCCACAGTTCCTCTAGCTTTCTCCCTAGAAAATACAAATGTGTAGAGCTGGTGTCCCCAGTTTTAACCAATTTTTTTTCCAAGCACAAAGTTACATGCACCCTGAAAAAAAAAAACATTCAAAAAAATTAAGTCCGTGGATAATATCAGGAATACACAAACACAGAGGCTGTATCAATAGTTTGCATTGAGTTAGCCAAAACACAACCGTATTTTTCCGGTTTCATCCAGTCATATCTGGACAAACTCATGTGGAATTCGTATGCAATGGACCGAGAAAATCACAGTAAAAATGGTTTTGGAGAAAAGCAAAATCTTTTCGTTAGGCACCTGCATAAAATGTCATCTATACAAACAGAAATATCATGTTTGTTTTCCAAAGTTCCTCTAGTTTTCTCCCTAGAAAATACGAATGTGTAGAGCTGGTGTCCCCATGATGAACCAATTACTGTTTCTACGGTACAAAATTAAATGTTCCCTGATAAAAACATTCAAAACTATAAAGTCCATCGATAATATCCAGAAACCACAAACACAGAGGCTTTCACAATATTTCGAATTGAGTTAGCCAAAACACAACCGGATATTTCTGGTTTCATCCTGTCATATCCGGACAAAGTGGTGTGGAATTCGTATGCAATAGACCTAGAAAATCACAGTAAAAATGGATTTGGAGAAAAGCTAAGTCTTTTCGTTAGTCAAGTGCATAAAATGTCAATGATACCAACAGAAATATCATGTTTGTTTGCCGCAGTTCCTCTAGCTTTCCCCTAGAAAATATGAATATGCAGAGCTGGTGTCTCCATGTGGAAACAATTACTGTATCCAAAATATCAAAATAAAATGTTCCCTGATAATAAACATTCAAAAAATAGAGACCGTTGATAATATCCAGAAAACACAAACACAGAGACCGTAGCAATATCTGGGATTGAGTTATCCAAAAAAGACCGGATATTTCTGGTTTCATCCAGTATATCCCGACAAAGTGTTGTGGAATTCATATGCAATGGACTAAGAAAATCACAGTAAAAATGATTTTGGAGAAAAGCAAAGTCTTTTCGTTAGGCAACTGCATAAAATGTTATCGATACAAACAGAAATATCATGTTTGTTTGCCGCAGTTCCTCTAGCTTTCTCAGTGGAAAATACAAATGTGTAGAGCTGGTGTCCCCATTTTCAACCAACTTTTATTTCCAAGCACAAAATTAAATGTTCCCTGAAAAAAAAAACATTCAAAACAAAAACTCCGTGGATAATATCAGAAATATACAAACACAGAGGCTTTAGCAAAATTTCAGATTCAGTTCGCCAAAACACAACCGGATATTTCAAGTTCCATCCCATCATATCCGGACAATCTGGTGTGGAATTCATATGCAATGGACCGAGAAAATCACAGTAAAAATGGTTTTGGAGATAAGCAAAGTCTTTTTGTTAGGCTAGTGCATAAAATGTATCTATACAAACAGAAATAACATGTTTGTTTGCTGCAGTTCCTCTAGCTTTCTCCTAAAAAATACGAATATATAGATCTGGTGTCTCCATGTGGAACCAATTACTGTATCCAAGCTCAAAATAAAATGTTCCCCGATAATAAACATTCAAAACAATAAAGTCCGTTGATAATATCCAGAAAACGAAAACGCAGAGGCTGTAGCAATGTCTGGAATTGAGTTATCCAAACAAAACCGGATATTTCTGGTTTCATCCAGTCATATCCGGAAAAAGAGGTGCAGAATTCGTATGCAATGGACCAAGAAAATCACAGTAAAAATAGTTTTGGAGAAAAGCAGTCTTTTCGTTAGGCAAATGCATAAAATGTCATTGATATAAACAGAAATATCATGTTTGTTTGCCGCTGTTCCTCTAGCTTTCTAAGTAGAAAATACGAATATGTAGAGCTGGTGTCCCCATTTTTAACCATTTTTTTTTCCAAGCAGAAAATTAAATGTTCCCTAAAAAAAAAACATTCAAAGAAATAAAGTCCGTGGATAATATCAGGAATACACAAACACAGGGGCTTTCACAATATTTCGGATTGAGATAGCCAAAACAAAACCGGATATTTCTGGTTTCATCCAGTCATATCCGGACAAAGTGGTGTGGAATTCGTATGCAATGGACCGAGAAAATCACAGTACAAATGGTTTTGGAGAAAAGCAAAGTCTTCTCGTTAGGCAAGTGCATAAAATGTCATCTATACAAACAGAAATATCATGTTTGTTTGCCGCAGTTCCTCTAGCTTTCTCCCTAGAAAATACGAATGTGTAGAGCTGGTGTCCCCATGATGAACCAATTACTGTTTCTATGGTACAAAATTAAATGTTCCCTGATAAAAACATTCAAAACAATAAAGTCCATCGATAATATCCAGAAAACACAAACACAGAGGCTTTCACAATATTTCAGATTGAGTTAGCCAAAACACAACCAGATATTTCTGGTTTCATCCAGTGATATCCGGAAAAAGTGGTGTGGTATTCGTATGCAATTGTCCGAGAAAATCACAGTAAAAATGGTTTTGGAGTAAAGAAAAGTCTTTTCATTAGGCAAGTGCATAAAATGTCATCTATACAAACAGAAATATCATGTTGTTTGCTGCAGTTCCTCTAGCTTTCTACGTAGAAAATACGAATATGTAGATCTGATATCTCCATGTGGAACCAATTGCTGTATCCAAGCTGAAAATAAAATGTTCCGTGATAAAAAAATATTCAAAACAATAAAGTCCGTTGACAATATCTAGAAAACACAAACACAGTGGCCGTAGCAATATCTGGGATTGAGTTGGCCAAAACAATGCCAGATATTTCTGGTTTCATCCAGTCATATCCGGATAAAGTGGTGTGGAATTCGTATGTAATGGACCGAGAGAATCATTGTACAAATGGTTTTGGAGAAAAGCAAAGTCTTTTCGTTAGGCAAGTTCATAAAATGTCATCTCTACAAACAGAAATATCATGTTTGTTTGCCACAGTTCCTCTAGCTTTCTCCCTACAAAAAACGAATGTGTAGAGCTGGTGTCCCCATTTTTAACCAATTATTTTTCCAAGCACAAATTTAAATGTTCCCTGAAAAAAAAATACATTCAAAAAAATAAACTCCGTGGATAATATCAGGAATACACAAACACAGAGGCTGTAGCAATATTTCAGATTGAGTTAGCCAACACACAACCAGATATTTCTGGTTTCATCCAGTCATATCCGGACAAAGTGGTGTGGAATTCGTATGCAACTGTCCAAGAAAATCACAGTAAAAATGGTTTGGGAGAAAAGCAAAGTCTTTTCGTTAGGCAAGTGCATAAAATGTCATCAATGCAAACAGAAATATCATGTTTGTTTGCCACAGTTCCTCCAGCTTTCTCCCTAGAAAATATGAATATGCAGAGGTGGTGTCTCCATGTGGAAGCAATTACTGTATCGAAGCTCAAAATAAAAAGTTCCCCGATAAAAAACATTCAAAAATAGAAAGTCCATTGATAGTATCCAGAAAAAACAAACACAGAGGCTGTAGAAATATCTGGGATTGAGTTAGCTGAAACAAAACTGGATATTTCGATTTTCTTCCAGTCAGATCCGGAAAACTGGTGTGAAAATCCTATGCAATGGACTGAGAAAATAACAGTATAAATGGTTTTGGAGCAAAGCAAAGTCTTTTCGTTAGCAAGTGGATAAAATGCCATCTATACAAACAGAAATATCATGTTTGTTTGCCGCAGTTCCTCTACCTTTCCCCTAGAAAATACGAATGTATAGAGCTGGTGTCTCCATGTGGAACAAATTACTGTATCCAAGCTCAAAATAAAATGTTCCCCGATAATAAACTTTCAAAACAATAAAATCCGTTGATAATATCCAGAAAACACAAACACAGAGGCCATAGCAATATGTGGGATTGAGTTAGACAAAACAAAACAGGATATTTCTGGTGTCATCCATTCACATCCAGACAAAGTGGTGTGGAATTCGTATGCAATGGACCGAGAAAATCACAGTAAAAATGGTTTTGGATAAAAGCAAAGTCTTTTCGTTAGGGAACTGCATAAAAAGTCATCTAAACAAACAGAAATATCATGTTTGTTTGCCGCAGTTCCTCTAGCTTTCTCCCTAGAAAATACGAATGTGTAGAGCTGGTGTCCCCATGATGAACCAATTTTTTTTTTCCAAGCACAAAATCAAATGTTCCCGGAAAAAAAAATTCAAAACAATAAAGTCCATCGATAATATCCGGAAAACACAAACACAGAGGCTTTCACAGTATTTCGGATTGAGTTATCCAAAACGAAACCGGATATTTCTGGTTTCATCCAGTCATATCTGGACAAAGTGGTGTGGAATTCGTATGAAATGGACCGAGAAAATCACAGTACAAATGGTTTTGGAGAAAAGCAAAGTCTTTTCGTTAGGCAAGTGCATAAAATGTCATCTATAAAAAAAGAAATATCATGTTTGTTTGCCGCAGTTCCTCTAGCTTTCTTCCTAGAAAATACGAATGTGTAGAGCTGGTGTCTCCATGTGGAACCAATTACTGTATACAAGCTCAAAATAAAATTTTCCCCGATAAAAAACATTCAAAACAATAAAGTCCATTGACAATATCCAGAAAACACAAACAAAGAGGCCGTAGCAATATCTGGGATTGAATTAGCCAAAACACAACAGGATATTTCTGGTTTCATCCAGTCATATCCGGACAAAGTGGTGTGGAATTCGTATGCAATGGACCAAGAACATCACAGTAAAAATGGTTTTGGAGAAAAGCAAAGTCTTTTCGTTAGGCAAGTGCATAAAATGTCAACGATACCAACAGAAATATCATGTTTGTTTGCCACAGTTCCTCTAGCTTTCTCCCTAGAAAATACAAATGTGTAGAGCTGGTGTCCCCAGTTTTAACCAATTTTTTTTCCAAGCACAAAGTTACATGCACCCTGAAAAAAAAAAACATTCAAAAAAATTAAGTCCGTGGATAATATCAGGAATACACAAACACAGAGGCTGTATCAATAGTTTGCATTGAGTTAGCCAAAACACAACCGTATTTTTCCGGTTTCATCCAGTCATATCTGGACAAACTAATGTGGAATTCGTATGCAATGGACCGAGAAAATCACAGTAAAAATGGTTTTGGAGAAAAGCAAAATCTTTTCGTTAGGCACCTGCATAAAATGTCATCTATACAAACAGAAATATCATGTTTGTTTTCCAAAGTTCCTCTAGTTTTCTCCCTAGAAAATACGAATGTGTAGAGCTGGTGTCCCCATGATGAACCAATTACTGTTTCTACGGTACAAAATTAAATGTTCCCTGATAAAAACATTCAAAACTATAAAGTCCATCGATAATATCCAGAAACCACAAACACAGAGGCTTTCACAATATTTCGAATTGAGTTAGCCAAAACACAACCGGATATTTCTGGTTTCATCCTGTCATATCCGGACAAAGTGGTGTGGAATTCGTATGCAATAGACCTAGAAAATCACAGTAAAAATGGATTTGGAGAAAAGCTAAGTCTTTTCGTTAGTCAAGTGCATAAAATGTCAATGATACCAACAGAAATATCATGTTTGTTTGCCGCAGTTCCTCTAGCTTTCCCCTAGAAAATATGAATATGCAGAGCTGGTGTCTCCATGTGGAAACAATTACTGTATCCAAAATATCAAAATAAAATGTTCCCTGATAATAAACATTCAAAAAATAGAGACCGTTGATAATATCCAGAAAACACAAACACAGAGACCGTAGCAATATCTGGGATTGAGTTATCCAAAAAAGACCGGATATTTCTGGTTTCATCCAGTATATCCCGACAAAGTGTTGTGGAATTCATATGCAATGGACTAAGAAAATCACAGTAAAAATGATTTTGGAGAAAAGCAAAGTCTTTTCGTTAGGCAACTGCATAAAATGTTATCGATACAAACAGAAATATCATGTTTGTTTGCCGCAGTTCCTCTAGCTTTCTCAGTGGAAAATACAAATGTGTAGAGCTGGTGTCCCCATTTTCAACCAACTTTTATTTCCAAGCACAAAATTAAATGTTCCCTGAAAAAAAAAACATTCAAAACAAAAACTCCGTGGATAATATCAGAAATATACAAACACAGAGGCTTTAGCAAAATTTCAGATTCAGTTCGCCAAAACACAACCGGATATTTCAAGTTCCATCCCATCATATCCGGACAATCTGGTGTGGAATTCATATGCAATGGACCGAGAAAATCACAGTAAAAATGGTTTTGGAGATAAGCAAAGTCTTTTTGTTAGGCTAGTGCATAAAATGTATCTATACAAACAGAAATAACATGTTTGTTTGCTGCAGTTCCTCTAGCTTTCTCCTAAAAAATACGAATATATAGATCTGGTGTCTCCATGTGGAACCAATTACTGTATCCAAGCTCAAAATAAAATGTTCCCCGATAATAAACATTCAAAACAATAAAGTCCGTTGATAATATCCAGAAAACGAAAACGCAGAGGCTGTAGCAATGTCTGGAATTGAGTTATCCAAACAAAACCGGATATTTCTGGTTTCATCCAGTCATATCCGGAAAAAGAGGTGCAGAATTCGTATGCAATGGACCAAGAAAATCACAGTAAAAATAGTTTTGGAGAAAAGCAGTCTTTTCGTTAGGCAAATGCATAAAATGTCATTGATATAAACAGAAATATCATGTTTGTTTGCCGCTGTTCCTCTAGCTTTCTAAGTAGAAAATACGAATATGTAGAGCTGGTGTCCCCATTTTTAACCATTTTTTTTTCCAAGCAGAAAATTAAATGTTCCCTAAAAAAAAAACATTCAAAGAAATAAAGTCCGTGGATAATATCAGGAATACACAAACACAGGGGCTTTCACAATATTTCGGATTGAGATAGCCAAAACAAAACCGGATATTTCTGGTTTCATCCAGTCATATCCGGACAAAGTGGTGTGGAATTCGTATGCAATGGACCGAGAAAATCACAGTACAAATGGTTTTGGAGAAAAGCAAAGTCTTCTCGTTAGGCAAGTGCATAAAATGTCATCTATACAAACAGAAATATCATGTTTGTTTGCCGCAGTTCCTCTAGCTTTCTCCCTAGAAAATACGAATGTGTAGAGCTGGTGTCCCCATGATGAACCAATTACTGTTTCTATGGTACAAAATTAAATGTTCCCTGATAAAAACATTCAAAACAATAAAGTCCATCGATAATATCCAGAAAACACAAACACAGAGGCTTTCACAATATTTCAGATTGAGTTAGCCAAAACACAACCAGATATTTCTGGTTTCATCCAGTGATATCCGGAAAAAGTGGTGTGGTATTCGTATGCAATTGTCCGAGAAAATCACAGTAAAAATGGTTTTGGAGTAAAGAAAAGTCTTTTCATTAGGCAAGTGCATAAAATGTCATCTATACAAACAGAAATATCATCTTTGTTTGCCACAGTTCTTCTAGATTCCTTCCTAGAAAATACGAATATGTAGAGCTGGTGTTCCATGATGATCCAATTTTTTTTTCCAAGCACAAAATTAAATGTTCCCTTAAAAGAAAACATTCAAAAAAATAAAGTCCGTGGATAATATCATGAATATACAAACACAGTGGCTGTAGCAATATTTTGCATTGAGTTAGCCAAAACACAACCGTGTTATTCCGGTTTCATCCAGTCATATCCGGAAAAAGAGGTGCGGAATTCATATGCAGTGGACCCAGAAAATCACAGTAAAAATGGTTTTGGAGAAAAGCAAAGTGTTTTCGTTAGGCAAATGCATAAAATGTCATTGATATAAACAGAAATATCATGTTTGTTTGCCGCTGTTCCTCTAGCTTTCTAAGTAGAAAATACGAATATGTAGAGCTGGTGTCCCCATTTTTAACCATTTTTTTCCAAGTAGAAAATTAAATGTTCCCTAAAAAAAAACATTCAAAAAAATAAAGTCCGTGGATAATATCAGGAATACACAAACACAGGGGCTTTCACAATATTTCGGATTGAGATAGCCAAAACAGTCCCTCTAGCTTTCTCCCTAGAAAATACGAATGTGTAGAGCTGGTGTCCCCATGATGAACCAATTACTGTTTCTATGGTACAAAATTAAATGTTCCCTGATAAAAACATTCAAAACAATAAAGTCCATCGATAATATCCAGAAAACACAAACACAGAGGCTTTCACAATATTTCAGATTGAGTTAGCCAAAACACAACAAGATATTTCTGGTTTCATCCAGTCATGTCCGGACATTGTGGTGTTTGATTCGTATGCAATGGACCGAGAAAATCACAGTAAAAATGGTTTTGGAGAAAAGCAAAATTTTTCGTTAGGCAAGTGCATAAAATATCAACGATACCAACAGAAATATCATCTTTGTTTGCCGCAGTTCCTCTAGCTTTCTCCCTAGAAATACGAATGTGTAGATATGGTGTCCCCATTTTTAACCAATTTTTTTTTCCAAGCACAAAATTACATGTTCCCAAAAAAAAATTCAAAAAAAATAAACTCCGTGGATAATATCAGGAATACACAAACACAGAGGCTGTAGCAATATTTCGGATTGAATTAGCCAACACACAACCAGATATTTCTGGTTTCATCCAGTCATATCCGGACAATCTGGTGTGGTATTCGTATGCAATGGACCGAGAAAATCACAGTAAAAATGGTTTTGGAGTAAAGAAAAGTCTTTTCATTAGGCAAGTGCATAAAATGTCATCTATACAAACAGAAATATCATCTTTGTTTGCCACAGTTCCTCTAGATTTCTTCCTAGAAAATATGAATATGTAGAGCTGGTGTTCCATGATGATCCAATTTTTTTTCCAAGCACAAAATTAAATGTTCCCTTAAAAGAAAACATTCAAAAAAATAAAGTCCGTGGATAATATCATGAATATACAAACACAGAGGCTGTAGCAATACTTCGCATTGAGTTAGCCAAAACACAACCGTGTTATTCCGGTTTCATCCAGTCATATCCGGACAAACTGGTGTGGAATTCGTATGCAATGGACCGAGAGACTCACAGTACAAATGGTTTTGGAGAAAAGCAAAGTCTTCTCGTTAGGCAAGTGCATAAAATGTCATCTATACAAACAGAAATATCATGTTTGTTTTCCACAGTTCCTTTGGCTTTCTCCATAGAAAATACGAATGTGTAGAGCTGTTTCAGTACTAGTTATAGCATCACCGCACATTAGACAAAACATTAAGGACAGATCCCACATGGGATATAAGTACACACTGACTCCTGTTGCTGACTTAACAATTTGACACTCTTGTTTATGGCGTCAGTAATCTCCCTAGACTCTAGTCATGAGTTGCCAAGTCTATGGAAGCCTCTTGAGTTCGCTGACTTCGATCTTATTTGGACAATATCATAGTCAAAGTGGCAGTTCTCTCCTCCCTTTGGAGAAAGGTACCTCCATCTTTGATGGCCCCATTCTTTCCACTGTGATCTCACTCGCAGAGATCTTTCATTTAGGTCTTCTTCTTTTTTTTCTTTTCCATGGTGTCCTGGCTTTCCATGCCTACAATACTCTCATGGGCTCTTCAGCCAGATCCGAATGCCTTAAGGGCTGATTCTGAGGCCAGAGTGTTGTTTAGGACATCTGTCATTCTATGAGTCTGTTGTGTATCCCGCTTCCCATGTTGGATCCTACTCTCCCTTTTTGATTCTATCAGTTAGTATTAGCAGACACTTGTCTTGTTTGTGTGATCCTTTTGACTCTTAGACCTATCAGAGCCATCAATTGTGAACAGAAATTGATCACTTGAACTAGTGAGATGGCATTGGTACATGCCACCTTGATGGGATTGTATTGGAATCCCCTGGCACATTTATCATGTTTGTTTGCCGCAGTTCCTCTAGCTTTCTCCCTAGAAAATACGAATCTCTAGAGCTGGTGTCCCCATGATGAACCAATTCGTTTTTCCAAGCACAAAATTAAATATTCCCTGAAAAAAAACATTCAAAAAAATAAAGTCCGTGGAAAATATCAGGAATACACAAACACAGAGGCTGTAGCAATATTTCGGATTGAATTAGCCAACACACAACCAGATATTTCTGGTTTCATCCAGTCATATCCCGACAAAGTGGTGTGGAATTCGTATGCAATGGACGGAGAAAATCACAGTAAAAATGGTTTTGGAGTAAAGCAAAGTCTTTTCATTAGGCAAGTGCATAAAATGTCAATGATACCAACATAAATATCATGTTTGTTTGCCGCAGTTCCTCTAGCTTTCTCAGTAGAAAATACGAATCTGTAGAGCTGGTGTCCCCATGATGAACCAATTTTTTTTTCCAAGCACAATATTAAATGTTCCTGAAAAAAAAAACATTCAAAAAAATAAAGTCCATGGATAATATCAGGAATACACAAAAACAGATGCTGTAGCAATATTTCGGATTGATTTAGCCAACACACAACCAGATATTTCTGGTTTCATCCAGTCATATCCCGACAAAGTGGTGTGGAATTCGTATGCAATGGAACGAGAAAATCACAGTAAAAATGATTTTGGAGTAAAGCAAAGTCTTTTCTTTATGCAAGTGCATAAAATGTCATCTGGACAAGGAAGAGGCTATGACGCCCCCAAATGAAAAAGACACCCCAATTCAAGATTATGAAGACGATGAGATTGAAGAAATGCAATAAGTGGATCTCCAAAAATTGATAAGAACATTAAGAAGTTCTCAAAAACAATTTCTTGAACTACAGAAATCCTTAATGGACAAGATAGAAAATCTCTCTCGTGAAAATGAAATATTAAGGAGGAATCAAAATGAAATGAAACAACTAGTGGAACAAGAAACTGTGATAGTGATGAGAAATCGTAATGAAATGCAGAATTCAATAGATCAAATGACAAACACATTAGAGAGCCTTAAAAACAGAATGGGTGAAGCAGAAGAGAGAATATCAGACTTAGAAGACAGAGAAAAGGAAAGGAAACAGGCAAACCAAAGAAAAGAAGAAGAAATCAGAAATCGAAAAAATATTGTCAGGAATCTACAGGATACTATCAAAAAACCCAACATTCGGGTTCTAGGTGTTCCTGAAGGCATGGAGAGGGAGAAAGGATTAGAAGGCATTTTCAGTGAGATACTAGCAGAAAATTTCCCAGGTTTGGAGAAGGACAGAGGCATCTTAGTACAGGAAGCTTATAGAACCCCTAATAAACATGACCAAAAGAGATCCTCACCACGACATGTTGTAATCAAACTCACCACAGTAAAACATAAAGAAAAGATCCTAAAAGGTGCAAGAGAGAAACGTCAGATTACTCTTAGAGGATCTCCAATTAGACTCACAGCAGACTTCTCATCAGAAACCCTACAAGCTAGAAGGGAATGGCGAGACATAGCCCATGTACTAAGAGAGAAAAACTGCCAGCCCAGAATACTATATCCTGCAAAGCTCTCATTTGTGAATGAAGGTGAAATTAAGACTTTTCATAGCAAACAGAAACTGAAAGAATTTGTTGCCACTCATCCTGCCCTGCAAAAGATGCTTAACGATGTGTTAGACACAGAAACACAGAAACACGGTCACCAATATGAAAGAAGGTAAAGGAAGGAAACCTCACAGCAAAAGATCACAGGAAGCTCAATTTCTCTTTGACATAGAATTAAACTCTGATGCTCGGTTAAAGCAATGTGTTAAAGTAATCTATTATGTGCTCTTGATGTCTGTTCAATTCCAATTGTTCAAAAACAGCTGAATTTTTATTAAGAGCTATGGGTTATTTAAATATGTGCTTATTTTCAAAGATTTGAATAGTCACCTTGTAACAATGAACAAATTTGGTCTATATTATGTCATGATTTTTAGGAATCTTATTTCAACCAGATATTTTGGATTTTGAGCCTTTTGGCATTCTTGACAGGCATTCAAAAAATCAAAGTTTCAAACAATCTGGTCTCTAAAATTTCCAGTAAATCCTGGACTTTGGTTTTTCCAGTTTGGGCCCAACTGAAAACATCGAAGGACCTATGTCTCTCATCTTATAGAGACACCAACTAAGCAGGCTATTTGGATTATATTAGAAGGACTGTCAGGATGTGATGTGGTACCAGACTTTAAGTTTCTATAATGGAAAATGCTATTAATACAAATGTTTGAGAATTAAAATGTCTAATGATCTTGTGTTACTAGACATGATAGTTATCTTAATGAGAAAGCCCCAGAGGCCTAAAGGGTTAAATACTTGTAAAATCCTACAGGTGCTTTCAAAAATACTGTGAAGTAAGCAAGTGCCTCTTGTTGGTTGATGAGTTTATAATTTTAAACATGGCGACTTAAAGTCTTTTGTCATCCATAGTTATATTTGGTGTGCTGCTCATAAAACTAAAGCGTTGTTGGTTCTGTGTTTAGCTGTCCTCCTATAGGTTCCTATGGACTTTTTCCAGCCACTTTTATTGTATTCAGTACTTTGGGATGGCTCTGTAAACAGATGAAGCCAATAATGTATTAACAGTACCAACTGAGAGAAAGTATGGTTAACTGAGGTTACTAAAAACAAAAAGCAATTCAAATCCATTGGCAATCTACAAAAAGAGTTAAAGATTTTAAAAGCTATTATTAAAATTGCTATATTGGTCTATTATGCTATGTTATATGTGTGTACATATTGTATGTCCACATGGGGAAATTTTATTAAGAGTTTTATTTTAAATGGCTTATAGATAACATTGTCCATAAATTTAAGCTGCTAAAATCAATCAAAGATACATTTTAATTGGTGTGACCTGAATCTGTGTATCATATGTTTTAAGCGTGTTGGTAGAAAGAAACTAAAAACATTTAAGATGGTTGTGCTTAAGTTTACAGGCTAAACAAACTACACCATGTTAGATATTTAAGAGGTGTTTTCAAATACATGATTCTTAAAATTTCTAGAAGGCATTGGACCCTCTGGTAAATGTTGTTATCTAATGGTTGAAACTATTTGCTAAGTATTCATGTAATATTGCTATTGTCACCAAGTGATCTAGGACTTGCTCTCTATTTTCTCTATTCTAAGCCCAACTTGTTCTTTCATTTCTCTATTCTCTTCAAGGTAGGAAACTAATTCTATTATAAAGGAATCTGTAGGACGCACAATTTAATCTTTAGACCTTATAAAAGAGATGGCTAACATTTTTCTGTAATAGCATAGCCAAAATAAGAACTTAAATAAAAATCTCTTAGTAGATTCACTTTGCCATCAGCGAAGTATACAGTAAGTAGAAAAAACCTCCCTTTCAGACCAAAGGGAAAGAAAGTTTTAAAGTGAGAATATAATTTTCCTCATGGGCATTGTCTACCTTTGAAAAACTACTTCAGAACATGCCTGTGACTATAGACTTGTAGTTCAGGCCACCAAAGTTTAGAGATGGGATCGGGCACTCCCTTGACTTGCATCCTCTGGTCTGCTTTAACACAAACCAGGAGGAAAAGAAAGCTCAGCATCAGAAGCAATGGGTGGCAGGCCTATTAATGGCTGATCTGTACAGTGATCTGCCCTCAAGGAGACCCAACAGGCCAGTCCACTGCAGTGGCTTTCAATGTGGTAAGCTTGGGCTTCAGCAGAAGTCAGCTTGTGAAGAGCCCTGGCAGCTCTGTCAAGAGTTGGATCACTGGAAATGGACCTGCCCTGGAGTCGAAGGATGCCCAGGTCAGAGCCACAGATCTTATTGGCTCTAAGCTGAAAAGCCCTTCACTCAGCCCAACTTCCAAAGTGACCACTGCAGCTGAGGGGATGGTCAAGTAGGGTCAGCAACATTGCAGGCAGAACTGTAAAGTTCTTGTTAGAGATGCCACCTGCCTTGACCTGGCCAGCGCTCCTAACAGGCCAGCCAAGTAATGAAAGTCAACAGAGTGCCTTCCCCTAGGAGGTTCACACCTCCCTTAGGATATACCCCATGTGAAGAGATAGATAGGTCTGGGCCTCTTAACTTACAAGGCCTAAAGCCCACCAAATTATTATCAAGCCCATTCTATCAGGTTCTATTTGCCTCTCCATCAGAAAAATTACTTGTAGCTTAGACAGCACCTTTCTTAGCTCCTCTAATAATGACTCTGTCCTTTGTTCTAGGCCCTGTCTACTGCACTTGGGCCTCATTCCTTTGTAATCATAACCTCTACTCTACCACCAATGGCTCTACTCCTAACCTGTGTGTACTGATGATCCTCTTCCCCACTTAATGCTGTATAATTGTTCAGACCTGGAAAATGCCACGCTTAGGGTCATTGGTTACTATCCTCACTCTATCTTTTATGACCTTGTCTAAATATGATCAGAGTCGGTAAACTTGGAAGGCATCCATAGCCTTGGCAACTCATGACGACAGCCAAGGATGGTTACTGGTGCCATAAACTAGAGTGTCAATTTGTTGGATCAACAACAGGAGCCACTGCGCACTTGCTCCTCATATGGGATCTCTGTCCTTAATGTGCTGTACATTTTGATTTCATGCTATAAGTAGTACTCAAACAGTATGTTTCACTTTGTGTTTCCATGTGGGTGCAAACTGTTGAAATCTTTATACTAAAATGATCTTCTGTATATAAAGAGAATTGAAAATGAATCTTGATGTGAATGGAAGGGGAGAGGGAGCGGGAGAGGGGAAGGTTCCATGTGGGAGGGAAGTTATGGGAGGCGAAACCCATTGTAATCCATAAGCTGTACACTGGAAATTTATATTCATTAAATAAAAGTTAAAACAAAACAAAACAAAACAAACCAAAATAAATGTTCCCTGATAAAAACATTCAAAACAATAAAGTCCATCGATAATATCCAGAAAACACAAACACAGATGCTTTCACATTATTTCGGATTGATTTAGCCAAAATACAACCGGATATTTCTGGTTTCATCTAGTGATATCCGGACAAACTCGTGTGGAATTTGTATGCAATGGACCGAGATAAATCACAGAAAAAATGGTTTTGGAGAACACCAAAGTCTTTTCGTTAGGCAAGTGCATAAAATGTCATCGATACAAACAGAAATATCATGTTTGTTTGCCACAGTTCCGCTGGCTTTCTCCCTAGAAAATAGGAATATGCAGAGCTGGTGTCTCCATGTGGAACCAATTACTGTATCCAAGCTGAAAATAAAATGTTCCCCGATAAAAAAAATTCAAAACAATAAAGTCCATCGATAATATCCAGAAAACACACACACAGAGGCTTTCACAATATTTCGGTTTGAGTTAGCCAAAACAAAACCGGATATTTCTGGTTTCATCCAGTCATATCCGGACAAAATGGTGTGCAATTCATATGCAATGGACCGAGAAAATCACAGTACAAATGGTTTTGGAGAAAAGCAAAGTCTTTTTGTTAGGCAAGTGCATACAATGTCATCGATACAAACAGAAATATCATGTTTGTTTGCCACAGTTCCTTTGGCTTTCTCCCTAGAAAATACGAGTGTGTGGAGCTGGTGTTCCCATGATGAACTAACTAGTGTTTCAACGGTACAAAATTAAAAATTCCCTGATTAAAAACATACAAAACAATGAAGTCCATCGATAATATGCAGAAAACACAAACACAGAGTGTTTCACAATATTTCGGATTCAGTTAGCCAAAACACAACCGGATTTTTCCAGTTTCATCCAGTCATATCCGGACAAACTGGTGTGGAACTCCTATGCAATGGACCGAGAAAATCAGAGTAAAAATGGTTTTGCAGAAAAGCAAAGTCTTTTATTTAGGCAAGTGCATAAAATGTGATCGATACAAACAGAAATATCATGTTTGTTTGCCACAGTTCCGCTAGCTTTCACCCTAGAAAATATGAATGTGTGGAGCTGGTGTTCGCATGATGAACTAATTAGTGTTTCAATGGTACAAAATTAAAAATTCCCTGATAAAAAACATTCAAAACAATAAAGTCCATCGATAATATCCAGAAAACACAAACACAGAGGCTTTCACAATATTTCGGATTGAGTTAGCCAAAACACAACCGTATATTTCTGGTTTCATCCAGTGATATCCAGACAACGTGGTGTGGAATTCGTATGCAATGAACCGAGAAAATCACAGTAAAAATGGTTTGGAGAAAAGCAAAGTCTTTTCATTAGGCAAGTGCATAAAATGTCATCTATACAAACAGAAATATCATGTTTGTTTGCCACAGTTCCTCTAGCTTTCTCCCTAGAAAATACGAATATGTAGAGCTGGTTTCTCCATGTGGAAACAATTAGTGTTTCACAGCACAAAATTAAATGTTCCCTGATAAAAACATTCAAAACAATAAAGTCTGTGGATAATATCAGGAATACACAAACACTGAGGCTTTCACAATATTTCGGATTGAGTTAACCAAAAGAAAACCGGATATTTCCGGTTTCATCCAGTCATATCCGGACAAACTGTTGTGGACTTCGTATGCAATGGACCGAGAAAATTACAAGAAAAATGCTTTCAACGAAAAGCAAATTCTTTTCGCTAGGAAAGTGCATAAAATGTCATCTATACAAACAGAAATATCATGTTTGTTTTCCACAGTTCCTCTAGCTTTCTCCCTAGAAATTACAAATATGTAGAGGTGGTGTCTCCATGTCGAACCAATTAGTGTATCTAAGTTCAAAATTAAATGTTTACCGATAAAAAACATTGAAAACAATAAAGTCCGTTGATAATATCCGAAAAACCCAAACACAGAGGCTGTGGCAATATCTGGGATTGAGTTAGCCAAAACAAAACCGGATATTTCCAGTTTCATCCCGTCATATTCGGACAAACTGGTGTGGAATTCGTATGCAATGGATCGAGAAAATCACAGTAAAAATGGTTTTGGAGAAGGGCAAGGTCTTTTCATTAGGCAAGTGCATAAAATGTCTTTTATACAAACAGAAATATCATGTTTGTTTGCCGCAGTAACTCTAGCTTTCTCCCTAGAAAATAAGAATATGTAGAGCTGGTGTCTTCATGTGGAACCAATACTGTATCCAAGCTCAAAATAAAATGTTCCCAGATAAAAAACATTCAAAACAATAAAGTCCATCAATAATTTCCAGAAAACACAAACACAGAGGCTGTAGAAATATCTGGGATTGAGTTAGCCAAAACAGAACCGGATATTTCCGGTTTCATCCAGTCATATCCGGACAACGTGGTGTGGAATTTGTATGCAATGGACTGAGAAAATCACAGTGCAAATGCTTCTGGAGAAAAGCAAAGTCTTTTCGTTAGGCAAGTGCATAAAATGTAATCGATACAAACAGAAATATCGTGTTTATTTGCCACTGTTCCTCTAGCTTTATCCCTGGAAAATAGGAATATGTAGAGCTGGTGCCTCCATGTGGAACTAATTACTGTATCCAAGCTCAAAATGTAATGTTCCCTGATAAACAACATTCAAAACAATAAAGTCCATTGAGAATATCAGGAATACACAAACACAGAGGCTCTAGCAATATCTGGGAATGAGTTAGCCAAAATAAAACCAGATATTTCCGGCTTCATCTAGTCATATCCGGACAGAGTGGTGTGGAATTCGTATGGAATGGACTGAGAAAATCACAGTACAAATGGTTTTGGAGAAAAGCAAAGTCTTCTCGTTAGGCAAGTGCATAAAATATCATCTATAGAAACAGAAATATCATGATTGTTTGCCGCAGTTCCTCCAGCTTTCACTTAGAAAATACGAATCTGTAGTGCTGGTTTCCCCATGATGAACCAATTAGTGTTTCTATGGTACAAAATTAAATGTTCCCTGAGAAAAACATTCAAAACAATAAAGTCCATTGATAATATCCGTAAAACACAAATACAGAAAATTTCACAATATTTCACATTGAGTTATCCAAAACAAAACGGGATATTTCTGGTTTCATCCAGTCAGATACGGAAAAAGTCGTTAGGAATTCAGATGCAATGGACCCCGAAAATCACTTTAAAAATGCTTTCGGAGAAAAGCAAAGGCTTTTTGTTAGGCAAGTGCATAAAATGTCATCTATACAAACAGAAATATCATGTTTGTTTGCTGCAGTTCCTCTAGATGTCATCTATACAAACAGAAATATCATCTTTGTTTGTTGCAGTTCCTCTAGCTTTCTCCCTAGAAAATACGAATGTGTAGATCTGGTGTCTCCATGTGGAACCAATTACTGTATCCAAGCTGAAAATATAATGTTCTATGATAAAAAACATTCAAAACAATAAAGCCCATGGATAATATCAGCAATACACATACGCAGATGCTGTAGCAATATCTGGGATTGAGTTAGCCAAAACACAACTGGACATTTCCACAATCATCCAGTCATATCCGGACAAACTCGTGTGGAATTCATATGCAATGGACCGATACAATCACAGTACAAATGATTTGGAGAATAGCAAAGTCTTTTCCTTAGGCAAGTGCATACAATGTCATTGATACAAACAGAAATATCATGTTTGTTTGCCAGAGTTCCTCTAGCTTTCTCCCTAGGAAATATGAATATGTAGAGCTGGTGTCTCCATGTGGAACCAATTACTGTATCCAAGCTCAAAATAAAATGTTCCCTGATAAAAAACATTCAAAACAATAAAGTCCATTGATAATATCTACAAAACACAAACACAGAGGATGTAGCAATATCTGGGATTGTGTTAGCGAAAACAAAACAGGATATTTCTGGTTTCATCCAGTCATATTCAGACAAACTGGTGTGGAATTCATATGCAATGGACCGAGAAAATCACAGTAAAAATGGTTTAGGAGAAAAGCAAAGTCTTTTCGTTAGGCAAGTGCATAAAATGTCATCTCTACAAACAGAAATATCATGTTTGTTTGCCCCAGTTCCTGTAGATGTCATCTATAAAAACAGAAATATCTTGTTTGTCGCGGTTTCACTAGCTTTCTCCCTAGAAAATACGAATGGGTAGAACTGGTGTCTCCATGAGGTACCAATTAGTGTTTCCAAGAACAAAATTAAATGTTCCCTGATAAAAACGTTCAAAACAATAAAGTCCATCGATATTATCCAGAAAACACAAACACCGATGCTTTCACAATATTTCAGATTGAATTAGCCAAAAGACAACCGGATATTTCTGGTTTAATCCAGTCATATCCGGACAAACTGGTGTGGACTTCGTATGCAATCGTCCGAGAAAATCACAGTAAAAATGCTTTTGGGGAAAAGCAAAGTCTTTTCATTGGCAAGTGCATAAAATGTCATCTATACAAACAAAAATATCATGTTTGTTTGCCACAGTTCCTCTAGCTTTCTCCCTAGAATATACAAATATGTGGAGGTGGTGTCTCCATGTGGAATCAATTAGTGTATCTATGTTCAAAATTAAATGTTTCCCGATAAAAAACATTGAAAACAATAAAGTCCATATAATATCCGAAAAGCCAATACACAGAGGCCGTAGCAATATCTGGGATTGAGTTAGCCAAAACAAAACCGGATATTTCCGGTTTATCCCGTCATATTCAGACAAACTGGTGTGGAATTCGTATGCAATGGATCGAGAAAATCACAGTAGAAATGGTTTTGGAGAAAAGCAAAGTCTTTTCACTATGCATGTGCATACAATGTCATCGATACAAACAGAAATATCATGTTTGTTTGCCGCAGTTCCTCTAGGTTTCACCCTAGAAAATACGAATATGGAGAGCTGGTGTCTCCATGTGGAACCAATTACTGTATCCAAGCTCAAAATAAAATGTTCCCCGATAAAAAACATTCAAAACAATAAAGTCCATCAATAATTTCCAGAAAACACAAACACAGAGGCTGTAGCAATATCTGGGATTGAGTTAGCTAAAACACAGACCGATATTTCTGGTTTCATCCAGTCATATCCAGACTAAGTGGTGTGGAATTTGTATGCAATGGACCGAGAATATCACAGTACAAATGGTTTTGGAGAAAAGCAAAGTCTTCTCCTTAGGGAAGTGCATAAAATGTCATCGATACAAACAGAAATATCATGTTTGTTTGCCGCAGTTCCTCTAGCTTTCTCCCTAGAAAATACGATTCTGTAGAGCTGGTGTTCTCATGATGAACTAATTAGTGTTTCAATGGTAAAAAATTAAATGTTCCCTGATAAAAACATTCAAAACAATAAATTCTATTAATAATATCCAGAAAACACAAACAGAGATGCTGTAGCAAATTTTCGGACTCAGTTAGCCAAAACACAATGGGATATTTCTGGTTTCATCCAGTGATTTCCGGACAAAGTGGTTTGGAATTCGTATGCAATATCCGAGAAAATCAGAGTAAAATGGTTTTGCCGAAAATCAAAGTCTTTTCATTAGGGAAGTGCATAAAATGCTATCGATACAAACAGAAATATCATGTTTGTTTCTTGCAGTTCCTCTAGCTTTCTCCCTACAAAATACGAATGTGTAGAGCTGGTTTTCCCATTATGAACCAATTAGTGTTTCAACGGTACAAAATGAAGTGTTCCCTTATAAAAACACTCAAAACAATGAAGTCCATCGATAATATCCAGAAAACACAAATACAGAGGCTTTACAATATTTCTGATTGAATTAGCCGAAAGACAACCGGATATTTCTGGTTTCATCCAGTCATGTCCGGACAAACTGGTGTGGAATTCGTATGCAATGGACCGAGAAAATCACAGTAAAAATGGTTTTGGAGAAAAACAATGTCTTTTCGTTACGCAAGTGCATAAAATGTCATCTATACAAACAGAAATATCATGTTTCTTTGTCGCAGTTCCTCTAGCTTTCCCCCTAGAAAATACAAATATGTAGAGCTGGTGTCTGCAAATGGAACCAATTAGTGTATCTAAGTTCAAAATTAAATGTTCCCCGATAAAAACATTCAAAACAATAAAGTACATCGATAATATCCAGAAAACACAAACACAGAGGCTTTCCAATATTTCGGATTGAGTTAGCCAAAACACAGACCGATAGTTCTGGTTTCATCCAGTGTTATCCGGACAAAGTGGTGTGGAATTCGTATGCAATGGACCGAGAAAATCACAGTACAAATGGTTTTGGAGAAAAGCAAAATCTTTTCGTTTGGAAAGTGCATAAAATGTCATCGATACAAACAGAAATGTCATGTTTGTTTGCCGCACTTTCTCTAGCATTCTCCCTAGAAAATACGAATGTGTAGAGCTGGTGTTCTCATGATGAACTAATTAGTGTTTCAATGGTAAAAAATTAAATGTTCCCTGATAAAAAGATTCAAATCAATAAATTCTATCGATAATATCCAGAAAACACAAACACAGAGGCTGTAGAAAAATTTCGGATTCAGTTAGCCAAAACACAATCGGATATTTCTGGTTTCATCCAGTGATTTCCGGACAAAGTGGTTTGGAATTCATATGCAGTAACCGAGAAAATCAGAGTAAAAATGGTTTTGCAGAAAAGCAAAGTCTTTTTGTTAGGCAAGTGCATACAATGTCATCGATATAAACAGAAATATCATGTTTGTTTGCCCCAGTTCCTTTGGCTTTCTACCTAGAAATTACGAATGTTTGGAGATTGTATTCCCATGATGAACTAATTAGTGTTTCAACGGTACAAAATTAAAAATTCCCTGATAAAAAACATTCAAAACAATAAAGTCCATCGATAATATCCAGAAAACACAAACACAGAGGCTTTCACAATATTTCGGATTGAGTTAGCCAAAACACAAGTGGATATTTCTGGTTTCATCCAGTCATGTCGGGACAAACTGGTGTGGAATTCGTATGCAATGGACCAAGAAAAACACAGTACAAATGGTTTTGGAGAAAAGCAAAGTCTTTTCATTAGGCAAGGGAATAAAATGTCATCTATACAAACAGAAATATCATGTCTGTTTGCCACAGTTCCTCTAGCTTTCTCCCTAGAAAATACAAATATGTAGAGCTGGTGTCTCCATGTGGTACAAATTACTGTATACAAGTTCAAAATAAAATGTTCCTCGATAAAAAATATTAAAAACAATAAAGGCCATCGTTAATATCCAGAAAACACACACACAGATGCTTTCACAATATTTCGGTTTGAGTTAGCCAAAACACAACCGGATATTTCTGGTTTCATCCAGTCATATCCGGACAGAGTGGTGTGGAATTCGTATGTAATGGACCGTTAAAATCACAGTACAAATGGTTTTGGAGAAAAGCAAAGTCTTTTCGTTAGGCAAGTGATAAAATGTCATCGATACAAACAGAAATATCATGTTTGTTTGCCATAGTTCCTTTGGCTTTCTCCCTAGAAAATACGAATGTGTAGAGCTGGTGTTCTCATGAGGAACTAATTATTGTTTCAACGGTAGAAAATTAAAAATTCCCTGATAAAAAACCTTCAAAACAATAAAGTCCATCGATAATATCCAGAAAACACAAACACAGATTCTTTCACAATATTTCGGATTGAGTTAGCCAAAACACAACCAGATGTTTCTGGTTACATCCAGTCATATCCGGACAAACTGGTGTGGAATTCGTGTGCAATGGACCGAGAAAATCACAGTAAAAATGGTTTTGCAGAAAAGCAAAGTCTTTTATTTAGGCAAGTGCATAAAATGTCTTCTATACAAACAGAAATATCATGTTTCTTTATCGCAGTTCCTCTAGCTTTCTCCCTAGAAAATATGAATGTGTAGAGCTGGTGTCTCCATGTGGAACCAATTACTGTATCCAAGCTCAAAATAAAATGTTCACCGATAAAAAACATTCAAAAGAATAAAGTCCATTGATAATATCAAGAAAACACAAACACAGAGGCTGTAGCAATATCTGGGATTGAGTTACCCAAAACAAAACCAGTATTTCCGGTTTCATCCAGTCATATCCGGACAAACTGGTGTGGAATTCGTATGCAATGGACCGAGAAAATCACAGTAGAAATGGTTTTGGAGAAAAGCAGTCTTTTCGATAGGCAAGTGCATAAAATGTCATGGATACAAACAGAAATATCATGTTTGTTTGCCGCAATTCCTCTAGCTTTCTCCCTAGAAAATGCAAACGTGTAGAGCTGGTGTCGACATGTGGAACCCAATAGTGTTTCCAAGCACAAAATTAGATGTTCCCTGATAAAAACATTCAAAAAATAAAGTCCGTGGACAATATTAGGAATACACAAACGCAGGGAATGTAGCAATATTTCAGATTGAGTTAGCCAAAACACAACCGGATATTTCTGGTTTCATCCAGTCATATCTGGACAAAATGGTGTGGAATTAATATGCAATACCGATAAAATCACAGTAAAAATCGTTTTGGAGAAAAGCAAAGTCTTTTCGTTAGGCAAGTGCATAAAATGTCATCTACACAAGCAGAAATGTCATGTTTGTTTGCCGCAGTTCCTCTAGCTTTCTCCCTAGAAATTACGAATGTGTAGAGCTGGTGTCTCAATGTGGATTCAATTAGTGTTTCCAAGCACAAAATTAAATGTTCCCTGAAAAAAAACATTCAAAAAAATAAATTCCGTGGATAATATCAGGAATACACAAACACAGAGGCTGTAGCAATATCTGGGATTGAGTTAGCCAAAACAAAACCGTATATTTCCGGTTTCATCCAGTCATATCCGGACAAACTGGTGTGGAATTCGTGTGCAATGGACCGAGAAAATCACAGTAAAAATGGTTTTGCAGAAAAGCAAAGTCTTTTATTTAGGCAAGTGCATAAAATGTCTTCTATACAAACAGAAATATCATGTTTGTTTATCGCAGTTCCTCTAGCTTTCTCCCTAGAAAATATGAATGTGTAGAGCTGGTGTCTCCATGTGGAACCAATTACTGTATCCAAGCTCAAAATAAAATGTTCACCGATAAAAAACATTCAAAAGAATAAAGTCCATTGATAATATCAAGAAAACACAAACACAGAGGCTGTAGCAATATCTGGGATTGATGTAGCCAAAACAAAACCAGATATTTCCGATTTCATCCAGTCATATCCGGACAAACTGGTGTGGAATTCGTATGCAATGGACCGAGAAAATCACAGTAGAAATGGTTTTGGAGAAAAGCAGTCTTTTCGATAGGCAAGTGCATAAAATGTCATAGATAAAAACAGAAATATCGGCCGGCGCCGCGGCTCACTAGGCTAATCCTCCGCCTTGCGGCGCCGGCACACCGGGTTCTAGTCCCGGTCGGGGCACCGATCCTGTCCCGGTTACCCCTCTTCCAGGCCAGCTCTCTGCTGTGGCCAGGGAGTGCAGTGGAGGATGGCCCAAGTGTTTGGGCCCTGCACCCCATGGGAGACCAGGAGAAGCACCTGGCTCCTGCCATCGGATCGGCGTGGTGCGCCGGCCGCAGCGTGCCTACCGCGGCGGCCATTGGAGGGTGAACCAACAGCAAAAGGAAGACCTTTCTCTCTGTCTCTCTCTCACTGTCCACTCTGCCTGTCAAAAAAAAAAAAAAACAGAAATATCATGTTTGTTTGCCGCAATTCCTCTAGCTTTCTCCCTAGAAAATGCAAACGTGTAGAGCTGGTGTCGACATGTGGAACCCATTAGTGTTTCCAAGCACAAAATTAGATGTTCCCTGATAAAAACATTCAAAAAATAAAGTCCGTGGACAATATTAGGAATACACAAACGCAGGGAATGTAGCAATATTTCAGATTGAGTTAGCCAAAACACAACCGGATATTTCTGGTTTCATCCAGTCATATATGGACAAAATGGTGTGGAATTAATATGCAATACCGAAAAAATCACAGTAAAAATCGTTTTGGAGAAAAGCAAAGTCTTTTCGTTAGGCAAGTGCATAAAATGTCATCTACACAAGCAGAAATGTCATGTTTGTTTTCCGCAGTTCCTCTAGCTTTCTCCCTAGAAATTACGAATGTGTAGAGCTGGTGTCTCAATGTGGATTCAATTAGTGTTTCCAAGCACAAAATTAAATGTTCCCTGAAAAAAAACATTCAAAAAAATAAATTCCGTGGATAATATCAGGAATACACAAACACAGAGGCTGTAGCAATATCTGGGATTGAGTTAGCCAAAACAAAACCGTATATTTCCGGTTTCATCCAGTCATATCCGGACAAACTGGTGTGGAATTCGTGTGCAATGGACCGAGAAAATCACAGTAAAAATGGTTTTGCAGAAAAGCAAAGTCTTTTATTTAGGCAAGTGCATAAAATGTCTTCTATACAAACAGAAATATCATGTTTGTTTATCGCAGTTCCTCTAGCTTTCTCCCTAGAAAATATGAATGTGTAGAGCTGGTGTCTCCATGTGGAACCAATTACTGTATCCAAGCTCAAAATAAAATGTTCACCGATAAAAAACATTCAAAAGAATAAAGTCCATTGATAATATCAAGAAAACACAAACACAGATGCTGTAGCAATATCTGGGATTGAGTTTGCCAAAACAAAGCCAGATATTTCCGGTTTCATCCAGTCATATCCGGACAAACTGGTGTGGAATTCGTATGCAATGGACCGAGAAAATCACAGTAGAAATGGTTTTGGAGAAAAGCAGTCTTTTCGATAGGCAAGTGCATAAAATGTCATCGATACAAACAGAAATATCATGTTTGTTTGCCGCAATTCCTCTAGCTTTCTCCCTAGAAAATGCAAACGTGTAGAGCTGGTGTCGACATGTGGAACCCATTAGTGTTTCCAAGCACAAAATTAGATGTTCCCTTAAAAAAATTCAAAAAATAAAGTCCGTGGACAATATTAGGAATACACAAACGCAGGGAATGTAGCAATATTTCAGATTGAGTTAGCCAAAACACAACCGGATATTTCTGGTTTCATCCAGTCATATCTGGACAAAATGGTGTGGAATTAATATGCAATACCGATAAAATCACAGTAAAAATCGTTTTGGAGAAAAGCAAAGTCTTTTCGTTAGGCAAGTGCATAAAATGTCATCTACACAAGCAGAAATGTCATGTTTGTTTGCCGCAGTTCCTCTAGCTTTCTCCCTAGAAATTACGAATGTGTAGAGCTGGTGTCTCAATGTGGATTCAATTAGTGTTTCCAAGCACAAAATTAAATGTTCCCTGAAAAAAAAACATTCAAAAAAATAAATTCCGTGGATAATATCAGGAATACACAAACACAGAGGCTGTAGCAATATCTGGGATTGAGTTAGCCAAAACAAAACCGTATATTTCCGGTTTCATCCAGTCATATCCGTACAAAGTTGTGTGGAATTCGTATGCAATGGACCGAGAAAATCAGAGCAAAAATGGTTTTGGTGAAAAGCAAAGTCTTTTCATTAGGGAAGTGCATAAAATATCATCTATAGAAACAGAAATATCATCTTTGTTTGCCGCAGTTCCTCTAGCATTCTCCGTAGAAAATACTAATGTGTACAGCTGTTGTCTCCATTTGGAACCAATTAGTGTTTCAATGGTACCAAATTAAATGTTCCCTAATAAAAATAAAAAAATCAAAACAGTAAAGTCTGTGGATAATATCAGGAATACACAAACACAATGGCTGTAGTAATATGGGGGATTGCGTTAGTCAAAACAAAAACGGATATTTCTGGTTTCATCCAGTTATATCCGATAAACTGGTGTGGAATTCGTATACAATGGACCAAGAAAATTACAGTAAAATTGGTTTTGGAGAAAAGCAAAGTCTTTACGTTAGGCAAGCACATCAAATGTCATCTATACAAACAGAAATATCAAGTTTGTTTGCCACAGTTCCTCTAGCTTTCTCCCTAGAAAATAAGAATATGTAGCATTGGTGTTTTCATGTGGAACCAATTACTGTATCCAAGCACAAAATTAAATGTTCCACGATAAAAAAATTTCAAAACAATAAAGTCCATGGATAATATCCGGAAAACACAAACATAGAGTTTGTAGCAATATCTGGGATTGAGTTAGCCAAAACAAAACCGGATATTTCCGGTTTCATCCAGTCATATCCGGACAAACTAGTGTGGAAATCGTATGCAATGGACGGAGAAAATCAAAGTAAAAATGGTTTTGGAGAAAAGCAAAGTCTTTACGTTAGGCAAATGTATAAAATTTCATCTATACAAACAGAAATATCATGTTTGTTTGCCGCAGTTCCTCTAGATTTCTCCCTAGAAAATACGAATGTGTGGAGCTGGTGTCTCCATGTGGAACCAATTACTGTATCCAAGCTCAAAATAAAATATTTCCTGATAAAAATCATTCAAAACTATAAAGTCCATCGATAATATCCAGAAAACACAAACAAGGAGGCTTTCACAATATTTTGCATTGAGTTAGCCAAAACACAACCGGATATTTCTGGTTTCATCCAGTCATATCCGGAAAAAGTCGTTTGGAATTCGTATGCAATGGACCGAGAAAATCACAGTAAAATTGGTTTTGGAGAAAAGCAAAGTCTTTTCGTTAGACAAGTGTATAAAATGTCATCGATACAAACAGAAATATCATGTTTGTTTGCCGCAGTTCCTCTAGCTTTCTCCTTAGAAAATAAGAACGTGTAGAGCTTGTATTCCCTGATGAACCAATTACTGTTTCAAGGGTACAAAATTAAATGTTTCCTGATGAAAACCTTCAAAACAATAAAGTCCATCGATAATATCCAGAAACACAAACACAGAGTCTTTCACAATATTTAGGGTTGTGTTATCCAAAAAACAACCGGATATTTCTGCTTTCATCCAGTCATATCTGCACAAAGTGGTGTAGAATTCGTATGCAATGCACGGAAAAATCGCAATAAAAATGATTTTGGAGAAAAGCAAAGTCTTTTTGTTAGGCAAGTGCATAAAATGTCATCTATACAAACAGAAATATCATGTTTCTTTGCCGCAGTTCCTCTAGCTTTCTCCCTAGAAAATTTGAATGTGTATAGATTTTGTTCCCATGATGAACCAATTAGTGTTTCAACGGTACAAAATTAAGTGTTCCCTGAAAAAAAAAACATTCAAAAAAATAAAGTCCATGTATAATATCAGGAATACACAAACACAGAGGCTGTAGCAATATTTTGGATTGAGTTAGCCAAAACACAACCGGATATTAATGGTTTCATCCAGTCATATACGCACAAAGTGGTGTCTAATTCGTACGCAATGGACCGAGAAAATCACAGTAAAAATGGTTTTGGAGAAAAGCAAAGTCTTTTCCTTAGGCAAGTGCATAAAATGTCATCTATAGAAACAGAAATATCATGTTTGTTTGCCCCAGTTCCTCTAGCTTTCTCCCTAGGAAATACGAATATGTAGAGCTGGTGTTCCCATTATGAACCAATTCGTGTTTCAACGGTACAAAATTAAATGTTCCCCGATAAAAAACATTCAAAGCAATAAAGTCCATTGATAATATCCAGAAAACACAAACACAGAGGCTGTAGTAATATTTCTGATTAAGTTAGCGAAAACAACCGGATATTTCTGGTTTCATCCAGTCATTTCCAGTCAACCTGGTGTGGAATTCGTATGCAATGGACCGAGAAAATCACAGTACAAATGGTTTTGGAGAAAAGCAAAGTCTTTTCATTACGCAAGTGCATAAACTGTCATCTATACAAACAGAAATATCATGTTTTTTTGTCCTAGATATTTAAGAGGTGTTTTCAAATACATGATTCTTAAAATTTCTAGAAGGCATTGGACCCTCTGGTAAATGTTTTCTTAAGTTGTTATCTAATGGTTGAAATGGTTTGCTAAGTATTCATGTAATATTGCTATTGTCAGCAAGTGATCTAGTACTTGCTCCCTCATTTCTCTATTCTAAGCCCAACTTGTTCTTTCACTTCTCTATTCTCTTCAAGGTAGGAAACTAATTCTATTATAAAGGAATCTGTAGGATGCACAATTTAATCTTTAGACCTTATAAAAGAGATGGCTAACATTTTTCTGTAATAGCATAGCCAAAATAAGAACTTAAATAATAATCTCATAGTAGATTCACTTTGCCATCAGCGAAGTATATAGTAAGTAGAAAAAACCTCCCTTTCAGACCAAAGGGAAAGAAAGTTTTAAAGTGAGAGTATAATTTTCCTCATGGGCATTGTCTACCTTAGAATAACTACTGCAGAACATGCCTGTGACTATAGACTTGTAGTTCAGGCCACCAAAGTTTAGAGATGGGATTGGGCACTCCCTTGACTTGCATCCTCTGGTCTGCTTTAACACAAACCAGGAGGAAAAGAAAGCTCGGCATCAGAAGCAATGGGTGGCAGGCCTATTAATGGCTGATCTGTACAGTGATCAGCCCTCAAGGAGACCCAACAGGCCAGTCCACTGCAGTGGCTTTCAATGTGGTAAGCTTGGGCTTCAGCAGAAGTCAGCTTGTGAAGAGCCCTGGCAGCTCTGCCAAGAATTGGATCACTGGAAATGGACCTGCCCTGGAGTAAAGGATGCCCAGGTCAGAGCCACAGAACTTAATGGCTCTAAGCTGAAAAGCCCTTCACTCAGCCCAACTTCCAAAGTGACCACTGCAGCTGAGGGGATGGTCAAGTAGGGTCAGCAACATTGCAGGCAGAACTGTAAAGTTCTTGTTAGAGATGCCCCCTGCCTTGACCTGGACAGCGCTCCTAACAGGCCAGCCAAGTCATGAAAGTCAACAGAGTGCCTTCTCCTAGGAGGTTCACACCTCCCTTAGGATATACCCCATGTGAAGAGATAGATAGGTCTGGGCCTCTGAATTTACAAGGCCTAAAGCCCACCAGATTATTACCAAGCCCCTTCTATCAGGTTCTATTTGCCTCTCCATCAGAAAAATTACTTGTAGCTTAGACAGCACCTTTCTTAGCTCCTCTAATAATGACTCTGTCCTTGTTCTAGGCCATGTCTAGTGCACTTGGGCCTCATTCCTTTGTAATCAGAACCTCTACTCTACCACCAATGGCTCTACTCCCAACCTGTGTGTACTGATGGTCCTCTTCCCCACTTAATGCTGTATAAAAGTTCAAACCTGGTAAATGCCACTCTTAGGATCATTGGTTACTATCCTCACTCTATCTTTTATGACCTTGTCTAAATATGATCAGAGTCGGTAAACTTGGAAGGCTTCCATAGCCTTGGCAACTCATGACGACAGCCTAGGATGGTTACTGGTGCCATAAACTAGAGTGTCAATTTGTTGGGTCAACAACAGGAGCCACTGTGCACTTGCTCCTCATGTGGGATCTCTGACCTTAATGTGCTGTACATTGTGATTTAATGCTATAACTAGTACTCAAACAGTATGTTTCACTTTGTGTTTCCATGTGGGTGCAAACTGTTGAAATCTTTATACTAAAATGATCTTCTGTATATAAAGAGAATTGAAAAAGGATCTTGATGTGAATGGAAGGGGAGAGGGAGCGGGAGAGGAGAGGGTTGCTGGTGGGAGGGAAGTTATGGGAGGCGAAACCCATTGTAATCCATAAGCTGTACACTGGAAATTTATATTCATTAAATAAAAGTTAAAACATAACAAAACAAAAAAATAAATGTTCCCTGATAAAAATATTCAAAACAATAAAGTCCATCGATAATATCCAGAAAACACAAACAAAGAGGCTTTCAAAATATTTTCGATTGAGTTAGCCAAAACAGAACCGGATATTTCCGGTTTCATCCATTCATACCCGGACAAACTGGTGTGGAATTCGTATGCAATGGACCGAGAAAATCAGAATAAAAATGGTTTTGGAGAACAGCAAAGTCTTTTCGTTAGGCAAGTGCATAAAATGTCATCTCTACAAACAGAAATATCATGTTTGTTTGCCGCAGTTCCTCTAGCTTTCTCCCTACAAAATACGAATCTGTAGAGCTGGTGTCCACATGATGAAACATTTAGTGTTTCAACGGTACAAAATTAAATGTTCCCTGATAAAAACATTCAAAACAATAAAGTCCATCGATAATATCCAGAAAACACAAACACAGAGGCTTTCACAATATTTCGGTTTGAATTAGCGAAAACACGACCGGATATTTCTGGTTTCATCCAGTCATATCTGGACAAAGTGGTGTGGAATTCGTATGCAATGGACTGAGAACATCACAGTAAAAATGGTTTTGGAGAAAAGCAAAGTCTTTTCGTGATGCAAGTGCATAAAATGTCATCGATACAAACAGAAATATAATGTTTGTTTGCCACAGTTCCTCTAGCTTTCTCCGTAGAAAATAGGAATGTGTAGAGCTGGTGTCTCCGTGTTGAACCAATTAGTGTTTCCAAGCACAAAATTAAATGTTCCCTGATTAAAAAATTCAAAACAATAAAGTCAATGGAAAATATCATGAATACACAAACACAGAGGCTCTAGCAATATCTGGGATTGAGTTAGCCAAACAAAACCGGATATTTCCAGTTTCATCCAGTCATATCCGGACAAAGTGGTGTGGAATTGGTATGCAATGGACCGAGAAAATCACATTAAAAATGGTTTGGGGAAAAGCAACGTCTTTTCATTAGGCAAGGGAATAAAATGTCATCTATACAAACAGAAATATCATGTTTGTTTGCCACAGTTCCTATAGCTTTCTCCGTGGAAAATAGGAACATGTAGAGCTGGTGTCTCCATGTGGAACCAGTTACTGTATCCAAGCTCAAAATGTAATATTCCCTGACAAACAACATTCAAAACAATAAAGTCCATTGGTAATATCTAGAAATCACAAACACAGAGGCTGTAGTAATATCTGGGATTGAGTTAGCCAAAACACACCCGGATATTTCTGGTTTCATCCAGTCATATCCAGACAAACTGGTGTGGAATTCGTATGCATTGGACCGAGAAAATCACAGTAAAAATGGTTTTGGAGAAAAGCAAAGTCTTTTCATTAGGCAAGTACATAAAATGTTATGGATACAAACAGAAATATCATGTTTGTTTGTCGCAGTTCCTCTAGCTTTCTTCCTAGAAAATACGAATGTGTAGAGCTGGTTTTCCCATGATGAACCAATTAGTGTTTCAACGGTACAAAATGAAATGTTCCCTTATAAAAACACTCAAGGCCGGCGCCGTGGCTCAACAGGCTAATTCTCTGCCTTGCGCCACCGGCACACCGGGTTCTAGTCCTGGTCGGGGCACCGATCCTGTCCCGGTTGCACCTCTTCCAGGCCAGCTCTCTGCTGTGGCCAGGGAGTGCAGAGGAGGATGGCCCAAGTGTTTGGGCTCTGCACCCCATGGGAGACCAGGATAAGCACTTGGCTCCTGCAATCGGAACAGCGCGGTGCGCCGGCCCTATTGCGCTACCGCGGCGGCCATTAGAGGGTTAACCAACGGCAAAGGAAGACCTTTCTCCCTGTCTCTCTCTCTCTCTCTCACTGTCCACTCTGCCTGTCAAAAATAAAAAAAAGAAGAAAAAAAAACACTCAAAACAATGAAGTCCATCGATAATATCCAGAAAACACAACTACAGAGGCTATTACAATATTTCTGATTGAGTTAGCCAAAAGACAAGCGGATATTTCTGGTTTCATCCAGTCATGTCCGGATAAAGTAATGTGGAATTCATATGCAATGGACCGAGAATATTCACAGTAGAAATGGTTTTAGAGAAAAGCAAAGACTTTTCATTAGGCAATGTATAACATGCCATCTATACAGTCAGAAATATCATGTTTGTTTGTCGTAGTTCCTCTAGCTTTCTCCCTAGAAAACGAATGTGTAGAGCTGGTGTGTCCATGTGACCAATTATTGTTTCCAAAAGCCAAATTAAATGTTCCCTGATAAAAAACATTCGAAACTGCAAAGTCCGTGGATAATATCAGGAATGCACAAACACAGAGGGTGTAGCAATATCTGGGATTGAGTTAGCCAAAACACAACCGGATATTTCTGGTTTCATCCAGTCATATCGGGACAAACTGGTATGGAATTCGTATGCAATGGACTGAGAAAATCACAGTAAAAAAGGTTTTGGGGAAGAGCAAAGTCTTTTCTTTAGGCAAGTGCATAAAATGTCATCTATACAAACAGTAATATCATGTTTGTTTGCCACAGTTCCTCTAGCTTTCTCCCTAGAAAATATGAAAGTGTAGAGCTGGTATCCCCATGATGAACCAATTAGTGTTTCAATGGTACAAAATAAAATGTTCCCTGATAAAAACATTCAAAACAATAAAGTCCATCGATAATATCCAGAAAACGCAAACACAGAGGTTGTAGCAATATCTGGGATTGAGTTAGCCAAAACACAACCGGATATTTCCGGTTTCATCCAGTCATATCCGGACAAAGTGGTATGGAATTCGTATGCAATGGACTGAGAAAATCACAGTAAAAATGGTTTTGGGGAAAAGCAAAGTCTTTTCTTTAGGCAAGTGCATAAAATGTCATCTATATAAACTGAAACATCATGGTGTTTGCCGCAGTTCCTCTAGCTTTCTCCCTAGAAAATACGAATTGTAGAGCTGGTGTCTCCATGTGGAGCCAAATATTTTTTCAACAAGAAAATTAAATGTTCCCTGATAAAAAACTTTCAAAACAATAAAGTCCGTGGATAATATCAGCAATACACAAACACAGAGGCTGTAGCAATATCTGGGATTCAGTTAACCAAAACACAACTGGATATTTCTGGTTTCATCCAGTCATATCTGGACAAAGTCATTTGGAATTCATATGCAATGGACCGAGAAAATCACAGTAAAAATGGTTTTGGAGAAAACAAAGTCTTTTCATTAGGAAAGTGCATAAAAAGTCATATATACAAACAGAAATATCATGTTTGTTTGCCACAGTTCCTCTAGCTATCCCCCTAGAAAATACGAATATGTAGAGCTGGTGTCTCCATGTGGAACCAATACTGTATCGAAGCTCAAAATTAAAAGTTGCCTGATAAAAAAACATTCAAAACAATAAAGTCCGTGGATAATATCCAGAAAACACAAACACAGAGGCTATAGCAATATCTGGGATTGAGTTAGCCATAACACAACCGGATATTTCTGGTTTCATCCAGTCATATCCGTACAAACTGGTGTGGAATTGGTATGCAATGGATTGAGAAAATCACAGTACAAATGGTTCTCTAGAAAAGCAAAATCTTTTCTTCAGGCAAGTGCATAAAATGTCATCTATACAAACAGAAATATCATGTTTGTTTGTCGTAGTTCCTCTAGCTTTCTCCCTAGAAAATAAGGATGTTTAGAGCTGGTGTTCCCATGATGAACCAATTAGTTTTTTAACTGTACAAAATGAAATGTTCCCTGATAAAAATATTCAAAACAATAAAGTCAATCGATAATATCCAGAAAACACAAACACAGAGGCTTTCACAATATTTCAGATTGAGTTAGCCAAAAGACAACTGGATATTTCTGTTTTCACCCAGTATATCCGAACAACCTGGTGTGGAATTCATATGCAATGGACCGAGAAATTCAGAGTAAAAATGATTTTGGAGAAAAGCAGAGTCTTTTCGTTAGGCAAGTGCATAAAAATGTCATCTATCAAACAGAAATATCATGTTTGTTTTTCGCAGTTTCTCTAGCTTCCTCCCTAGAAAATAAGATTGTGTAGAGCTGGTGTTTCCATGTGCAACCAATCAGTGATTCCAAGCACAAAATTAAATGTTCCCTGATAAAAAACATTCAAAACAATAAAGTCTGTGGATAATATCTGGAAAACACAAACACAGAGGCTGTAGCCATATCTGGGAATGAGTTAGCCAAAAGAAAACCAGATATTTCTGGTTTCATCCAGTCATATACGGACAAACTGGTGTGGAATTCGTATGCATTGGACCGAGAAAATCACAGTAAAACTGGTTTTGTAGAAAAGCAAAGTCTTTTCGTTAGGCAAGTGCATAAAATGTCTTCGATACAAACAGAAATATGTTTGTTTGCCGCAGTTTCTCGAACATTCTCCGTAGAAAATACGAATGTGTGGAGCTGGTGTCCCCATGATGAACCAATTAGTGTTTCCAAAAACAAAATTAAATGTTCCCTGATAAAAACATTCAATACAGTAAAGTCCATCGATAATATCCAGAAAACACAAACACAGAGGCTTTCACAATATTTCGGATTGAGTTACCCAAAACACAACCGGATATTTCCGGTTTCATCCAGTCATATCCAGACAAAGTTGTGTGGAATTCGTATGCAATGGACCCAGAAAATCACAGCAAAAATGGCTTTGGAGAAAAGCAAAGTGTTTTCGTTAGGCAAGTGCATCAAATGTCATCTATATAAATAGAAATATCATTTTTGTTTGCGGCAGTTCCTCTAGCATTCTCCCTAGAAAATACGAATGTGTAGAGCTGGTGTCCCCATGATGAACCAATTAGTGTTTCTACAGTACAAAAATAAATGTTCCCGAGAGAGCAGCAAGATGGCGGAATAGGCAGGGAGCACACTCAGTCCGGGGGAGAGACAGTTTAATATAAGTGGAGATACTGCAGGGTCAAGGAAGTGTAGGGGAAGAAACAGCAGAGGAAACTCTTCCGGAACTAGTGATTCACAGTGTACCTGCGTGGATAGAATGGGAGCCCAAGTTTGGGGCACCAGCGGCAGACTCAACACACCAGCGCTGGAACGCGTGGTGAGCCGAACCTCAATAGCCCGAGACACCAGCGGGCAAGCGGAAAGAGGAGGCTAGAGGGAACAAGGCTTGAAACTCCGTGGGGAAAAATTCACCAGGCTAACTAGAAGAGAGAGAGGAAAAAAATAAAAAAGTGACCGATACGGACACAAGTTTCTCTCTCTTCGCTCACCTCTCAAAGGTGAGCAATACAGAGCAGCGCCATTTTTGGAAATACGAAATAGGCAGGGCACCTCAGGTCTGCACCGGCCCTGAGCCTAGCAGAAACATCTGACTCTGGGGGGAGGGGTGAAATAACAGGAGATTAGCATCTAACTTGGCAACCCAGTGGAGACTGCAGGAGAATTGGAGCCCATAGTGAGGGCAGCAGACATTCCCTGTGTGGTCCTTGGGAAAGAGCTTCTGATCTCTGGCTCCTGTGGGTATATCATTTGCCTACTAACTACCTCCAATTACATTCAGCTGTGCGGAATTACTTCCCTTTTGAATCAAAAAAGAAAGAGAGATTTACCACACCTAACCTGGGAATGTCATCTTTGACACACCCTCAACCCTGAGGAATCAAACACAGCTCTCAGTCCACACTCATCTCAAGCCTCTAAGGCTCCACTGAAAGCAGACAGTCCACTTAATATAGAGCCATAGTGTAACAAGAAAAAACACCACAGTGAAGAAACCAAATATCTCCAACATGCCAAACAACAAACGCAAAAACCAAGCTAACAAGAACAAGGAAGACACTATGACGCCCCCAAATGAAAAAGGCACCCCAATTCAAGATTATGAAGATGATGAGATCGAAGAAATCCAATAAGTGGATCTCAAAAAATTGATAAGAACATTAAGATGTTCTCAAAAACAAATTCTTGAACTACAGAAATCTTTAATGGAGAAGATAGAAAATCTCTCTCATGAAAATGAAATATTAAGGAGGAATCCAAATGAAATGAAACAACTAGTGGAACAAGAAACTGTGATAGTGATGAGAAATCATAATGAAATGAAGAACTCAATAGATCAAATGACAAACACACTAGAGAGCCTTAAAAACAGAATGGGCGAAGCAGAAGAGAGAATATCAGACTTAGAAGACGGAGAACAGGAAAGGAAACAGGCAAACCAAAGAAAAGAAGAAGAAATTAGAAATCTAAAACATATTGTCAGGAATCTACAGGATACTATTTAAAAACCCAACATTCGGGTTCTAGGAGTTCCTGAAAGCATGGAGAGGGAGAAAGGATTAGAAGGCATTTTCAGTGAGATACTAGCAGAAAATATCCCAAGTTTGGAGAAGGACAGAGGCATCTTAGTACAGGAAGCTTATAGAACCCCTAATAAACATGACCAAAAGAGATCCTCACCACGACATGTTGTAATCAAACTCACCACAGTGAAACATAAAGAAAAGATCCTAAAATGTGCAAGAGAGAAACGTCAGATTACTCTTAGAGGATCTCCAATTAGACTCACAGCAGACTTCTCATCAGAAACCCTACAAGCTAGAAGGGAATGGTGAGACATAGCCCAGGTACTAAGAGCGAAAAACTGCCAGCCCAGAATACTATATCCTGCAAAGCTCTCATTTGTGAATGAAGGTGAAATTAAGACTTTTCATAGCAAACAGAAACTGAAAGAATTTGTTGCCACTCATCCTGCCCTGCAAAAGATGCTTAAAGATGTGTTACACACAGAAACACAGAAACACGGTCACCAATATGAAAGAAGGTAAAGGAAGGAAACCTCACAGCAAAAGATCACAGGAAGCTCAATTTCTCTTTGACATAGAATTAAACTCTGATGCTCGGTTAAAGCAATGTGTTAAAGTAATCTATTATGTGCTCTTGATGTCTGTTCAATTCCAATTGTTCAAAAACAGCTGAATTTTTATTAAGAGCTATGGGTTATTTAAATATGTGCTTATTTTCAAAGATTTGAATAGTCACCTTGTAACAATGTTCAAATTTGTTCTATGCTATGTCATGATTTTAAGGAATCTTATTTCAACCAGATAGTTTGGATTTTGAGCCTTCTTGGCATGCTTGACAGGCATTCAAAAAATCAAAGTTTCAAACAATCTGGTCTCTAAAATTTCCAGTAAATCCTGGACTTTGGTTTTTCCAGTTTGGGCCCAACTGAAAAAATCGAAGGACCTATGTCTCTCATCTTATAGAGACACCAACTAAGCAGGCTATTTGGATTATATTAGAAGGACTGTCAGGATGTGATGTGGTACCAGACTTTCAGTTTCTATAATGGAAAATGCTATTGATAGAAATGTTTGAGAATTAAAACGTCTAATGATCTTGTGTTACTGGACATGATAGTTATCTTAATGAGAAAGCCCCAGAGGCTTAAAGGGTTAAATACTTGTAAAATCCTACAGGTGCTTTCAAAAATACTGTGAAGTAAGCAAGTGCCTCTTGTTGGTTGATGAGTTTATAATTTTAAACATGGCGACTTAAAGTATTTTGTCATCCACAGTTATATATGATCTGCTGCTCATAAAACTAAAGCGTTGTTGGTTCTGTGTTTAGCTCTCCTCCTATAGGTTCCTATGGACTTTTTCCAGCCACTTTTATTGTATTCAGTACTTTGGGATGGCTCTGTAAACAGATGAAGCCAATAATGTATTAACAGTACCAACTGAGAGAAAGTATGGTTAACTGAGGTTACTAAAAACAAAAAGCAATTCAAATCCATTGGCAATCTAGAAAAAGAGTTAAAGATTTTAAAAGCTATTATTAAAATTGCTATATTGGTCTATTATGCTATGTTATATGTGTGTACATATTGTATGTCCACATGGGGAAATTTTATTAAGAGTTTTATTTTAAATGGCTTATAGATAACATTGTCCATAAATTTAAGCTGCTAAAATCAATCAAAGATACATTTTAATTTGTGTGACCTGAATCTGTGTATCATATGTTTTAAACGTGTTGGTAGAAAGAAACTAAAAACATTTTAGATGGTTGTGCTTAAGTTTACTGGCTCAATAAAGTACACCATGTTAGATATTTAAGAGGTTTTTTCAAATACATGGTTCCTAAAATTTATAGAAGGCATTGGACCTTCTGGTAAATGTTTTCTTAAGTTGTTATCTAATGGTTGAAACTATTTGCTAAGTATTCATGTAATATTGCTATTGTCAGCAAGTGATCTAGGACTTGCTCCCTCATTTCTCTATTCTAAGCCCAACTTGTTCTTTCACTTCTCTATTCTCTTCAAGGTAGGAAACTAATTCTATTATAAAGGAATATGTAGCACGCACAATTTAATCTTTAGACCTTATAAAAGAGATGGCTAACATTTTTCTGTAATAGCATAGCCAAAATAAGAA
The DNA here is from genome assembly GCF_033115175.1 of Lepus europaeus. Lineage (NCBI taxonomy): Eukaryota > Metazoa > Chordata > Mammalia > Lagomorpha > Leporidae > Lepus > Lepus europaeus. Next base: position 1,455,883 of record NW_026909439.1, read on the forward strand.
CTTAAATAATAATCTCATACTAGATTCACTTTGCCATCAGCGAAGTATACAGTAAGTAGAAAAAACCGCCCTTTCAGACCAAAGGGAAAGAAAGTTTTAAAGTGAGAATATAATTTTCCTCATGGGCATTGTCTACCTTAGAAAAACTACTGCAGAACATGCATGTGACTATAGACTTGTAGTTCAGGCCGCAGAAGATTAGAGATGGGAAACGGGCACTCCCTTGACTTGCATCCTCTGGTCTGCTTTAACATAAACCAGGAGGAAAGGAAAGCTCGGCACAAGAAGCAATGGGTGGCAGGCCTATTAATGGCTGATCTGTACAGTGATCTGCCCTCAAGGAGACCCAACAGGCCAGTCCACTGCAGTGGCTTTCAATGTGGTAAGCCTGGGCTTCAGCAGAAGTCAGCTTGTGAAGAGCCCTGGCAGCTCTGCCAAGAGTTGGATCACTGGAAATGGACCTGCCCTGGAGTCGAAGGATGCCCAGGTCAGAGCCACAGATCTTATTGGCTCTAAGCTGAAAAGCCCTTCACTCAGCCCAACTTCCAAAGTGACCACTGCATCTGAGGGGATGGTCAAGTAGGGTCAGCAACATTGCAGGCAGAACTGTAAATTTCTTGTTAGAGATGCCCCCTGCCTTGACCTGGCCAGCTCTCCTCCCAGGCCAGCAAAGTAATGAAAGTCAACAGAGTGCCTTCCCCTAGGAGGTTCACACCTCCCTTAGGATATACCCCATGTGAAGTGATAGATAGGTATGGGCCTCTTAACTTACAAGGCCTAAAGCCCTCCAAATTATTATCAAGCCCCTTCTATCAGGTTCTATTTGCCTCTCAATCAGAAAAATTACTTGTAGCTTAGACAGCACCTTTCTTAGCTCCTCTAATAATGACTCTGTCCTTTATTCTAGGCCCTGTCTAGTGCACTTGGGCCTCATTCCTTTGTAATCATAACCTCTACTCTACCACCAATGGCTCTACTCCCAACCTGTGTGTACTGATGGTCCTCTTCCCCACTTAATGCTGTATAATTGTTCAAACCTGGTAAATGACACTCTTAGGATCATTGGATACTATCCTCACTCTGTCTTTTATGACCTTGTCTAAATATGATCAGAGTCGGTAAACTTGGAAGGCTTCCATAGCCTTGGCAACTCATGACGACAGCCTAGGATGGTTACTGGCGCCATAAACTAGAGTGTCAATTTGTTGGGTCAACAACAGGAGCCACTTTGCACTTGCTCCTCATGTGGGATACTTGTACTTAATGTGCTGTACATTGTGATTTAATGCTATAACTAGTACTCAAACAGTATGTTTCACTTTGTGTTTCTATGTGGGTGCAAACTGTGGAAATCTTTATACTAAAATGATCTTCTGTATATAAAGAGAATTGAAAAAGTATCTTGATGTGAAAGGTAGGGGAGAGGGAGCGCGAGAGGGGAGGGATGCGGGTGGGAGGGAAATTATGGGAGGGGAAACCCATTGTAATCCATAAGCTGTACACTGGAAATTATATTCATTAAATTAAAGTTAAAACAAAACAAAACAAAACAAAACAAAAATAAATGTTCCCTGATAAAAACATTCAAAACAATAAAGTCGATCGATAATATCCAGAAAACACAAACACAGAGGCTTTCACAATATTTCGGATTGAGTTAGTCAAAACAAAACCGGATATTTCTGGTTTCATCCAGTCATATCCCGACAAAGTGGTGTGGAATTCGTATGCAATGGACCGAGAAAATCACAGTACAAATGGTTTTGGAGAAAAGCAAAGTCATTTCATTAAGCAAGTGCATAAAATGTCATCTATACAAACAGAAATATCATCTTTGTTTGCCAAAGTTCCTCTTGCTTTCTTTCTAGAAATTACGAAAATGTAGAGCTGGTGTCTCCAAGTGGAACCAATTACTGTATCCAAGTACAAAATAAAATGTTCCCCGATAAGAAACATTCAAAACAATAAAGTCTGTTGATAATATCCAGAAAACACAAACAGAGAGGCTATAGCAATATCTGGGATTGAGTTAGCCAAAACACAACCGGATATTTCCGGTTTCATCCAGTCATATCCGGACAAACTGGTGTGCAATTTGTATGCAATGTACCGAGAAAATCACAGAACAAATGGTTCTGGAGAAAGGCAAAGTCTTTCGTTAGGCAAGTGCATAAAATGTAATCTATACAAACAGAACTATCATGTCTGTTTGTCACAGTTCCTGGAGCTTTCTGCCTAGATAATACGATTGTGTAGAGCTGGTGTCTCCATGTGGAACCAATCAGTGATTCCAAGCAGAAAATTAAATATTCCCTGATAAAAAACATTGAAAACAATAAAGTCCATGGATAATAACAGGAATACAGAAACATAGAGGCTGTATCCATATCTGGGATTGAATTAGCCAAAAGACAAGCGGATATTCCTGATTTCATCCAGTCATATCTGGAAAACCTGGTGTGGAATTCATATGCAATGGACCAAAAAAATCACAGTAAAAATGATTTTGGAGAAAAGCAAAGTCTTTTCGTTAGGCAAGTGCATAAAATGTCATCTATACAAACAGAAATATCATGTTTGTTTGCCGCAGTTCCTCTAGCTTTCTCCCTATAAAATACGAATGTGTGGAGCTGGTGTCTCCATGTGGAGCCAATTAGGGTTTCCAAGGTATAATAAAATGTTCCCTGATAAAAAGCATTAAAAACAATAAAGTCCATTGATAATATCCAGGAAACACAAACACAGAGCCTGTAACAATATCTGGGATTGAGTTAGCGAAAAAAAAAAAAAACGGACATTTCCGGTTTCATCCAGTCATATTCGGATAAAGTGGTGTGGAACTCATACGCATTGGACCGAGAAAATCACAGTACAAATGCTTTTGGAGAAAAGCAAAGTCTTCTCGTTGGGCAAGTGTATAAAATGTCATCTATACAAACAGAAATGTCATGTTTGTTTGTCGCAGTTCCTCGAGCTTTCTGACTAGAAAATACGAATGTGTAGAGCTGGAGTCCACAAGATGAACCGATTAGTGTTTCAATATTACAAAATTAAATGTTCCCTGATAAAAACATTCAAAAAAATAAACTACATCGAAAATATCCAGAAAACACAACACTTAGGCTTTCACAATATTTCGGATTGAGTTAGCCAAAACACAACCGGATATTTCTGGTTTCATCCAGTCATATCCAGACAAAGTGGTGTGGAATTCGTATGGAATGTACCGAGAAAATCACAGTACAAATGGTTTTGGAGAAAAGCAAAGTCTTTTCATTAGGCAAGTGCATAAAATGTCATCTATACAAACAGAAGTATCATGTATGTTTGCCGCAATACCTCTTGCTATCTCCCTAGAAATTACGAATGTGTGGAGCTGGTGTCTCCATGTGGAACCAATTAGTGTTTCCAAGCACAAAATTAAATGTTCCCTGATAAAAAACATTCAAAACAATGAACTCTATCGATAATATCCAGAAATCACAAACACAGAGACTTTCATAATATTTCTGATTCAGTTAGCCAAAACACAACCGGATATTTCTGTTTTCATCCAGTCATATCCGGACAAACTGGTGGGGAATTCGTATGCAATGGACCGAGAAAATCACATTACAAATGGTTTTGAAGAAAAGCAAAGTCTTTACGTTAGTCAAGTGCATAAAATGTCATCTATACAAACAGAAATATCATTTGTGTTTGCCACAGTTCCTTGAGCATTCTGCCTGGAAAATATGATTGTGTAGAGCTGGTGTCTCCATGTGGAACCAATTAGTGATCCAATAACAAAATTAAAAGTTCCCTGATAAAAAACATTCAAAACAAAAAAGTCCATGGATAATATTAGGAATACACAAACAGAGAGGCTGTAGCAATATCTGGGATTGAGTTAGCCAAAACACAACTGGATATTTCTGGTTTCATCCAGCCATATCCGGACAAATTGCTGTGGAATTCTTATGCAATGGACCGAGAAAATCACAGTAAAAATGCTTTTGGAGAAAAGCAAAGTATTTTCGATAGGCAAGTGCAGAAAATGTCATCGATACAAACAGAAATATCATGTTTGTTTGCTGCAGTTCCTCTTGCTTTCTCCCTAGAAAATACAAATGTGTGGATCTGGTGTCCCCAATTAGTGTTTCAATAGTACAAAATTAAATGTTCCCTGATAAAAACATTCAAAACAATAAACTACATCAAAAATATCCAGAAAACACAACACTTAGGATTTCACAATATTTCGGATGAGTTTGCCAAAACACAACCAGATATTTATGGTTTCATCCAGTCATATCCGGAAAAAGTGGTTTGGAATTCATATGCAATGTACCGAGAAAATCACAGTACAAATTGTTCTGGAGAAAAGCAAAGTCTTTCGTTAGGCAAGTGCATAAAATGTCATCTATACAAACAGAAATATCATGTTTGTTTGTCGCAGTTCCTCTTGCTTTCTCCCTAGAAATTACGAATGTGTGCAGCTGGTGTCTCCATTTGGAAACAATTAGTGCTTCCAAGCAAAAAATTAAATGTTCCCTGATAAAAAACATACAAAACAATAAAGTCTATTGATAATATCAGGAATACACAAACACAGAATCTGTAGCCATATCTGGGATTGAGTTAGCCAAAACAAAACTGGATATTTCCGGTTTCATCCAGTCATATCTGGACAAACTGGTGCGGAAATATCATGTGTGTTTGTCGCAGTTCCTCTAGCTTTGTCCATGGAAAATAAGAATGTGTAGAGCTGGTGTTGCCATGATGAACCAATTAGTGTTTCAACGGTACAAAATGAAATGTTCCCTTATAAAAACATTCAAAACAATGAAGTCCATCAATAATATCCAGAAAACTCAAATACAGACGCTTTTAAAATATTTCGAATTGAGTTAGCCCAAAGAAACCGGATATTTCTGGTTTCATCCAGTCATATCCGGACAAACTGGTGTGGAATTCGTATGCAATGGACCGAGAAAAATCACAGTACAAATTGTTCTGCAGAAAAGCAAAGTCTTTCATTAGGCAAGTGCATAAAATGTAATCTATACAAACAGAACTATCATGTCTGTTTGTCGCAGTTCCTCGAACATTCTGCCTAGAAAATACGATTGTATAGAGCTGGTGTCTCCATGTGGAACCAATCAGTGATTCCAAGCAGAAAATTAAATATTCCCTGATAAAAAAACATTGAAAACAATAAAGTCCGTTGATAATAACAGGAATACACAAACACAGAGGCTGTAGCCATATCTGGGTTTGAGTTAGCCAAAAGAAAAGCGGATATTCCTGATTTCATCCAGTCATATCTGGAAAAACTGGTGTGGAATTCGTATGCAATGGACCAAAAAAATCACAGTAAAAATGATTTTGGAGAAAAGCAAAGTCATTACATTAGGCAAGTGCATAAAATGTCATCTAGACAAACAGAAATACCATGTTTGTTTGCCGCAGTTCCTCTAGCTTTCTGCCTAGAAAATAGGAATGTGTAGAGCTGTTGTTCCCATGATGAACGAATTAGTGTTTCTACGGTACACAATTAAATGTTCCCTGATAAAAACATTGAAAACAATAAAGTCCGTTGATAATATCCAGAAAACACAAACCCAGAGTCTTTCACAATATTTCAGATTGAGTTAGCCAAATCAAAACAGGATATTTCTGGTTTCATTCAGACATATCCGGACAAACTGGTGCGGAATTCGAATGCAATGGACAGAGAAAATACAGTAAGAATGGATTTGGAAAAAAGGAAAGTCTTTTCGTTAGGTAAGTGCATAAAATGTCATCGATACAAACAGAAATATCATGTTTGTTTGCCGCAGTTCCTCTAGGTTTCTCCCTAGAAATTACGAATGTGTAGATCTGGTGTTTCCATGATGAACCAATTAGTGTTTCCATGGTACTAAATTAAATGTTCCCTGATGAAAAACATTCAAAAGAAGAAAGTCTGTTGATAATATCCAGCTAACACAAACAGAGAGGCTGTAGCAATATCTGGAATAGAGTTAGCCAAAACAAAACCGGATATTTCCGGTTTCATCCAGTCATATCCGGACAAACTGGTGTGGAATTCGTATGCAATGGACCGAGAAAATCACATTACAAATGGTTTTGAAGAAAAGCAAAGTCTTTACATTAGTCAAGTGCATAAAATGTCATCTATACAAACAGAAATGTCATGTTTGTTTGTCCCATTTCCTCTAGCTTTCTCCCTATAAAATACGAACGTGTGGAGCTGGTGTCTCCATGTGGAACCAATTAGAGTTCCAAGAACAAAATTAAATGTTCCCTGATAAAAACATTCAAAACAATAAACTCCATCGCTAATATCCAGAAAACACAAACACAGAGGCTTTCAGAATATTTCTGATTCAGTTAGCTAAAACACAACCAGAGATTTCTGGTTTCATCCAGTCATATCCGGACAAAGTGTTTTGGAATTCGTATGAAATGGACCGAAAAAATCACAGTACAAATGGTTATGGAGAAAAGCAAAATCTTTTCGTTAGGCAAGTGCATAAAATGTCATCTATACAAACAGAAATATCATGTTTGTTTGTCGCAGTTCCTCTAGCTTTCTCCCTAGAAAATACGAATGTGTAGAGCTGGTGTCCCCACGATAAACGAATTTTTGTTTCAACGGTACAAAATGAAATGTTCCCTGATAAAATACATTCAAAACAATAAAATCCGTGGATAATATCAGGAATACAGAAACACAGAGGCTGTAGCAATATCTGGGATTGAGTTAGCTAAAATAAAACCGGATATTTCCGGTTTCATTCAGTCATATCCAGACAAACTGGTGTGGAATTCGTATGCAATGGACCGAGAAAATCACAGTAAAAATGGTTTTATAGAAAAGCAAAGTCTTTTCATTAGGCAAATGAATAAAATGTCATCTATACAAACAGAAATAACATGTTTGTTTGCCGCAGTTCCTCTAGCTTTCTCCATAGAAAATAAGAATGTGTTGAGCTGGTGTCCCCACGATAAACCAATTAGTGTTTCAAGGGTACAAAATTAAATGTTCCCTGATAACAAACATTCAAAACCAGAAAGTCCGTGGATAATATCAGGAAAACACAAACATAGAGGATGTAGCAATATCTGGGATTGAGTTAATTAAAACAAAACCGGATATTTCAGGTTCTATCCAGTCATATGTGGTGAACTGGTGTGAAATTAGTATGCAATGGGACGAAAAAATCACATTACAATCGCTTTTGTAGAAAAGCAAAGTCTTTTCGTTAGGCAAGTGCATAAAATGTCATCTATACAAACAGAAATATCATCTTTGTTTGCCGCAGTTCCTCTAGCTTTCTCCCTAAAAAAAAAAACGAATGTGTAGAGCTGGTGTCTCCATTGGAACCAATTAGTGTTTCCAAGAACAAAATTAAATGTTCCCCGATAAAAAAAGTCTTTCTTTAGGCAAGTACATAAAATGTCATCTATACAAACAGAAATATCATGATTGTTTGTCGCAGTTCCTCTAGATTTCTCCCCAGAAAATACAAATGTGTAGAGCTGGTGTCCCCATGATGAACCTTTTAGTGTTTCAACGGTACAAAATGAAATGTTCCCTGATAAAAAACATTCAAAACAATAAAGTCCGTGGATAATATCAGGAAATCACAAACACAGAGGCTGTAGGAATATCTGGGATTGAGTTAGACAAAACAAAACTGGATATTTCTGGTTTCATCCAGTCATATCCGGATAAAGAAGTGTAGAATTCGTATGCAATGGACCGAGAAAATCACAGTACAAATGGTTTTGGAGAAAAGCAAAGTCTTTACGTTAGGCAAATGCATAAAATGTCATCTATACAAACAGAAATGCCATGATTGTTTGTCACATTTCCTCTAGCTTTCTCCCTAGAAAATACGAATGTGTGGAACTTTTGTCCCCATGATGAACCAATAGTGTTTCAGCGGTACAAAATTAAATGTTCCCTGATAATAACATTCAAAACAATAAACTCCATCGAAAATATCCAGATTCAAAAACACAGAGGCTTTCACAATATTTTGGATTGAGTTAGCCAAAACACAACCGGATATTTCTGGATTCATCCAGTCATATATTGACAAAGTGGTTTGGAATTCGTATGAAATGGATGGAGAAATCACAGTACAAATGGTTTTGGAGAAAAGCAAAATATTTTCGTTAGGCAAGTGCATAAAATGTCATCTGTACAAACAGAAATATCATGTTTCTTTGTCGCAGTTCCTCTAGCTTTCTCCCTAGAAAATACGAATGTGTAGAGCTGGTGTCTCCATGTGGAAGCAATTAGTGTTTCACCAGTACAAAATGAAATTTTCCCTGATAAAAAACATTGAAAAATATAAGTCCATGCATAATATCAGAAATACACAAACACAGATGTTGTAGCATTATCTGGGATTGAGTAAGGCAAAAGAAAGCCGGTTATTTCCGGTTTCATCCACTCATATACAGACAAACTATTGTAAAATTCATATGCAATGGACATAGAATATCACAGTAAAAAAGGTTTTGGAGAAAAGCAAAGTCTTTTCATTAGATAAGTGCATAAAATGTCATCTATACAAACAGAAATATCATGTTTGTTTTCCACAGTTCCTCTAGCTTTCTCCCTAGAAAATACGAATATGTAGAGCTGGTGTCCCCATGATGAACCAATTACTGTTTCTACGGTACCAAATTAAATGTTCCCTGATAAAAACATTAAACTATAAAGTCCAGATAATATCCAGAAAACACAAACACAGAGGCTTTCACAATATTTCAGATTGAGTTAGCCAAAACACAACTGGATATTTCTGGTTTCATCCAGTCATGTCCGGACAAAGTGGTGTGGAATTCGTATGCAATGGACCGAGAAAATCACAGTAAAAATGGTTTTGGAGAAAAGCAAAGTCTTTTCGTTAGGCAAGTGCATAAAATGTCATGTATACAAACAGAAATATCATGTTTGCAGCAGTTCCTCTAGCTTTCTCCCTAGAAAATACGAATGTGTAGAGCTGGTGTCCCCATGATGAACCACTTAGTGTTTGTACGGTACAAAATTAAATGTTCCCTGATAAAAACATTCAAAACAATAAAGTCCATCGATGATATCCAGAAAACACAAACACAGAGGCTTTCACAATATTTCGGATTGAGTTAGCCAAAACACAACCAGCTATTTCTGGTTTCATCCAGTCATATCCGGACAAAGTGGTGTGGAATTCGTATGCAATGGACCGAGAAAATAGAGAAAAATGGTTTTGAATAAAGGAAAGTCTTTTCATTAGGGAACTGCATAAAATGTCATCGATACAAACAGAAATATCATGTTTGTTTGCCGCAGTTCCTCTTGCTTTCTCCCTAGAAAATACGAATGTGTAGAGCTGGTGTCCCCATGATGAACCAATTTTTTTTCCAAGCAATAAATCAAATGTTCCCGGAAAAATACATTCAAAACAATAAAGTCCATTGATAATATCCAGAAAACACAAACACAGAGGCCGTAGCAATAACTGGGATTGAGTTAGACAAAAGAAAACTGGATATTTCTGGTTTCATCCAGTCATATCCGGACAAAGTGGTGTGGAATTCGTATGCAATGGACCCAGAAAATCACAGGAAAAATTTTTGGAGAATAGCAAAGACTTTTCGTTAGGTAAGTGCATAAAATGTCATCAATGCAAACAGAAATATCTTGTTTGTTTGTCGCAGTTCCTCTTGCTTTCTCCCTGGAAAATACGAATGTGTAGAACTGGTGTACCCATGATGAACCAATTTTTTTTTCCAAGCACAAAATCAAATGTTCACGGAAAAAAAAACATTCAAAAAAATAAAGTCCGTTGATAATATCCAGAAAACACAAACACAGAGTCCGTAGCAATATCTGGGATTGAGTTAGCCAAAACACAACCGGATATTTCCGCTTTCATCCAGTCATATCCGGACAAAGTGGTGTGGAATTCGTATGCAATGGACCCAGAATATCACAGGAAAAATTTTTGGAGAATAGCAAAGACTTTTCATTAGGTAAGTGCATAAAATGTCATCAATGCAAACAGAAATATCATGTTTGTTTGTCGCAGTTCCTCTTGCTTTCTCCCTGGAAAATACGAATGTGTAGAGCTGGTGTCCCCATGATGAACCAATTTTTTTTTCCAAGCACAAAATCAAATGTTCACGGAAAAAAAAAAAACATTCAAAAAAATAAAGTCCGTTTATAATATCCAGAAAACACAAACACAGAGTCCGTAGCAATATCTGGGATTGAGTTAGCTAAAAGAAAACCGGATATTTCTGGTTTCATCCAGTCATATCTGGATAAAGTGGTGTGGAATTCGTATGCAGTGGACCGAGAAAATCACAGTAAAAATGGTTTTGGAGAAGAGCAAAGACTTTTAATTAGGCAAGAGCTTAAAATGTCATCTAGACAAACAGAAATATCATGTTTGTTTGCCGCAGTTCCTCTACCTTTCCCCTTGAAAATACGAATGTGTAGAGCTGGTGTCCCCATGATGAACCAATTAGTTTTTCCAAGCACAAAATTAAATGCTCTCTAAAAAAAAAATTCAAAAAAATAAAGTCCGTGGATAATATCAGGAATACACTAACACAGAGGCTGTAGCAATATTTCGGATTGAGTTAGCCAAAACACAACCGGATTTTTCCAGTTCCATCCAGTCATATACGGACGAACTGCTGTGGAATTCATATGCAATGGACCGAGAAAATCACAGTAAAAATGGTTTTGGAGAAAAGCAAAATCTTTTCGTTAGGCAAGTGCATAAAATGTCATCTATACAAACAAAATATCATGCTTGATTGCCACAGTTCCTCTAGCTTTCTCCCTAGAAAATACGAATATGTAGAGCTGGTGTCTCCATGTGGAACCAATTACTGTTTCTACGGTACAAAATTAAATGTTCCCTGATAAAAACATTCAAAAGAATAAAGTGCATCGATAATATCCGGAAAACACAAACACGGAGGCTGTAGCAAGATGTTGGATTGAGTTAGCCAAAACACAACCGGATATTTCCGCTTTCATCCAGTCATATCTGGACAAACTGGTGTGGAATTCGGATGCAATGGTCCAAGAAAATCACAGTAAAAATGGTTTGGGGGAAAAGCAAAGTTTTTCGTTAGGCAAGTGCATAAAATGTCATCGATACAAACAAAAATATCATGTTTGTTTGCCGCAGTTCCTCTACCTTTCTTCCTAGAAAATACGAATATGTAGATCTGGTGTCTCCATGTGGAACCAATTACTGTATCCAACCTCAAAATAAAATGTTCCCCGATAAAAAAAAAAAAACATTCAAAACAATAAAATCCATTGACAATATCCAGAAAGCACAAACAAAGAGGCCATTACAATATTTTGGATTGAGTTAGCCAAAACACAACCGGATATTTCCACTTTCATCCAGTCATATCTGGAGAAAGTCGTGTGGAATTCGTATGCAATGGACCGAGAAAATCACTGTACAAATGGTTTTGGAGAAGAGCAAAGACTTTTTGTTAGGCAAGTGCATAAAATGTCATCTATACAAACAGAAATATCATGTTTGTTTGCCGCAGTTCCTCTAGCTTTCTCCCTAGAAAATACAAATGTGTAGCGCTGGTGTCTCCATGTGGAACCAATTACTGTATCCAAGCTCAAAATAAAATGTTCCCCGATAAAAAACATTCAAAACAATAAAGTCCGTTGACAATATCCGAAAAAAACACAAACAAAGAGGCCATAGGAATATCTGGGATTGAGTTAGCCAAAACACAAACGGATATTTCTGGTTTCATCCAGTCATATCCGGAAAGTGGTGTGGAATTCGTATGCAATTGACTGAGAAAATCACAGTACAAATGGTTTTGGAGAAAAGCAAAGTCTTTTCGTTAGGCAAGTGCATAAAATGTCATATAGACAAACAGAAATATCATGTTTGTTTGCCACGGTTCCTCTAGCTTTCTTCCTAGAAAATACGAATATGTAGAGCTGGTGTCTCCATGTGGAACCAATTACTGTATCCAAGCTCAAAATAAAATGTTCCCTGATAATAAATATTCAAAACAATAAAGTCCATTAATAATATCCAGAAAACACAAACACAGAGGCCATAGCAATATCTGGGATTTAGTTCGCCAAAAAAAAACCAGATATGTCTGGTTACATCCAGTCATATCCGGAAAAAGTGGTGTGGAATTCGTATGCAATGGATCGAGAAAATTAGAGTAAAAATGGTTTGGGAAAAAAGCAAAGTCTTTTCATTGGGCAAGTGCATAAAATGTGATCGATACAAACAGAAATATCATGTTTGTTTGCCGCAGTTCCTCTAGCTTTCTCCCTAGAAAATACGAATGTGTAGAGCTGGTGTCCCCATGATGAACCAATTTTTTTTCCAAGAAATAAATCAAATGTTCCTGGAAAAATACATTCAAAACAATAAAGTCCGTTGATAATATCCACAAAACACAAACACAGAGTCCGTAGCAATAACTGGGATTGAGTTAGACAAAAGAAAACTGGATATTTCTGGTTTCATCCAGTCATATCTGGACAAAGTGGTGTGGAATTCGTATGCAGTGGACCGAGAAAATCACAGTAAAAATGGTTTTGGAGAAGAGCAAAGACTTTTCATTAGGCAAGAGCATAAAATGTCATCTAGACAAACAGAAATATCATGTTTGTTTGCCGCAGTTCCTCTACCTTTCCCCTTGAAAATACGAATGTGTAGAGCTGGTGTCCCCATGATGAACCAATTAGTTTTTCCAAGCACAAAATTAAATGCTCTCTAAAAAAAAAATTCAAAAAAATAAAGTCCGTGGATAATATCAGGAATACACTAACACAGAGGCTGTAGCAATATTTCGGATTGACTTAGCCAAAACACAACCGGATTTTTCCAGTTTCATCCAGTCATATACGTACGAACTGCTGTGGAATTCATATGCAATGGACCGAGAAAATCACAGTAAAAATGGTTTTGGAGAAAAGAAAAATTTTTCGTTAGGCAAGTGCATAAAATGTCATCTATACAAACAAAATATCATGCTTGATTGCCACAGTTCCTCTAGCTTTCTCCCTAGAAAATATGAATATGTAGAGCTGGTGTCTCCATGTGGAACCAATTACTGTTTCTACGGTACAAAATTAAATGTTCCCTGATAAAAACATTCAAAAGAATAAAGTGCATCGATAATATCCGGAAAACACAAACACGGAGGCTGTAGCAAGATGTTGGATTGAGTTAGCCAAAACACAACCAGATATTTCCGCTTTCATTCAGTCATATCTAGACAAAGTGGTGTGGAATTCGTATGCAATGGACCGAGAAAATCACAGTAAAAATGGTTTGGGGGAAAAGCAAAGTTTATCGTTAGGCAAGTGCATAAAATGTCATCGATACAAACAAAAATATCATGTTTGTTTGCCGCAGTTCCTCTACCTTTCCCCTAGAAAATACGAATGTCTATAGCTGGTGTCCCCATGATGAACCAATTAGTTTTTCCAAGCACAAAGTTAAATGTTGCCTGATAAAAACATTCAAAACCCTAAAGTCTTTCGATAATATCCAGAAAACACAAACACAGAGGCTTTCACAATATTTCGGAATGAGTTAGCCAAAACACAACCGGATATTTCTGGTGCCATACAGTCATATCCGGACAAACTGGTGTGGAATTCGTATGCAATGGACCGAGAAAATCACAGTAAAAATGGTTTTGGAGAAAAGCAAAGTCTTTTTGTTAGGCAAGTGCATAAAATGTCATCTACACAAACAGAAATATCATGTTTGTTTGCCGCAGTTCCTCTAGCTTTCCCCCTAGAAAATACGAATGTGTAGAGCTGGTATCTGCATGTGGAACCAATTAATGATTCCTAGCACAAAATTAAATGTTCCCTGATAAAAAACATTCAAAACCATAAAGTCCATGGATAATATCAGGAATACACAAACACAGAGGCTGTAGAAATATTTAGGATTGAGTTAACCAAAACACAACCGGATATTTCTGGTTTCATCCAGTCATATCCGGTGAACTCGTGTGGAATTCGAATGCAAAGGACTGAGAAAATCACAGTACAAATGGTTTTGGGGAAAAGCAAAGTCTTTTCGTTAGGCAAATGCATAAAATGTCATCGATGCAAACAGAAATATCATGTGTGTTTCACGCAGTTCCTATAGCTTTCTACCTAGAAAATACGAATCTGTGGAGCTGGTGTCTCCATGTGGAAACAACTAGCGTTTCCATGCACAAAATTAAATGTTCCCCGATAAAAAACATTCAAACCAATAAAGTCCATTATTAATATCCAGAAAACAAAAATACAGAGGCTTTCACCATATTTCAGATTGAGTTAGCCAAAACACAACCGGATATTTATGCTGTCATACAGTCATATCCGGACAAAGTGTTGTGGAATTCGTATGCAATGGACTGCGAAAATCACAGTAAAAATGGTTTTGGAGAAAAGCAAAGTCTTTTCGTTACACAAGTGCATACACTGTCATCTATACAAACAGAAATATCATGTTTGTTTGCCGCATGTCCTCTAGCTTTGTCCCTAGGAAATACGCATATGTACAGCTGGTGTCTGCATGTGGAACACATTAGTGTTTCCAGGAACAAAATCAAATATTCCCTGATAAAAAAAATTGAGAACAATAAAGTCCGTGGATAATATCAGGAATACACAAACACAGAGGCTGTAGCAATATCTGGGATTGAGTTAGCCAAAACAAAACTTGATATTTCTGATTTCATCCAGTCATATCCGGACAAACAGGTGTGGAATTCGTATGCAATGGACCGAGAAAACCACAGTGAAAATGGTTTTGGAGAAAAGCAAAGTCTTTTCGTTAGGCAAGTGAATAAAATGTCATCTATACACACAGAATTATCATGTTTGTTTGCTGCAGTTCCTCTAGCTTTATCCCTAAAAAATACGAATATGTAGAGCTGGTATTCCCATGATGAAACAATTACTGTTTCAATGGTACAAAATTAAATGTTCCCTGATAAAAGCATTCAAAACAATAAAGTCCCTCGATAATATCCAGAAAACAGAAACACAGATGCTTTCACAAAATTTTGTATTGAGTTAGCCCAAGCACAACCGGATATTTCCAGTATCATCCAGTCATATCCGGACAACGTGGTGTGGAATTCGAATGCAATGGACCGAGAAAATCACAGTACAAATGGTTTTGGAGAAAAGCAAAGTCTTTTCGTTAGGCAAGTGCATAAAATGTCATCTATACAAACAGAAATATCATGTTTGTTAGTCGTAGTTCTTCTAGTTTTCTCCCTAGAAATTAGGAATGTGTAGAGCTGGTGTCCCCATGTGGAACCAATTAGTGATTCCAAACATAAAATTAAATGTTCCCTGATAAAAACATTCAAAACAATAAAGTCCATCGATAATATCCAGAAACCGCAAACACAGAGACTTTCACAATATTTCGGATTGAGTTAGACAAAACACAACCGGTACTTCTGCTTTCATCCAATGATATGTGGACAAACTGGTGTGAAATTCGTATGCATTGGACCGAGAAAATCACAGTAAAAATGGTTTTGGATAAAAGCAAAGTCTTTTTGTTAGGTACATGCATAAAATGTCGTCTATACAAACAGAAATATCATGTTTCTTTGTCGCAGTTCCTCTTTCTCCCTAGAAAATACGAATATGTTCAGCTGATGTCTCCTTGTGGAACCAATTACTGTATCCAAGCTCAACATAAAATATTCCCCGATAAAAAAACATTCAAAACACTAAAATCTGTGGATAATATCAGGAATACACAAACACAGAGGCTGTAGCAATATCTGGGATTGAGTTAGCCAAAACAAATCCAGATATTTCAGGTTTCATCAAGTCATATCCGGACAAACTGGTGTGGAATTCGTATGCAATGGACCGAGAAAATCACAGTAAAAATGGTTTTGGAGAAAAGCAAAGTCTTTTCATTAGGCAAGTGCATAAAATGTCATCTCTACAAACAGAAACATCATGTTTGCCTCAGTTCCTCTAGCTTTCTCCCTAGAAAATACCAATGTGTAGAGCTGGTGTCTCAATGTGGAACCAATTAGTGATTCCAAGATCAAAATAAAATGTCCCCTGATAAACAACATTCAAAACAATAAACTTCGTGGATAATAACAGGAATACACATACACAGAGACTGTAGCAATATCTGGGATTGAGTTAGCCAAGAAAACCCGGATATTTCCGATTTCATCCAGACATATCCGGACTAACTTGTGTGGAATTCGTATGCAATGGACCGAGAAAATCACAGTAAAAATGATTTCGGAGAAAAGCAAAGTCTTTTCGTTAGGCAACTGCATAAAATGTCATCGATACAAACAGAAATATCATTTTTGTTTGCTGCAGTTCCTCTAGCTTAATACCTAGAAAATAAGAATACGTAGAGCTGTTGTCTCCATGTGGAAACAATTACTGTACTCAAGCTCAATATAAAATGTTCTCCGATAAAAAAAACTTTCAAACAATAAAGTCTGTTGATAATATAGAGAAAACACAAACACAGAGGCTGTAGCAATATCTGGGATTGAGTTAGCTAAAACAAAACCTGATATTTCCGTTTTCATCCAGTCATATCCGGACAAACTGGTGTGGAATTCGTATGCAATGGACCAGGAAAATCACAGTGAAAATGTTTTTGGAGAAAAGCAAAGTCTTTTCATTAGGCAAGTGCATAAAATGTCATCGATACAAACAGAAATATCATGTGTGTTTGCTGCAGTTACATTAGCTTTCTGCCTAGAAAATACGAATGTGTAGAGCTGGTGTCCCCATGATGAACCAATTAGTGTTTGTATGGTTCAAAATTAAATGTTCACTGATAAAAATATTCAAAACAATAAAGTCCATCAATAATATCAAGAAAACACAAACACAGAGGCTTTCACAATATTTTGGATTGAGTTAGCCAATACACAACCGGATATTTCCGGTTTCTTCCAGTCATATCCGGAAAAATTGGTGTGGAATTCGTATGAAATGGACTGAGAAAATCATAGTAAAAATGGTTTTGGAAAAAAGCAAAGTCTTTTCATTAGGCAAGTGCATAAATGTCATCTATGCAAACAGAAATACCGTGTTTGTTTGCCGCAGTTCCTCTAGCTTTCTCCCTAGAAAATAGGAATGTGTAGAGCTGGTGTCTCCATGTGGAACCAATTAGTATTTCCAAGATCAAAATACAATGTTCCCCGATAAGAAACATTCGAAACAATAAAGTCCATTGATAATATCCATAAAACACAAACACAGAGGTCGTAGCAATATCTGGGTTTGAGTTAGCCAAAAGAAAACTGGATATTTATGGTTTCATCCAGTCATATCCGGACAAAGTGGTGTGGAATTCGTATGCAATGGACCGAGAAAATCACAGTAAAAATGTTTTTGGAGAAGAGCAAAGACTTTTCGTTAGGCAAGTGCACAAAATGTCATCTATACAAACAGAAATATAAGGTTTGTTTGCCGCAGTTCCTATAGCTTTCCCCTAAAAAGTATAAATGTGTAGAGCTGGTGTCTCCATGTGGAACCAATTACTGTATCCAAGCTAAAAAAAAATATATTCCACAATGATTAACATTCAAAACAATAAAGTCCGTTGATAATATCCAGAAAACACAAACACAGAGGCCGTAACAATATCTGGGATTGAGTTAGCCAAGAGAAAACCGGATATTTCTGGTTTCATCCAGTCATATCCGGATAAAGTGGTGTGGAATTCGTATGCAATGGACCAAGAAAATCACAGTAAAAATGGTTTTGGAGAAGAGCAAAGACTTTTTGTTAGATAAGTGCATAAAATGTCATCTATACAAACAGAAATATCATGTTTGTTTGCCGCAGTTCCTCTACCTTTCCCCTAGAAAATACGAATGTGTAGAGCTGGTTTCCCCATGATGAACCAATTAGTTTTTCCAAGCATAAAATTAAATGTTCCCTGAAAAAAAAACATTCAAAAAAATAAAATCCGTGGATAATATCAGGAATACACAAACACAGAGGCTTTCACAATATTTCTGATGGAGTTAGCCGAAACACAACCGGATATTTCTGTTTTCATCCAGTCATATCCGGACAAAGTGGTGTGGAATTTGTATGCAATGGACCGAGAAAATCGCAGTAAAAATGGTTTGGGAAAAAAGCAAAGTCTTTTCATTAGGCAAGTGCATAAAATGTCATCGATACAAACAGAAATATCATGTTTGTTTGCCACAGTTCCTCTAGCTTTCTCCCTAGAAAATACGAATGTGTAGAGCTGGCGTCCCCATGATGAACCATTTTTTTTTTCCAAGCAGAAAATCAAAAGTTCCCGGAAAAAAAAAACATTCAAAACAATAAAGTCCGTTGATAATATCCAGAAACAAAAACACAGAGGCCGTAGCAATATCTGGGATTGAGTTAGCCAAAACACATCCGGATATTTCCGGTTTCATCCAGTCATATCCGGACAAAGTGGTGTGGAATTCGTATGCAATGGACTGAGAAAATCACAGTAAAAATGGTTTTGGAGAAGAGCAAAGACTTTTCGTTAGGCAAGTGCATAAAATGTCATCTATACAAACAGAAATATCATGTTTGTTTGCCGCAGTTCCTCTAGCTTTCTCAGTGGAAAATAGGAATGTGTAGAGTTGGTGTCCCCATGATGAACCAATTTTTTTTTTCCTAGCACAAAATCAAATGTTCCCGGAAAAACAACATTCAAAACAATAAAGTCCATGGATAATATCCGGAATACACAAAGACAGACGCTTTGACAATATTTCGGATTGAGATAGAGAAAACACAACCGGATATTTCTGGTTTCATCCAGTCATATCCGGACAAAGTGGTGTGGAATTCGTATGCAATGGACCGAGAAAATCACAGTAAAAATGGTTTTGGAGAAAAGCAAAGTCTTTTCATTAGGCAAGTGCATAAAATGTCATCTATACAAACAGAAATATCATGTTTGTTTGCCACAGTTCCTCTAGCTTTCTCCCTAGAAAATATGAATGTGTAGGCTGGAGTCCCCTTGATGAAACAATTACTGTTTCTACGGTACAAAATTAAATGTTCCCTGATAAAAACATTCAAAACAATAAAGTCCATCGATAATATCAAGAAAACACAAACACAGAGTCTTTCCCAATATTTGGGATTGAGTTAGCCAAAGCACAACCGGATATTTCTGGTTTCATCCAGTCATATCCGGAAAAAGTGGTGTGGAATTCGTATGCAATGGACCGAGAAAATCACAGTAAAAATGGTTTTGGAGAAAAGCAAAGTCTTTTCGTTAGGCAAGTGAATAAAATGTCATCTATACAAACAGAAATATCATGTTTGTTTGCCACAGTTCCTCTAGCTTTCTCCCTAGAAAATACGAATGTGTAGAGCTGGTGTCCCCATGATGGACCAATTACTCTTTCTACGGTACAAAATTAAATGTCCCTGATAAAAACATTCAAAACTATAAAGTCCATCGATAATACCAGAAAACACAAACACAGAGGCTTTCACAATATTTCAGACTGAGTTAGCCAAAACACAAACGGATATTTCTGGTTTCATCCAGTCATATCCGGACAAACTGGTTTGGAATTCATATGCAATGGACCGAGAAAATCACAGTACAAATGGTTTTGGAGAAAAGGAAAGTCTTTTCATTAGGCAAGTGCATAAAATGTCATCTATACAAACAGAAATATCATGTTTGTTTGCCACAGTTCCTCTAGCTTACTCAATAGAAAAAAGAATGTGTAGAGCTGGAGTCCCCATGATGTACCAATTACTGTTTCTACGGTACAAAATTAAATGTTCCCTGATAAAAACATTCAAAACTATAAAGTTCATCGATAATATCCAGAAAACACAAACATAGAGGCGGTAGCAATATCTGGGATTGAGTTAGACAAAACAAAACCGGATATCTCTGGTTTCATCCAGTCATATCTGGACAAAGTGGTGTGGAATTCGTATGCAATGTACCGATAAAAACACAGTAAAAATGGTTTTGGAGAGAAGCAAAATCTTTTTGTTAGGCAAGTGCATAAAATGTCATCTATACAAAAAGAAATATCATGTTTGTTTGCCACAGTTCCTCTAGCTTTCTCAGTAGAAAATAAGAATGTGTAGAGCTGGTATCCCCATGATGAACCATTTAGTTTTTCGAAGCACAAAATTAAATGCTCCCTGAAAAAAAAAAACATTCAAAAAAATAAAGTCTGTGGATAATATCAGGAATACACAAACACAGAGTCTGTAGCAATATTTCGGATTGAGATAGCCAAAAAAAACTGGATTTTTCCTGTTTGATCCAGTCATATCCGGACAAACTGGTGTGGAATTCTTATGCAATGGACCGAGAAAATCACAGTAAACATGGTTTCAGAGAAAAGCAAAATCTTTTCGTTAGGCAAGTGCATAAAATGTCATCTATACAAACAAAATATCATGTTTATTTGCCACAGTTCCTCTAGCATTCTCAGTAGAAAATACGAATGTGTAGAGCTGGTGTCCCCATGATGAACCAGTTAGTGTTTCTACATTACAAAATTAAATGTTCCCTGATAAAAACATTCAAAACTGTAAAGTCCATCGATAACATCCAGAAAACACAAACACAGAGGCTTTCACAATATTTCGGATTGAGTTAGCCAAAACACAACCGGATATTTCTGGTTTCATCCAGTCATATCCAAACTGGTGTGGAATTCGTAGGCAATGGAATGAGAAAATCACAGTGAAAATGGTTTTGGAGTAAAGCAAAGTCTTTTCGTTAGGCAAGTGCATAAAATGTCATCAATACAAACAGAAATATCATGTTTGTTTGCCACAGTTCCTCTAGCTTTCTCCCTAGAAAATTTGAATGTGTAGAGCTGGTGTCCCCATGATGAACCAATTTTTTTTCCAAGCAGAAAATCAAATGTTCCAGGAAAAAAACATTCAAAACAATAAAGTGCGTTGATAATATCCATGAAACACAAACAAAAAAGCCGTAGCAATATCTGGGATTGAGTTAGACAAAACACAAACGGATATTTCTGGTTTCATCCAGTCATGTCTGGACAAAGTGGTGTGGAATTCGTATACAATGGACCGAGAAAATCACAATAAAAATGGTTTTGGAGAAAAGCAAAATCTTTTCGTTAGGCAAGTGCATAAAATGTCATCTATACAAACGGAAATATCATGTTTGTTTGCCACAGTTCCTCTTGCTTTCTCCCTAGAAAATAAGAATGTGTAGAGCTGGAGTCCCCATGATGAACCAATTACTGTTTCTACGGTACAAAATTAAATATTCCCTGATAAAAACATTCAAAACTATAAAGTCCATCGATAATATCCAGAAAACACAAACACAGGTTCGGTAGCAATATCTGGGTTTGAGTTAGACAAAACAAAACTGGATATTTCTGGTTTCATCCAGTCATATCCTGACAAAGTGGTTTCGAATTCGTATGCAATGGACCGAGAAAATCACAGTAAAAATGGTTTTGGAGAAAAGCAAAGTCTTTTCGATAGGCAAATGCATAAAATGTCATCTATACAAACAGAAATATCATGTGTGTTTTCCGTAGTTCCTCTACCTTTCTACCTAAAAAATACGAATGTGTAGAGCTGGTGTCCCCATGATGAACCAATTAGTGGTTCTATGGTACAAAATTAAATGTTCCCTGATAAAAAAAATTCAAAACAATAAAGCCCATCGATAATATCCAGAAAACACAAAGACAGATGCTTTCACAATATTTCGGATTGAGTTAGCGTAAAGAAAACCGGATATTTCTGGTTTCATGCAGTCATATCCGGACAAAGTGGTGTGGAATTCGTATGCAATGGATCGAGAAAATCACAGTAAAAATGGTTTTGGAAAAAAGCAAAGTCTTTTCATTAGAAAAATGCATAAAATGTCATCTATACAAACAAAATATCATGTTTGTTTGCCACAGTTCCTCTAGCTTTCTCAGTAGAAAATACGAATGTGTAGAGCTGGTGTTCCCATGATGAAGCAATTAGTGTTTCAACGGTACAAAATGAAATGCTCCCTGATAAAAACATTCAAAACAATAAAGTCCATCGATAATATCCAGAAAACACAAACACAGAGGCTATAGCAATATTTCTGATTAAGTTAGCGAAAACAGCCAGATATTTCTGGTTTCATCCAGTCATATCTGGACAAAGTGGTGTGGAATTCGTATGCAATGGGCTGAGAAAATCAGAGTAAAAATGGTTTTGGAGAAAAGCAAAGTCTTTTCGTTAGGCAACAGAATAAAAGTTAATCTATACAAACAGAAATATCATATTTGTTTGCCGCAATTCCTCTTGCTTTCTTTCTAGAAAATACGAGTATGTAGAGCTGGTGTCTCCAAGTGGAACCACTTACAGTATTCAAGCTCAAAATAAAATGTTCCCCAATAAAAAAACATTCAAAACAATAAAGTCCATTGAAAATATCCAGAAAACACAAACAGAGAGTCTTTTGCAATATCGGGGATTGAGTTAGCCAAAACACAACCGGATATTTCCGGTTTCATCCAATCATATTTGGACAAACTGGTGTGGAATTCGTATGCAATGGACCGAGAACATCACGGTAAAAATGGTTTTGGAGAAAAGCAAAGTCTTTTCGTTAGGCAAGTGCATAAAATGTCATCTATACAAACAGAAATAACATGTTTGTTTGTCGCAGTTCCTCTAGCTTTCTCCCTAGAAAATACAAATGTGTAGAGCGGGTGTCTCCATGTGGGACCAATTAGTGTTTCCAAGAACAAAATTAAATGTTCCCCGATAAAAAAAAATTCAAAACATAGTGTCCATGGATACTATCAGGAATACATAAACTCAGAATGTAGCAATATCTGGGATTGAATTAGCCAATACAAAACGAGATATTTACGGCTTCATCAAGTCATATCCGGAGAAACTGGTGGGGAATTGGAATGGAATGGACCGAGCAAATCACAGTAAAAATGATTTGGAAAAAGCAAAGCCTTTCGTTAGGCAAGTGCATATATTATCATCTATACAAACAGAAATATCATGTATGTTTGCCGCAGTTCCTCTAGCTTTCACCTAGAAAATACGTATGTGTAGAGCTAGTGTCCCCATTATGAACCAATTAGTGTTTCTATGGTACAAAATTAAATGTTCCCTGATAAAAACATTCAAAACAATAAAGTCCATCGATAATATCCAGAAAACACAAACACAGAAACTTTCACAATATTTCACATTTAGCTAGCAAAAACAAAACCGGATATTTCCGGTTTCAGCCAGTCATATCCGGACAAAGTGGTGTGGAATTCAGATGCAATGGACCCAGAAAATAACTGTCAAAATGGTTTTGGAGAAAAGCAAAGGCTTTTCGTTAGGCAAGTGCATAAAATGTCATCTATACAAACGGAAATATCATGTTAGTTTGCCGCAGTTCCTCTAGATTTCTCCCTAGGAAATATGCATGTATACAGCTGTTGACTCCATGTGGAACCAATTACTGTCACCAAGCTCAATCTAAATGCTCCCGATAAATAACATTCAAAAACAAAAAGTCCGTTGATAATATCCAGAAAACACAAACATAGAGGCTGTAGCAATATCTGGGATTGTGTTAGCCAAAAGAAAATGGGATATTGTTGTTTTCATCCAGTCACATCCGGACAAAGTGGTGTGGAATTCGTATGCAATTGATTGGGCAAATCACAGTAAAATTGGTTTTGGAGAAAAGCAAAGTCTTTTCACTAGGCAAGTGCATAAAATGTCATCGATACAAACAGAAATATCATGTTTGTTTGCCGCAGTTCCTCTAGCTTTGTCCGTAGACAATACGAATGTGTAGAGCTGGTGACTCCGTGTGGAACCAATTACTGTATCCAAGCTCAAAATAAAATATTCACCAATAAAAAACATTAAAAACAATAAAGTCCATCGATAATATCCAGAAAGCACAAACACAGAAGCTTTTACAATATTAGGATTGAGTTAGCCAAACAAAACCGGATATCTCTGGTTTCATCCTGTCATATCCGGACAAAGTATGTGGAATTCGTATGCAATGGATCGAGAAAATCACAGTAAAAATGGTTTTGGAGAAAAGCAAAGTCTTTTCGTTAGGCAAGTGCATAAAATGTCATCTACACAAACAGAAATATCATGTTTGTTTATGGCAGTTCCTCTAGCTTTCTCCCTAGAAAATACGAATGTGTGGAGCTGGTGTCTCCTTTTGGAACGAATTACTGTATCCAATCTCAAAAAAAATGTTCCCCAATAACAAACATTAAAACAATAAAGTCCATCGATAATATCCAGAAAACACAAATACAGAGGCTGTAGCAATATCTGGGATTGTGTTAGCCAAAACAAAACTGGATATTTTTGTTTTCATCCAGTCATATCTGGACAAACTGGTGTGGAATTCATACGCAATGGACCGAGAAAATCAGCGTACAAATGTTTTTGGAGAAAAGCAACGTATTTCCTTAGGCAAGTGCATAAAATGTCATCGATAGAAACAGAAATATCATGTTTGTTTGCCGCAGTTCCTCTAGCTTTCTCCCTAGAAAATACGAATGTGTAGAGCTGGTGTCTCCATGTGGAACCAATTCGTGATTCCAAGCACTAAATAAAATGTTCCCTGAAAAAAAAACATTCAAAACAATAAAATCCGTGGATAATATCAGGAATACACAAACACAAAGGCTGTAGCAATATCTGGGATTCAGTTAGGCAAAACAAAACCAGACATTTCCGGTTCCATCCAGTCATATCCGGACAAACTGGTGCGGAATTCGTATGCAATGTACCGAGAAAATCACAGTAAAAATGGTTTTGGAGAAAAGCAAAGTCTTTTTGTTAGATAAGTGCATAAAATGCCATCTATACAAATAGAAATATCCCGTTGGTTTGTCGCAGTTCCTTTAGCTTTCTCCCTAGTAAATAAGAATGTATGGAGCTGGTGTCCCCTTGATGAATCAATTTGTGTTTCAACGATACCAAATGTAATGTTCCCTGATAATAACATTCAATACAATAAAGTCCATGGATAATATCAGGAATACACAAACACAGAGGCTGTAGCAATATCTGGGATTGAGTTAGCGAAAACACAACTGGATATTTTTGTTTTCATCTAGTCATATCTGGATAAACTGGTGTGGAATTCATATGCAATGGACCGAGAAAATCAGAGTACAAATGGTTTTGGAGAAAAGCAACGTCTTTTCATTAGGCAAGTGCATAAAATGTCATCAATAGAAACAGAAATATCATGTTTGTTTGCCGCAATTCCTCTAGCTTTCTCCCTAGCAAATACGAATGGGTAGAGCTGGTGTCTCCATGTGGAACCAATTAGTGCTTCAAGGACAAAATTAAATGTTCCCTGATAAAAAAAATTCAAAACAATAAAATCCATGGATAATATCAGGAATAGACAAACAAAAAGGCTGTAGCAATATCTGGGATTGAGTTCTCCAAAATAAAACCGGAGATTTCAGGTTCCATACAGTCATGTCCGGACAAACTGTTGTGAATGCGTATGCAATGGACCGAGAAAATCACAGTACAAATGGTTTTGGAGAAAAGCAAAGTCTTTTTGTTAGGCAAGTGCATAAAATGTCATCTTTACAAACAGAAATATCATGTTTGTTTGCCACAGTTCCTCGAGCTTTCTCCCTAGAAAAAACGTATGTGTGGAGCTGGTTTCTCCTTGTGGAACCAATTACTGTATCCAAGCTCAAAATTGAATGTTCCCTGAAAACAAACATTAAAACAATAAAGTCCGTTGACAATTTCCAGTAAACACAAACACAGAGGCTGTAACAATATCTGAGATTGAGTTAGCCAAAACACAAATGTATATTTTTGTTTTCATTCAGTCATATCCGGACAAACTGGTGTGTAATTCACATGCAAAGGACCGAGAAAATCAGCATACAAGTGTTTTGGGAGAAAAGCAACGTATTTCGTTAGGCAAGTGCATAAAATGTCATCGATAGCAACAGAAATATCATGTTTGTTTGCCGCAGTTCCTCTAGCTTTCTCCCTAGAAAATACGAATGTGTGGAGCTGGTGTCCCCATGATGAACCAATTAGTGTTTCTAGGGTATAAAATTAAATGTTCCCTGATAAAAACATTCAATACAATAAAGTCCATCAATAATATCCAGAAAACACAAACACAGAGGCTTTCACAATATTTCGGATTTAGTTAGCCAAAACACAACCGGATATTTCTGGTTTCGCCAGTCATATCCGGAAAAACTGGTGTGGAAATCGTATGCAATGGTCCGAGAAAATCACATTAAAAATGGTTTTGGAGAAAAACACAGTTTTTTTGTTAGGCAAGTGCATAAAATGTCATCTATACAAACAGAAATATCATGTGTGTTTACTGCAGTTCCTCTAGATTTGTCCCTAAAACATATGAATGTGTAGAGCAGGTGTCCCCATGATGAACCAATTAGTGTTTCTACGGTACAAAATTAAATGTTCCCTGATAAAAACATTCAAAACCATAAAGTCCATCGATAATATCCAGACAACACAAACACAGAGGCTTTCACAATATTTCGGATTGAGTTAGCCAAAACACAAACGGATATTTCTGGTTTCATCCAGTCATATCCGGACAAACTGGTGTGGAATTCGTATGTAATGGACTGAAAAAATCACAGTACAAATGGTTTTGGGGAAAAGCAAAGTCTTTTCGTTAGGGAAGTGCGTAAAATGTCATCTATACAAACAGAAATATCATGTTTGTTTGCCGCAGTTCCTCTAGCTTTCTCCATAGAAAATACTAATGTGTAGAACTGGTGTCCCCATGATTAACCAATTAGTGATTCCAAGCACAAAATTAAATGTTCCCTGATAACAAACATTCAAAACAGTGAAGTCCCTGGATAATATCCAGTAAACACAAACAAAGAGGCTGTAGCAATATCTGGGATTGAGTTAGCCAAAACACAACTGCATATTTTTGTTTTCATCCAGTCATATCCGGATAAACTGTGGTGGAATTCATATGCAACGGACCGAGAAAATCAGAGTACAAATGGTTTTGGAGAAAAGCAACGTCTTTTCATTAGGAAAGTGCATAAAATGTCATCAATAGAAACAGAAATATCATGTTTGTTTACCGCAATTCCTCTAGTTTTCTCCCTAGCAAATAGGAATGGGTAGAGCTGGTGTTTCCATGTGGAACCAATTAGTGTTTCCAAGCACAAAATTAAATGTTCCCTGATAAAAAAAATTCAAAACAATAAAATCCGTGGATAATATCAGGAATAGACAAATAAAAAGGCTGTAGCAATATCTGTGATTGAGTTATCCAAAACAAAACCGGAGATTTCCGGTTCCATCCAGTCATATCCAGACAAACTGGTGTGGAATGCATATGCAATGGACCGAGAAATCACAGTAAAAATGGTTTTGGAGAAAAGCAAAGTCTTTTCATTAGGCAACTGAATAAAATGTCATCTATACAAACAGAAATATCATGTTTGTTTGCCGCAGTTCCTCTAGCTTTCTAACTACAAAATACGAATATGTAGAGCTGAGGTCTCCAGGTGGAATCAATTACTGTATCCAAGCTCAAAATAAAATGTTCGCCGATAAAAAAAACATTGAAAACAATAAAGTCCATCGATAATATCCAGAAAATACAAACACAGAGGCTTTCACAATATTTCAGATTGAGTTAGCCAAAACACAACCGGATATTTCTGGTTTCATCCAGTCATATCCAGACAAAGTGGTGTGGAATTCGTATGCAATGGACCCAGAAAATCACAGTACTATTGGTTTTGGGGAAAAGCAAAGTCATTTCGTTAAGCAAGTGTATAAAATGTCATCTATACAAACAGAAATATCATGTTTGTTTGCCACAGTTCCTCTAGCTTTCTCCCTATAAAATATGAATGTGTATAGCTTGTGTTCCCATGATGAACCAATTAGTGTTTCAATGGTACAAAATTAAGTGTTCGCTGAAAAAAAAACATTCAAAAAAGTAAAGTCCATGTATAATATCAGGAATACACAAACACAGAGGCTTTCACAATATTTCGGATTGAGTTAGCCAAAACACAACCGGATATTACTGGTTTCATCCAGTCATATCCGCACAAAATGGTGTGGAATTCATATGCAATGGACCGAGAAAATCACAGTAAAAATGGTTTTGGAGAAAAGCAAAGTCTTTTCGTTAGGCAAGTGCATAAAATGTCATCTATAGAAACTGAAATATCATGTTTGTTTGCCCCAGTTCCTCTAGCTTTCTCCCTAGGAAATACGAATGTGTAGAGCTAGTGTTACCATTATGAACCAATTTGTGTTTCAATGGTACAAAATGTAATGTTCCCCGATAAAAAACATTCAAAACAATAAAGTCCATCGATAATATCCAGAAAACACAAACACAGAGGCTGTAGTAATATTTCTGATTAAGTTAGCGAAAACAACCGGATATTTCTGGTTTCATCCAGTCATATCTGGACAAAGTGGTGTTGAATTCATATGCAATGGACCGAGAACATCACAGTACAAATGGTTTTGGAGAAAAGCAAAGTCTTTTCATTAGGCAATTGCATAAAATGTCATCGATACAAACAGAAATATCATGTTTGTTTGCCACAGTTCCTCTAGCATTCTCCCTAGAAAATACGAATGTGTAGAGCTGGTGTCCCCATGATTAACCAATTAATGTTTCTACAGTACAAAAATAAATGTTCCCGAGAGTTCAGCAAGATGGTGGAATAGGCAGGGAGCACACTATTAGTCTGGGGGAGATACAGTTTAATATAAGTGGAGATACTGCAGGGTCAATGAAGAGTAGGGGATGATACAGCAGAGGAAACAGTTCCAGAACTAGTGATTGATAGTGTACCTGCGTGGAGAGCATGGGAGTCCAAGTTCGGGACACCAGCGGCAGACTCAAGACACCAGCGCTGGAACATGAGGTGAGCCGAACCTCAATAGCCCGAGACACCAGCGGGCAAGTAGAAAGAGGAGGCTAGAGGGAACGAGGTTTGAAACTCCGTGGGGAAAAATTCACCAGGCGAACTAGAAGAGAGAGAGGAAAAAAATTTAAAAAGTGACCGATACGGACACAAGTTTCTCTCTCTCCGCTCACCTCTCAAGGTGAGCAAGACAGAGCAGTCGCCATTTTGGACATACGTCATAAGCAGGGCGACCTCAGGTCTGCACCGGCCCTGAGCCTAGCAGAAACACCTGACTCTGGGGGCAGGGCAACCCAGTGGGAGACTGCAGCACATTTGTAGCCCACACTGAGGGCAGCAGAGATTCCCTGTGTGGTCCTTGGGAAAGAACTTCCAATCTCTGGCTCCTGTGGGTATATCATTTGCCTGCTAACTACCTCCAATTACGTTCAGCTGTGCAGAAATACTTCCCTTTTGAATCAAAAAAAGAAAGAGAGATTTACCACACCTAACCTGGGAGTGTCATCTTTGACACACCCTCAACCCTGAGGAACCAAACACAGCTCTCAGTCCACACTCATCTCAAGCCTCTAACGCTCCACTGAAAGCAGACAGTCCACTTAATATAGAGCCATAGTGTAACAAGAAAAAACACCACAGTGAAGAAACCAAATATCTCCAACATGCCAAACAACAAACACAAAAACCAAGCTAACGAGAACAAGGAAGACACTATGACGCCCCCAAATGGAAAAGACACCCCAATTCAAGATTATGAAGATCTTGAGATAGAAGAAATGCAATAAGTGGATCTCAAAAAATTGATAAGAACATTAAGAAGTTCTCAAAAACAAATTCTTGAACTACAGAATTCCTTAATGGAGAAGATAGAAAATCTCTCTCATGAAAATGAAATATTAAGGAGGAATCCAAATGAAATGAAACAACTAGTGGAACAAGAAACTGTGATAGTGACGAGAAATCATAATGAAATGAAGAATTCAATAGATCAAATGACAAACACATTAGAGAGCCTTAAGAGCAGAATGGGTGAAGCAGAAGAGAGAAATTAGACTTAGAAGACAGATAACAGGAAAGGAAACAGGCAAACCAAAGAAAAGAAGAAGAAATCAGAAATCTAAAACATATTGTCAGGAATCTACAGGATACTATCAAAAAACCCAACATTCGGGTTCTAGGAGTAACTGAAGGCAAGGAGAGGGAGAAAGGATTAGAAGGCATTTTCAGTGAGATACTTGCAGAAAATTTCCCAGGTTTGGAGAAGGACAGAGGCATCTTAGTACAGGAAGCTTATAGAACCCCTAATAAACATGACCAAAAGAGATCCTCACTATGACATGTTGTAATCAAACTCACCACAGTGAAACATAAAGAAAAGATCCTAAAAGGTGCAAGAGAGAAACGCCAGATTACTCTTAGAGGATCTCCAATTAGACTCACAGCAGACTTCTCATCAGAATCCCTACAAGCTAGAAGGGAATGGCGAGACATAGCCCAGGTACTAAGAGAGAAAAACTGCCAGCCCAGAATACTATATCCTGCAAAGCTCTCATTTGTGAATGAAGGTGAAATTAAGACTTTTCATAGCAAACAGAAACTGAAAGAATTTGTTGCCACTCATCCTGCCCTGCAAAAGATGCTTAAAGATGTGTTACACACAGAAACACAGAAACACGGTCACCAATATGAAAGAAGGTAAAGGAAGGAAACCTCACAGCAAAAGATCACAGGAAGCTCAATTTCTCTTTGACATAGAATTAAACTCTGATGCTTGGTTAAAGCAATGTGTTAAAGTAATCTATTATGTGCTCTTGATGTCTGTTCAATTCCAATTGTTCAAAAACAGCTGGATTTTTATTAAGAGCTCTGGGTTATTTAAATATGTGCTTATTTTCAAAGATTTGAATAGTCTCCTTGTAACAATGATCAAATTTGGTCTATGTTATGTCATGCTTTTAAGGAATCTTATTCCAACCAGATAATTTGGATTTTGAGCCTTCTTGGCATTCTTGACAGGCATTCAAAAAATCAAAGTTTCAAACAATCTGGTCTCTAAAATTTCCAGTAAATCCTGGACTTTGGTTTTTCCAGTTTGGGCCCAATTGAAAAAATCGAAGGACCTATGTCTCTCATCTTATAGAGACACCAACTAAGCAGGCTATTTGGATTATATTAGAAGGACTGTCAGGATGTGATGCGGTACCAGACTTTAAGTTTCTATAATGGAAAATGCTATTAATACAAATTTTGAGAATTAAAACGTCTAATGATCTTGTGTTACTAGACATGATAGTTATCTTAATGAGAAAGCCCCAGAGGCCTAAAGGGTTAAATACTTGTAAAATCCTACAGGTGCTTTCAAAAATACTGTGAAGTAAGCAAGTGCCTCTTGTTGGTTGATGAGTTTATAGTTTTAAACATGGCGACTTAAAGTCTTTTGTCATCCATAGTTATATATGGTGTGCTGCTCATAAAACTAAAGTGTTGTTGGTTCTGTGTTTAGCTGTCCTCCTATAGGTTCCTATGGACTTTTTCCAGCTACTTTTATTGCATTCAGTACTTTGGGATGGCTCTGTAAACAGATGAGGCCAATAATGTATTAACAGTACCAACTGAGAGAAAGTATGGTTAACTGAGGTTACTAAAAACAAAAAGCAATTCAAATCCATTGGCAATCTACAAAAAGAGTTAAAGATTTTAAAAGCTATTATTAAAATTGCTATATTGGTCTATTATGCTATGTTATATGTGTGTACATATTGTATGTCCACATGGGGAAATTTTATTAAGAGTTTTATTTTAAATGGCTTACAGATAAAATTGTCCATATATTTAAGCTGCTAAAATCAATCAAAGATACATTTTAATTTGTGTGACCTGATTCTGTGTATAAGATGTTTTAAATGTGTTGGAAGAAAGAAACTAAAAACATTTTAGATGGTTGTGCTTAAGTTTACTGGCTAAGCAAACTACACCGTAATAGATATTTAAGAAGTGTTTTCAAATACATGATTCTTAGAATTTCTAGAAGGCATTGGACCCTCTGGTAAATGTTTTCTTAAGTTGTTAATTAATGGTTGAAACGGTTTGCTAAGTATTCATGTAATATTGCTATTGTCAGCAAGTGATCTAGTAATTGCTTCCTCATTTCTCTATTCTAAGCCCAACTTGTTCTTTCATTTCTCTATTCTCTTCAAGGTAGGAAACTAATTCTATTATAAAGGAATCTGTAGGATGCACAATTTAATCTTTAGACCTTATAAAAGAGATGGCTAACATTCAAAAAAATAAAGTCCGTTGATAATATCCAGAAAACACAAACACAGAGGCTGCAGCAATATTTGGGATTGAGTCAGAAAAAAAAAACAGATATTTCCTGTTTCATCCAGTCATATCAGGAAAAAGTCGTTTGGAATCGGAGGCAATGGACAGAGAAAATCACAGTAAAAATGGTTTTGGAGAAAAGCAAAGTCTTTTCGTTAGGCAAGGGCATAAAATGTCATCTATACAAAAAAAAATATCATGTTTTTTTGTCGCGGTTCCTCTAGCTTTCTCCCTAGAAAATAGGAATGTGTAGAGCTGGTGTCTCCAGGTGGGACCAATTAGTGCTTCCAAGATCAAAAGGAAATGTTCACTGATAAAAAACATTCAAAACAATAAAGTCCGTGGATAATAATAAGAAAACACAAACACAGAGGCTGTAGCAATATCTGGGACTGAGTTTGCCAAAACAAAACCGGATATTTCTGGTTTCATCCAGTCATATCCAGACAAACTGGTTTTAATTTCGTATGAAGCGTACCGAGAAATAACCGAAAAATGTTTTGGAGAAAAGCAAAGTCTTTTCGTTAGACAAGTGCATAAAATGTCATCTATACAAACAGAAATATCATGCTTGTTTGCAGCAGTTCCTCTTGCTTTCTCCCTAGAAAATACAATGTGTAGAGCTGGTGTCTTCATGTGGAACCAATTAGTGATTCTAAGCACAAATTTAAATGTTCCCTGTGAAAAACAAATCAAAACACTAAAATCCATCGATAATATCCAGAAAAGACGAACACAGAGGCTGTAGCAATATCTGGGATTGAGATAGCCAAAACAAAACCGGATATTTCTGGTTTCATCGAGGCATATCCGATAACTGGTGTGGAATTCATATGCAATGGACTGAGAAAATCATAGTGAAAATGGTTTTGGAGAACAGCAGTCTTTTCGTTGGGCAAGTGCATAAAATGTGATCTATACAAACAGAAATATCATGTTTGTTTGCGGCAGTTCCTCTAGCTTTCATCCTAGAAAATACGAATGTGTAGAGCTGGTGTCCCCATGATGAACCAATTACTGTTTCAACGGTACAAAATTAAATGTTCCCTGATAAAAGTATTCAAAACAATATAGTCCATCAATAATATCCAGAAAACACAAACACAGAGGCTTTCACAATATTTCGGATTGAGTTAGCCAAAACACAACCGGATATTTCTGTTTTCATCCAGTCATACCGGGCAGAGTGGTGTAGATTTCATATGCAATGGACCGAGAAAATCACAGTAAAAATGGTTTTGGAGAAAAGCAACATCTTTTCGTTAGGCAAGTGCACAAAATGTCATCGATACAAACAGAAATATCATGATTGTTTGCCGCAGTTGCTCTAACTTTCTACCTAGAAAATACAAATACGTAGAGCTGGTGTCTCCATGTGGAACCAATTAGTTTTTCCAAGAACAAAATCAAATGTTCCCTTAAAAAAAACATTGAAAACAATAAAGTCCGTGGATAATATCAGGAATACACAAACACAGAGGCTGTAGCAAAAGTTCGGATTGAGATAGCCAAAACACAACCAGATATTTTGGTTTCATGCAGTCATATCCGGACAAAGTGGTGTGGAATTCGTATGCAATGGACCGAGAAAAAAAAACAGTACAAATGGTTTTGGAGAAAAGCAAAATCTTTTCGTTACGCAAGTGCATAAAATGTCATCTATACAAATAGAAATATCGTGTTTGTTTGCTGCAGTTCCTCTTGCTTTCTCCCTAGAAAATAGGAATGTGCAGAGC
Source organism: Lepus europaeus (assembly GCF_033115175.1). Classification (NCBI taxonomy): domain Eukaryota; kingdom Metazoa; phylum Chordata; class Mammalia; order Lagomorpha; family Leporidae; genus Lepus; species Lepus europaeus. The sequence goes on from NW_026909439.1 coordinate 1,489,902, forward strand.
TTGTGTCTCCATGTGGAACCAATTAGTGTTTCCAAGATCAATATAAAATGTTTGTTGATAAAAAACATTCAAAACAATAAATTCCTTGGATAATATCAGGAATACACAAACACAGATCCTGTAGCAATATTTAGGATTGAGTTAGCCAAAACACAACCAGATATTTCCATTTTCATCCAGTCATATCCGGACAAACTGGTGTGGATTTCGTATGAAGTGTACCGAAAATCACAGAAAAATTGTTTAGGAAAAAAGCAAAGTCTTTTCGTTAGGCAAGTAGATAAAATATCATCGATACAAACAGAAATGTCATGTTTGTGTGCCGCAGTTCCTCTAGCTTTCTCCCTAGAAAATACGAATGTGTAGAGCAGGTGTCCTCATGATGAACCAATTACTGTTTCAATGGTACAAAATTAAATGTTCCCTGAAAAAAATATTCAAAACAATAAAGTCCATCGATGGTATCCAGAAAACACAAACACAGAGGCTTTCACAGTATTTCTGATTGAGTTAGCCAAAACAGAACCAGATTTTTCTGGTTTCATCCAGTCATATCCCGACAAAGTGGTGTGGAATTCGTATGCAATGGACTGAGAAAATCACAGAAAAAATGATTTTGGAGTAAAGCAAAGTCTTTTCGTTAGGCAAATGCATAAATGTCATCTATACAAATAGAAATATCATGTTTGTTTGCCGAAGATCCTCTAGCTTTCTTCCTACAATATACGAATGTGTAGAGCTGGTGTCCCCATGATGAACCAATTAGTGTTTCAAGGGTACAAAATTAAATGTTCCCTGATAAAAACATTCAAAACAATAAAGTCCATCAATAATATCCAGAAAACACAAAGAGGTTGTAGCAATGCCTGGGACTGAGTTTGCCAAAACAAAACCTGATATTTCCGGTTCTATCAGTCATATCCGGACAAACTTGTATGGATTTCATATGAACTGTACCGAGAAATAACAGAAAAAGGGTTTTGGAGAAAAGCAAAGTCTTTTCATTAGTCACTGCATATAATGTCATTTACACAAAAAGTAATATCATGTTTGTTTGCCGCAGTTCCTCTAGCTTTCTCCCTAGAAAATACTAATGTATAGAGCTGGTGTCCCCATGATGAACCAATTAGTGTTTGAATGGTACAAAATTAAATGTTCCCTGATAAAAATATTCAAAACAATAAAGTCCATCGATTATAACCAGAAAACACAAACACAGAGGCTTTCACAATACTTCAGATTGAGTTAGCCAAAACACAACCGGGTATTTCTGGTTTCACCAGTCATATCCGGACAATCTGGTGTGGAATTCGTATGCAATGGACCAAGAAAATCACAGTAAAAATGATTTTGGAGAAAAGCAAAGTCTTTTCGTTAGGCAAGTGCATAAAATGTCATCTATACAAACAGAAATATCATGTTTGTTTTCCACAGTTCCTCTAGCTTTCTCAGTGGAAAATACAAATGTGTAGAGCCGGTGTCCCCATTTTTAACCAACTTTTATTTCCAAGCACAAAATTAAATGTCCCTGAAAAAAAAACATTCAAAACAATAAACTCCGTGTATAATATCAGAAATATACAAACACAGAGGTTTTAGCAAAATTTCAGATTCAGTTATCCAAACAAAACCGGATATTTCTGTTTTCATCCAGTCATATCCGGAAAAAGAGGTGTGGAATTCGTATGCAATGGACCCAGAAAATTACAGTAAAAATGGTTTTGGAGAAAAGCAAAGTCTTTTTGTTAGGCAAGTGCATAAAATGTCATTGATATAAACAGAAATATCATGTTTGTTTGCCGCTGTTCCTCTAGCTTACTAAGTAGAAAATATGAATGTGTAAAGCTGGTGTCCCCATTTTTAACCATTTTTTTTTCGAAGCACAAAATTAAATGTTCCCTAAAAAAAACATTCAAAAAAATAAAGTCCGTGGATAATATCAGGAATACACAAACACAGGGGCTTTCACAATATTTCGGATTGAGATAGCGAAAACAAAACCGGATATTTCTGGTTTCATCCAGTCATATCCGGACAAAGTGGTGTGGAATTCGTATGCAATGGACCGAGAAAATCACAGTAAAAATGGTTTTGGAGAAAAGAAAAGTCTTTTCGTTAGGCAAGTGATAAAATGTCATCGATACAAACAGAAATATCATGTTTGTTTTCCACAGTTACTCTAGCATTCTCCCTAGAATATACGAGTGTGTAGAGCTGGTGTCCCCATGATGAACCAATTACTGTTTCTACGGTACAAAATTAAATGTTCCCTGATAAAAACATTCAAAACCATAAAGTCCATCGATAATATCCAGAAAACACAAACACAGAGGCTTTCACAATAGTTCGGATTGAGTTAGCCAAAACACAACCATATTTTTCCGGTTTCATCCAGTCATATCCGGACAAAGTGGTGTGGAATTCGTATGCAATGGACTGAGAAAATCACAATAAAAATGGTATTGGAGAAAAGCACAGTCTTTTCATTATGCAAGTGCATAAAATGTCATCTATACAAACAGAAATATCATGTTTGTTTGCCGCAGTTCCTCTACCTTTCCCCTAGAAAATACGAATATGTAGAGCTGGTGTCTCCATGTGGAACCAATTAATGTATCCAAGCTCAAAATAAAAAGTTCCCCGATAATAAACATTGAAAACAATAAAGTCCATTGACAATATCCAGAAAACACAAACACAGAGGCCATAGCAATATCTGGGATTGAGTTAGCCAAAACACAAACGGATATTTCTGGTTTCATCCAGTCATATCCGGACAAAGTGGTGTGGAATTCGTATGCAATGGACCGAGAAAATCACAGTAAAAATGGTTTTGGAGTAAAGCAAAGTCTTTTCGTTAAGCAAGTGATAAAATGTCATCAATACAAACAGAAATATCATGTTTGTTTGCCGCAGTTCCTCTACCTTTCCCCTAGAAAATATGAATATGTAGAGCTGGTGTCCCCATGATGAACCAATTACTGTTTCTACGGTACAAAATTAAATGTTCCCTGATTAAAAAAAAAAACATTCAAAAAAATAGAGTCTGTGGATAATATCAGGAATACACAAACACAGATGCTGTAGCAATATTTCGGATTGATTTAGCCAACACACAACCAGATATTTCTGGTTTCATCCAGTCATATCCCGACAAAGTGGTGTGGAATTTGAATGCAATGGACCGAGAAAATAACAGTAAAAACGATTTTGGAGAAAAGCAAAGTCTTTTCTTTAGGCAAGTGCATAAAATGTCATCTATACAAACATAAATATCAGGATTTTTTGCCGCGGTTCCTCTACCTTTCCCCTAGAAATTACGAATGTGTAGAGCTGGTGTCTCCATGTGGAACCAATTACTCTATCGAAGCTCAAAATAAAATGTTACCTGATAATAAACATTCAAAGCAATAAAGTCCGTTGATAATATCTAGAAAACACAAACACAGAGGCTTTCACAATATTTCGGATTGAGTAAGCCAAAAGTTAACCGGATATTTCTGGTTTCATCCAGTCATATCCGGACAAACTGGTGTGGAATTTGTATGGAATGGACCGAGAAAATCACAGTAAAAATGGTTTTGGAGAAAAGCAAAGTCTTTTCGTTCAGAAATTGCATAAAATGTCAATGATACCAATAGAAATATCATGTTTGTTTGCCGCAGTTCCTCTAGCTTTCTCAGTAGAAAATACGAATCTGTAGAGCTGCTGTCCCCATGATGAACCAGTTAGTTTTTCCAAGCACAAAATTAAATGTTCCCTGAAAAAAAAAATTCAAAAAAATAAAGTCCGTGGATAATATCAGGAATACACAAACACAGAGTCTGTAGCAATATTTCGGATTGAGTTAGCCAAAACACAACCAGATTTTTCCAGTTTAATCCAGTCATATCCGGACAAATTGGTGTGGAATTCGTATGCAATGGACCGAGAAAATCACAATAAAAATGGTTTTGGAGAAAAGCAAAGTATTTTCATTAGGCAAATGCATAAAATGTCATGTATACAAACAGAAATATCATGTTTGTTTGCCGCAAATACTCTACCTTTCCCCTAGAAAATACGAATGTGTAGAGCTGGTGTCCCCATGATGAACCAATTACTGTTTCTATGGTACAAAATCAAATGTTCCCTGATAAAAAAAAACATTCAAAAAAATAAAGTCTGTGGATAATATCAGGAATACACAAACACAGATGCTGTAGCAATATTTCGGATTGATTTAGCCAACACACAACCAGATATTTCTGGTTTCATCCAGTCATATCCCGACAAACTGGGGTGGAATTCGTATGCAATGGACTGAGAAAATAACAGTAAAAACGATTTTGGAGAAAAGCAAAGTCTTTTCGTTAGGCAAGTGCATAAAATGTCATCTATACAAACAGAAATATCATGTTTGTTTGCCACAGTTCCTCTAGGTTTCTCTCTGGAAAATACAAATGTGTAGAGCTGGTGTCCCCATGATGAACCAATTACTGTTTCTATGGTACAAAATCAAATGTTCCCTGATAAAAAAAAACATTCAAAAAAATAAAGTCTGTGGATAATATCAAGAATACACAAACACAGATGCTGTAGCAATATTTCAGATTGATTTAGCCAACACACCACCAGATATTTCTGGTTTCATCCAATCATATCCCGACAAACTGGGGTGGAATTCGTATGCAATGGACCGAGAAAATAACAGTAAAAACGATTTTGGAGAAAAGCAAAGTCTTTTCGTTAGGCAAGTGCATAAAATGTCATCTATACAAACAGAAATATCATGTTTGTTTGCCACAGTTCCTCTAGGTTTCTCTCTGGAAAATACAAATGTGTAGAGCTGGTGTCCCCATGATGAACCAATTACTGTTTCTAAGGTACAAAATTAAATGTTCCCTGATAAAAACATTCAAAACAATAAAGTCCATTGATAATATCCAGAAAACACAAACACAGAGGCTTTCACAATATTTCGTATTGAGTTAGCCAAAACACAACTGGATATTTCTGGTTTCATCCAGTCATATCCGGACAAACTGGTGTGGAATCCGTATGCAATGGACCAAGAAAATCACAGTAAAAATGGTTTTGGAGAAAAGCAAAGTCTTTTCATTAGGGAAGTTCATAAAATGTCATCTATACAAACAGAAACATCATGTTTGTTTGCCACAGTTCCTCTAGCTTTCTCCCTAGAAAATACGAATCTGTAGAGCTGGTGTCCCCATGATGAACCAATCAGTGTTTCTAAGGTACAAAATTAAATGTTCCCTGATAAAAACACTCAAAATAATAAAGTCCATCGATTATATCCAGAAAACACAAACACAGAGTCTGTCAAAATATTTCAGATTGAGTTAGCCAAAACACCACCGGATATTTCTGTTTTCATCCAGTCATATCCGGACAAACTGGTGTGGAATTCGCATGCAATGGACCGAGAATAGCACAGTACAAATGGTTTTGGAGAAAAACAAAGTCTTTTCGTTAGGCAAGTGGAAAAAATTTCATCTATACAAATAGAAATATCATGTTTGTTTGCCGCAGTTCCTCTAGCTTTCTCCCTAGAAAATAAGAATGTGTAGAGCAGGTGTTTCCATGTGGAACTAATTAGTGATTCCAAGCACAAATTAAATGTTCCCTGAAAAAATACATTCAACACAATAAAGTCCGTATAATATCAGGAATACAGAAACACAAAAGCTGTAGCAATATCTGGGATTGAGTTAGCCAAAACAAAAGCATATATTTCCGTTTTCAACCGGTCATATCCGGTAAATAGGTGTGGTATCCGTAAGCAATGGCCTCAGATATTCACATTAAAAACGGTTTTGGAGAAAAGCAAAGTCTTTTCGTTAGAAAGTGCATAAAATGTCATCTATAGAAACAGAAATATCATGTTTCTTTGCCACAGTTTCTCTAGCTTTCTCAATAGAAAATACGAATGTGTAGAGCTGGTGTCCCCCTGATGAACCAATTAGTGTTTCTATGGTACAAAATTAAATGTTGCCTGATAAAAATATTCAAAACAATAAAGTCCATCGATAATATCCACAAAACACAAACACAGAGGTTATAGCAATATCTGGGATTGAGTTAGCCAAAACACAACCGGATATTTCTGGTTTCATCCAGTCATATCCGGAAAAAGTCATTTAATTCGGATGCAATGGACCGAGAAAATCACAGTAAAAATGTATTTGGAGAAAAGCAAAATCTTTTCGTTAGGCAAGTGCATAAAATGTCATCTATTCAAACAGAAATATCATGTTTGTTTGCCACGGTTCCTCTACCTTTCCCCTAGAAATTACGAATGTGTAGAGCTGGTGTATCCATGTGGAACCAATTACTGTGTCCAAAATCAAAATAAAATGTTCCCCGATAAAAAACATTCAAACAAATAAAGTCCGTGGATAATATCCAGAAAACACAAACATAGAGGCTTTCACAATATTTCGGATTCAGTTAGCCAAAAGACAACCGGATATTTCTGGTTACATCCAGTCATATCTGGACAAAGTGGTGTGGAATTCGTATGCAATTAACCAGAAAAATCACAGTGAAAATGGTTTTGGAGAAAAGCAATGTCTTTTCGTTAGGCAAGTGCATAAAATGTCATCTATACAAAAAGAAATATCATGTTTGTTTTTCACAGTTCCTCTAGCTTTCTCCCTAGAAAATACGAATGTGTAGAGCTGGTGTCCCCATGATGAAGCAATTAGTGATTCCAAGCATAAAATTAAATGTTCTCCGATAAAAAACATTCAAAACAATAAAGTCCGTGGATAATATCAGGAATACACAAACAGACAGGCTGTAGCAATATCTGGGATTGAGTTTTCAAAAACACAACCGGATAATTCCAGTTTCATCCAGTCATATCCTGACAAAGTGGTGTGGAATTCGTAGGCAATGGACTGAGAAAATCAGATAAAAATGGTTTTGGAGAAAAGCAAAGTGTTTTCCTTAGGTAAGTGCATATAATGTCATCTATACAAACAGAAATATCATGTTTGTTTGCCGCAGTTCCTCTAGCTTTCTGCCTAGAAAATATGAATGTGTAGAGCTGCTGTCCCCATGATGAACCAATTAGTGTTTCTAAGGTACAAAATTAAATGTTCCCTGATAAAAATATTCAAAACAATAAAGTCCATCGAAAAATATCAAGAATACACAAACACAGAGTCTGTAGCAATATCTGGGATTGAGTTAGCCAAAAGAAAACCGGATATTTCCGGTTTCATCCAGCCATATCTGGTAAACTGGTGTGCAATTTGTATGCAGTGTACAAAATCATCACAGTAAAAATGGTTTTGGAGAAAAGCAAAGTCTTTTCGTTAGGCAAGTGCATAAAATGTCATCTATACAAACAGAAATATCATGTTTGTTTGCCGCAGTTCCTCTAGCTTTCTCCCAGAAAATACGAATATGTTCAGCTGTTTTTTCCATGTGGAACCAATTACTGTATCCAAGCTCACAATAAAATGTTCCCTGATAAAAAACATTCCAAACCAAAGTCCATTGATAATATACAGAAAACACAAACACAGAGGCTTTCACAATATTTCGGATTCAGTTAGCCAAAAGACAACCGGATATTTCTGGTTACAACCAGTCATATCCGGACAAACTGGTGTGGAATTCGTATGCAATTAACCAAAAAAAATCACAGTGAAAATGGTTTTGGAGAAAAGCAATGTCTTTTCGTTAGGCAAGTGCAGAAAATGTCATCGATACAAACAGAAATATCATGTTTATTTGCCGCAGTTCCTCCAGCTTTCTCTCTAGAAAATATGAATGTGTAGTACTGGTGTCTCCATGTTGAAACAATTAGTGTTTCGCAGAACAAAATTAAAAGTTCCCTGATAAAACACATTCAAAACAATAAAGTACGTTGGTAATATCCGGAATAAACAAACTCAGAGGCTGCAGCAATAACTGGGATTGAGTTAGCCACAACAATACAGGATATTTCCAGTTTCATCCAGTCATATTCGGACAAACTGGTGTGGAATTCGTATGCAATGTACCAAGAAAATCACAGTACAAATGTTTTTGGAGAAAAGCCAAGTCTTTTCGTTGGTCAAGTGCATAAAATGCATCTATACAAACAGAAATATCATGTTTGTTTTCCAAAGTTCCTCTAGCTTTCTCCCTAGAAAATAAGAATATGGAGAGCTGGTGTCTCCATGTGGAACCAATTACTGTATACAAGTCAAAATAAAATGCTCTCCAATAAAAAACATTCAAAAGAATAAGGTCCGTTGATAATATCTAGAAAACACAAACACAGATGATGTAGCAATATCTGGGATTGTGTTAGCCAAAACAAAACCATATATTTCTGGTTTCATCCAGTCATATCCAGACAAACTGGTGTGGAATTCGTATGCAATGGACCAAGAAAATCACAGTAAAAATGGTTTTGGAGAAAAGCAAAGTCTTTTCGTTAGGCAAGTGCATAAAATGTCATCGATACAAACAGAAATATCATGTTTGTTTGCCGCAGTTCCTCTAGATCTCTTCTAAGAAAATACGAATTTGTAGAGTTTGTGTCCCCACGATGAACCTATTACTGTTTCAACGGTACAAAATTAAATGTTCCCTGATAAATATATTTAAAATAATAAAGTCCATCGATAAAATCCAGAAAACACAAACACAGAGGCTTTCACAATATTTCGGATTGAGATAGCCACAACTCAACATGATATTTCTGGTTTCATCCTGTCATATCCGGACAACGTGGTGTGGAATTCGTATGCATGGTGCCGAAAAAATCCTAGTAAAAAAGGTTTTGGAGAAAAGCAAAGTCTTTTCATGTGGCAAGTGCATAAAATGTCATCTATAGAAACAGAAATATCATGTTTGTTTCCCAAGTTCCTCTAGCTTTCTCCCTTGACAATACGATTGTATAGAGCTGGTGTCCCCATGATTAACCAATTAGTGTTTCTATGGTACAAATTAAATGTTCCCTGATAAAAACATTCAAAACAATAAAGTCCATCGATAATATCCACAAAACACAAACACAGAAACTTTCACAATATTTCGGGTTCAGTTAGCCAAAACACAACTGGATATTTCTGGTTTCATCCAGACATATCCAGAAAAAGTCATTTGGAATTCGGATGCAATGGACCGATAAAATCACTGTAAAAATTGTTTGCAGAAAAGCAAAGTCTTTTCGTTAGGCAAGTGCATAAAATCTCATCGATACAAACAGAAACATCATGTTTGTTTGCAGCAGTTCCTCCTTCTTTCTCTCTGGAAAATACCATATGTAGAGCTGGTGTCTCCATGTGAAACCAATTGATGTATATAGGCTCAAAATTAAATGTTCCCCGATTAAAAAAACATTCAAAACAATAAAGTCCGTGGATAATATCTGGAAAACACAAATACAGAGGCTGTAACAATATCTGGGATTGAGTTAGCCAAAACAAAACCGGATATATCCAGTTTAATCCAGTCATATCTGGTGAACTGCTGTGGAATTCAGATTCAATGGGCTGCGAAAATCATAGTAAAAATGGTTTTGGAGAAAAGCAATGTCTTTTCGTTAGGCAAGTGCATAAAATGTCATCTATACAAACAGAAATATCATGTTTGCTTGCCACAGTTCTTTACCTTTCTCCCTAAAAAATACGAATGTGTAGAGCTGGTGTCTCCATGTGCAATCTATTAGTGATTCCAAGCACAAAATTTAATGTTCCCTGATAAAAAATATTCAAAAGAATAAAGTTCGTGGATAATATCAGGAATACACAAACACAGAGGCTGTAGCAATATCTGGGATTGAGTTAACCAAAACACAACCGGATATTTCTGGTTCCAGCCAGTCATATCTGGACAAAGTCGTTTGGAATTCGTATGCAGTGGACCGAGAAAATCACAGTAAAAATGGTTTTGGAGAAAAGCAAAGTCTTTTGTTAGGCAAGTGCCTAAACTGTCATCTATACAAACAGAAATATCATGTTTGTTTGCCGCAGTTCCTCTAGCTTTCTCCCTAGAAAATACAAATATGTAGAGCTGGTGTTCCCATGATGAACCAATTAGTGTTTCAACAGTACAAAATGAAATGTTCCCTGATAAAAACATTCCAAACAATAAAGTCCGTGGTTAATATCCGGAAAACACAAACACAGAGTCTTTCACAATTTTTCGGATTGAGTTAGCCAAAACACAAACGGATATTTCTGGTTTCATCCAGTCATATCCAGAAAAAGTTGTGTGGAATTCGTATGTAATGGACTGAGAAAATCTCAGTAAAAATGGTTCTGGAGAAATGCAAAGTCTTTTTGTTAGGCAAGTGCATAAAATGTCATCGATACAAACAGAAATATCATGTTTGTTTGGCACTGTTCATCCAGCTTTCTCCCTAGAAAATAAGAATATGTAGAGGTGGTGTCTCCATATGGAATCAATTATTGTATCGAAGCTCACAATAAAAAGTTCCCCGATAAAAAGCATTCAAAAATATAAAGTCCATTGATAGTATCCAGAAAAAACAAAAACAGAGGCTGTAGAAATATCTGGGATTGAGTTAGTCAAAACAAAACCGGATATTTCCGGTTTCATCCAGTCAGATGTGGTAAACTGGTGTCGAATTCCTATGCAATGGACCGAGAAAATCACAGCACAAATGGTTTTGGAGAAAAGCAAAGTCTTTTCGTTGGCAAGTGCATAAAATGTCATCTATGCAATCAGCAATATCATGTTTGTTTGCCGCAGTTCCTCTAGCTTTCTCCGTAGAAAATACGAATGTGTAGCGCTGGTGTCTCCATGTGCAAACAATTAGTGTTTCCAAGCAAAAAATAATTGTTCCCTGTTAAAAGACATTCTAAACAACAAAGTCCGTGGATAATATCAGGAATACACAAACAAATAGGCTATAGCAATATCTGGGATTTAGGTAGCCTAAACAAAACCGGATATTTCCGGTTTCATCCAGTCATATCCAGACAATCTGGTGTGGAATTCGTATGTAATGGACCGAGAAAATAACAGTAAAAATGGTTTTGGAGAAAAGCAAAGTCTTTTCGCTAGGCAAGTACATAAAATGTCATCGATACAAACAGAAATATCATGTTTGTTTGCCACAGTTTCTCTAGCTTTCTCCCTAGAAAATACGAATATGTGGAGCTGGTGTTCCCATGATGAAGCAATTAGTGTTTCAAAGGTACAAAATTAAAAATACCCTGATAAAAACATTCAAAACAATAAAGTCCATCAATAATATCCAGAAAACACAAACACAGAGGCTTTCACAATATTTCGGTTTGAGTTAGCCAAAATACAACCGGATATTTCTGGTTTCATCTAGTCATATCCAGACAAAGTGGTGTGCAATTCGTATGCAATGGACTGAGAAAATCACAGTACAAATGGTTTTGGAGAAAAGCCAAGTCTTTTCGTTGGGCAAGTGCATAAAATGCATCTATACAAACAGAAATATCATGTTTGTTTGTCGCAGTTCCTCTAGCTTTCTCCCTAGAAAATACGAATGTGTAGAGCTGGTGTCTCCATGTGGAACCAATTACTGTATACAAGCTCAAAATTAAATGTTCCCCGATAAAAAACATTCAAAAGAATAAGGTCCGTTGATAATATCTAGAAAACACAAACACAGATGATGTAGCAATATCTGGGATTGAGTTAGCCAAAACACAACCGGAATTTCCGGTTTCATCCAGTCATGTCCGGTAAACTGGTGTGGAATTCGTATGCAATGGACCGAGAAAATTACAGTAAAAATGGTTATGGAGAAAAGCAAAGTTTCTTCGTTAGGCAAGTGCATAAATTGTCATCTATACAAACAGAAATATCATGTTTGTATGCCACAGCTCCTCTAGCTTTCTCCCTAGAAAATACGAATGTGTAGAACTAGTGTCCCCATGATGAACCAATTAGTGTTTCAACGGTACAAAATGAAATGTTCCCTGATAAAAACATTCATTACAAGAAAGTCCATCGTTATTATCCAGAAAACACAAACACAGAGGCTTTCACAATATTTCGGATTGAGTTAGCCAAAGCACAACCAGATATTTCTGGTTTCATCCAGTCATATCCGGACAAATCATTTGGAATTCTTATGGAATGGACCGAGAAAATCACAGTAAAAATGGTTTTGGAGAAAAGCAAAGTCTTTTCATTAGGCAAGTTCATAAAATGTCATCTATACAAACAGAAATATCATGTTTGTTTGCCGCAATTCCTCTGGCTTTTTCCCTAGAATATACGAATGTTTGGAGCTTGTGTCTCCATGATGAACCAATTAGTGTTTAAACGGTAGAAAATTCAATGTTCCCTGATAAAAAAATTCAAAACAGTAAAACCCATCGAAAATATAAAGAAAACACAAACACAGATTCTTTCACAATATTTTGGATTGATATAGCCAAAACACAACGGGATATTTCTGGTTTCATCCAGTCATTCGGGACAAAGTGGTGTGGAATTCGTATGCAATGGACCGAGAAAATCACAGCACAAATGGTTTTGGAGAAAAGCAAAGTCTTTTAATTGGCAAGTGCATAAAATGTCATCTATACAAACAGAAATATCACGTTTGTTTGCTGCAGTGCCTCTAGCTTTCTCCGTAGAAAATACGAATGTGTAGAGCTGGTGTCTCCATGTGGAAACAATTAGTGTTTCCAAGCAAAAAATCATTGTTCCCTGATAAAAGACATTCAAAACAATAAAGTCCGTGGATAATATCAGGAATACACAAACACAGAGGCTATAGCAATATCTGGGATTGAATTAGCCTAAACAAAACTGGATATTTCCGGATTCATACAGTCATATACAGACAAACTGGTGTGGAACTCCTGTGCAATGGACCGAAAAAATAACAGTAAAAATGGTTTTGGAGCAAAGCAAAGTCTTTACATTAGGCAAGTGTATAAAATGTCATCTATACAAACAGAAATATCATGTTTGTTTGCCGCAGTTCCTCTAGCTTTCTCCTTAGAGAATACGAATGTGTAGAGCTGGTGTTCCAATGATGAACCAATTCGTGTTTCAACGGTATAAAATGAAATGTTCCCTGATAAAAACATTCAAAACAATAAAGTCCATCGATAATATACAGAAAACACAAACACAGAGGCTTTCACAATATTTCGAATTAAGATAGCCAAAATACAATGGGATATTTCCGGTTTCATCCAGTCATATCCGAACAAAGTGTTGTGGAATTCATATGCAATAGACCAAGAAAGTCACAGTAAAAATGGTTATGAAGAAAAGCAAAGTCTTTTCATTAGGCAAGTGCATAAAATGTCATCGATACAAACAGAAATATCAAGTTTGTTTGCCACAGTTCCTCTAGCTTTCTGCCGAGAAAATACAAATATGTAGAGCTGGTGTCTCCATGTGGAACCAATTACTGTATCTATGCTCAAAATAAAATATTCCCCCCAAAAAAACATTCCAAACCATAAAGTCCATCGAAAATATACAGAAAACACAAACACAGAGGCTGTAGCAATATCTGGGATTGAGTTAACCAAAACACTACTGGATATTTCTGGTTTCAGCCAGTCATATCTGGACAAAGTCGTTTGGAATTCGTATGCAGTGGACCGGGAAAATCACAGTAAAAATGGTTTTGGAGAAAAGCAAAGTCTTTTCGTTAGGCATATGCATAAAATGTCATCTATACAAACAGAAATATTATGTTTACTTGCCGCAGTTCTTCTAGTTTTCTCCCTAGAAAATACGAATGTGTAGAGCTGTTGTCTCCATGTGAAACCAATTACTGTATCCAAGCTCAAAATAAAATGTTCCCCGATAAAAAGCATTCAAAACAATAAAGTCCATCAATAATATCCCAAAAAATGAACACAGAGGGTGCAGCAATAACTGGGATTGAGTTAGCCAAAACAAAACAGGATATTTCTGGTTTCATCCAGTCAGATGTGGTAAACTGGTGTGGAATTCCTATGCAATGGACCGAGAAAATCACAGTACAAATGGTTTTCGAGAAAAGCAAAGTCTTTTTGTTGGCAAGTGCATAAAATGTCATCTATACAAACAGCAATATCATGTTTGTTTGCTGCAGTTCCTCTAGCTTTCTCCGTAGAAAATACGAATGTGTAGAGCTGGTGTCTCCATGTGCAAACAATTATTGTTTCCAAGCAAAAAATAATTGTTCCCTGTTAAAAGACATTCTAAACAACAAAGTCCGTGGATAATATCAGGTATACACAAACAAAGAGGCTTTAGCAATATCTGGGATTGAGTTAGCCTAAACTAAACCGGATATTTCCGGTTTCATCCAGTCATATCCAGACAACCTGGTTTGCAATTCCTATGCAATGGACCGAGAAAATAACAGTAAAAATGGTTTTGGAGAAAAGCAAAGTCTTTTCGCTAGGCAAGTACATAAAATGTCATCGATACAAACAGAAATATCATGTTTGTTTGCCACAGTTTCTCTAGGTTTCTCTCTGGAAAATACAAATGTGTAGAGCTGGTGTCCCCATGATGAACCAATTACTGTTTCTAAGGTACAAAATTAAAAATTCCCTGATAAAAACATTCATAACAATAAAGTCCATCAATAATATCCAGAAAACACAAACACAGAGGCTTTCACAATATTTCGGTTTGAGTTAGCCAAAATACAACCGGATATTTCTGGTTTCATCTAGTCATATCCAGATAAAGTGGTGTGGAATTCGTATGCATTGGACCGAGAAAATCAAAGTAAAAATTCTTTTGGAGAAAAGCCAAGTCTTTTCGTTGGGCAAGTGCATAAAATGCATCTATACAAACAGAAATATCATTTTTGTTTTCCAAAGTTCCTCTAGCTTTCTCCCTAGAAAATACGAATGTGTAGAGCTGGTGTCTCCATGTGGAACCAATTACTGTATACAAGCTCAAAATAAAATGTTCTCCGATAAAAAACATTAAAAACAATAACGTCCATTGATAATATCCAGAAAACACAAACAAAGAGTCTTTCATCATATTTGGGATTGAGTTAGCCAAACATAACCGGAATTTCCGGTTTCATCCAGTCATGTCCGGTAAACTGGTGTGGAATTCGTATGCAATGGACCGAGAAAATTACAGTAAAAATGGTTATGGAGAAAAGCAAAGTTTCTTCGTTAGGCAAGTGCATAAATTGTCATCTATACAAACAGAAATATCATGTTTGTATGCCACAGCTCCTCTAGCTTTCTCCCTAGAAAATACGAATGTGTAGAACTAGTGTCCCCATGATGAACCAATTAGTGTTTCAACGGTACAAAATGAAATGTTCCCTGATAAAAACATTCATAACAAGAAAGTCCATCGTTATTATCCAGAAAACACAAACACAGAGGCTTTCACAATATTTCGGATTGAGTTAGCCAAAGCACAACCAGATATTTCTGGTTTCATCCAGGCATATCCAGACAAATCATTTGGAATTCTTATGGAATGGACCGAGAAAATCACAGTAAAAATGGTTTTGGAGAAAAGCAAAGTCTTTTCATTAGGCAAGTTCATAAAATGTCATCTATACAAACAGAAATATCATGTTTGTTTGCCGCAATTCCTCTGGCTTTTTCCCTAGAAAATACGAATGTTTGGAGCTTGTGTCTCCATGATGAACCAATTAGTGTTTAAACGGTAGAAAATTCAATGTTCCCTGATAAAAAAATTCAAAACAGTAAAACCCATCGAAAATATAAAGAAAACACAAACACAGATTCTTTCACAATATTTTGGATTGATATAGCCAAAACACAACGGGATATTTCTGGTTTCATCCAGTCATTCGGGACAAAGTGGTGTGGAATTCGTATGCAATGGACCGAGAAAATCACAGCACAAATGGTTTTGGAGAAAAGCAAAGTCTTTTAATTGGCAAGTGCATAAAATGTCATCTATACAAACAGAAATATCACGTTTGTTTGCTGCAGTGCCTCTAGCTTTCTCCGTAGAAAATACGAATGTGTAGAGCTGGTGTCTCCATGTGGAAACAATTAGTGTTTCCAAGCAAAAAATCATTGTTCCCTGATAAAAGACATTCAAAACAATAAAGTCCGTGGATAATATCAGGAATACACAAACACAGGGGCTATAGCAATATCTGGGATTGAATTAGCCTAAACAAAACTGGATATTTCCGGATTCATACAGTCATATACAGACAAACTGGTGTGGAACTCCTGTGCAATGGACCGAAAAAATAACAGTAAAAATGGTTTTGGAGCAAAGCAAAGTCTTTACATTAGGCAAGTGTATAAAATGTCATCTATACAAACAGAAATATCATGTTTGTTTGCCGCAGTTCCTCTAGCTTTCTCCTTAGAGAATACGAATGTGTAGAGCCGGTGTTCCAATGATGAACCAATTCGTGTTTCAACGGTATAAAATGAAATGTTCCCTGATAAAAACATTCAAAACAATAAAGTCCATCGATAATATACAGAAAACACAAACACAGAGGCTTTCACAATATTTCGAATTAAGATAGCCAAAATACAATGGGATATTTCCGGTTTCATCCAGTCATATCCGAACAAAGTGTTGTGGAATTCATATGCAATAGACCAAGAAAGTCACAGTAAAAATGGTTATGAAGAAAAGCAAAGTCTTTTCATTAGGCAAGTGCATAAAATGTCATCGATACAAACAGAAATATCAAGTTTGTTTGCCACAGTTCCTCTAGCTTTCTGCCGAGAAAATACAAATATGTAGAGCTGGTGTCTCCATGTGGAACCAATTACTGTATCTATGCTCAAAATAAAATATTCCCCCCAAAAAAACATTCCAAACCATAAAGTCCATCGAAAATATACAGAAAACACAAACACAGAGGCTGTAGCAATATCTGGGATTGAGTTAACCAAAACACTACCGGATATTTCTGGTTTCAGCCAGTCATATCTGGACAAAGTCGTTTGGAATTCGTATGCAGTGGACCGGGAAAATCACAGTAAAAATGGTTTTGGCGAAAAGCAAAGTCTTTTCGTTAGGCATATGCATAAAATGTCATCTATACAAACAGAAATATTATGTTTACTTGCCGCAGTTCTTCTAGTTTTCTCCCTAGAAAATACGAATGTGTAGAGCTGTTGTCTCCATGTGAAACCAATTACTGTATCCAAGCTCAAAATAAAATGTTCCCCGATAAAAAGCATTCAAAACAATAAAGTCCATCAATAATATCCCAAAAAATGAACACAGAGGGTGCAGCAATAACTGGGATTGAGTTAGCCAAAACAAAACAGGATATTTCTGGTTTCATCCAGTCAGATGTGGTAAACTGGTGTGGAATTCCTATGCAATGGACCGAGAAAATCACAGTACAAATGGTTTTCGAGAAAAGCAAAGTCTTTTTGTTGGCAAGTGCATAAAATGTCATCTATACAAACAGCAATATCATGTTTGTTTGCTGCAGTTCCTCTAGCTTTCTCCGTAGAAAATACGAATGTGTAGAGCTGGTGTCTCCATGTGCAAACAATTATTGTTTCCAAGCAAAAAATAATTGTTCCCTGTTAAAAGACATTCTAAACAACAAAGTCCGTGGATAATATCAGGTATACACAAACAAAGAGGCTTTAGCAATATCTGGGATTGAGTTAGCCTAAACTAAACCGGATATTTCCGGTTTCATCCAGACATATCCAGACAACCTGGTTTGCAATTCCTATGCAATGGACCGAGAAAATAACAGTAAAAATGGTTTTGGAGAAAAGCAAAGTCTTTTCGCTAGGCAAGTACATAAAATGTCATCGATACAAACAGAAATATCATGTTTGTTTGCCACAGTTTCTCTAGGTTTCTCTCTGGAAAATACAAATGTGTAGAGCTGGTGTCCCCATGATGAACCAATTACTGTTTCTAAGGTACAAAATTAAAAATTCCCTGATAAAAACATTCATAACAATAAAGTCCATCAATAATATCCAGAAAACACAAACACAGAGGCTTTCACAATATTTCGGTTTGAGTTAGCCAAAATACAACCGGATATTTCTGGTTTCATCTAGTCATATCCAGACAAAGTGGTGTGGAATTCGTATGCATTGGACCGAGAAAATCAAAGTAAAAATTCTTTTGGAGAAAAGCCAAGCCTTTCCTTGGGCAAGTGCATAAAATGCATCTATACAAACAGAAATATCATTTTTGTTTTCCAAAGTTCCTCTAGCTTTCTCCCTAGAAAATACGAATGTGTAGAGCTGGTGTCTCCATGTGGAACCAATTACTGTATACAAGCTCAAAATAAAATGTTCTCCGATAAAAAACATTAAAAACAATAACGTCCATTGATAATATCCAGAAAACACAAACAAAGAGTCTTTCATCATATTTGGGATTGAGTTAGCCAAACATAACCGGATATTTCTGGTTTCATGCAGTCATATCCGTTGAACTGGTGGGGAATTCATATGCAATGGACCGAGACAATCACAGTACTAATGGTTTTGGAGAAAAGGAAAGTCTTTTCGTTAGGCAAGTGTATAAAATGTCATCTATACAAACAGAAATATCATGTTTGTTTGCCGCACTTCCTCTAGCTTTCTCCCTAGAAAATACGAATGTAGAGCTGGTGTCTCCATGTGGAACCAATTACTGTATCCAAGCACAAAATTAAAGGTTCCCTGATAAAAAAACATCCAAAACAATAAAGTCCGTGGATAATATCAGGAAATCATAAACACAGAGGCTTTCACAATATTTCGGACTGAGTTAGACAAACAAAACCGGTTATTTCCAGTTTCATCCAGCCATATCCTGACAAACTGGTACGGAATTCGTATGCAATGGACCGAGAAAATCACAGTAAAAATGGTTTTGGGGAAAAGCAAAGTCTTTTCGTTAGATAAGTGCATAAAATGTCATCTATACGAACAGAAATATCATGTTGGTTTTTCACAGTTCCTCTAGCTTTCTCCCTAGAAAATACGAATGTGTGGAGCTGGTGTCCCCTTGATGAACCAATTTGTGTTTCAACGATACAAAATGTAATGTTCCCTGATAATAACATTCAATACAATAAAGTCCATCGATAATATCCAGAAAACACAAACACAGAGGCTGTCACAATATCTGGGATTGAGTTAGCGAAAACACAACTGGATATTTTTGTTTTCATCCAGTCATATCTGGATAAACTGGTGTGGAATTCATATGCAATGGACCGAGAATATCAGAGTACAAATGGTTTTGGAGAAAAGCAATGTCTTTTCATTAGGCAAGTGCATAAAATGTGATCTATACAAACAGAAATATCATATTTGTTTACCGCAGTTCCTCTAGCTTACTCCCTAGAAAATACGAATATGTAGAGCTGGTGTCTCCATGTGGAACCAATTACTGCTTCCAAGCACAAAATTAAATGTTCCCTGATAACAAACATTCAAAACAATAAAATCCGTGGATAATATCAGGAATAGACAAACAAAAAGGCTGTAGCAATATCTGGGATTGAGTTATCCAAAATAAAACCGGAGATTTCCGGTTCCATCCAGTCATATCCGGACAAACTCGTGTGGAATGCGTATGCAATGGACCGAGAAATCACAGTAAACATGGTTTTGGAGAAAAGCAAAGTCTTTTCGTTAGGCAACTGAATAAAATGTCATCTATACAAATAGAAATATCATGTTTGTTTGCCGCAGTTCCTCTAGCTTTCTAACTACAAAATACGAATATGTAGAGCTGAGGTCTCCAGGTGGAATCAATTACTGTATCCAAGCTCAAAATAAAATGTTCGCTGATAAAAAAAAACATTGAAAACAATAAAGTCCATCGATAATATCCAGAAAATACAAACACAGAGGCTTTCACAATATTTCAGATTGGGTTAGCCAAAACACAACCGGATATTTCCGGTTTCTTCCAGTCATATCCAGAAAAAGTGGTGTGGAATTCGTATGCAATGGACTGAGAAAATCACAGTACAAATGGTTTTGGGGAAAAGCAAAGTCTTTTCGTTATGCAAGTGAATAAAATGTCATCTATACAAACAGAAATATCATGTTTGTTTGCCGCAGTTCCGCTATCTTTCTCCCTAGAAAAACGAATGTGTGGAGCTGTTTTCTCCTTGTGGAACCAATTACTGTATCCAAGCTCAAAATAAAATGTTCCCCGAAAACAAACATTAAAACAATAATGTCCATTGATAATATCCACAAATCACAAACACAGAGACCCTAGCAATATCTTGGATTGAGTTAGCCAAAATACAACTGGATATTTTTGTTTTCATCCAGTCATATCCGGACAAACTGGTGTGGAATTCGGATACAATGGGCTGAGAAAATCACAGTACAAATGGTTTTGGAGAAAAGCAAAGTCTTCTCATTAGGCAAGTGCATAAAATGTCATCTATAGAAACAGAAATATCATGTTTGTTTGTCACATTTCCTCTAGCTTTCTCCCTAGAAAATACGATTGTGTAGAGCTGGTGACTCCATGGGCAACCAGTCAGTGATTCCAAGCACAAAACCCATCTATCCAACAATGATCCATACAAGCTGAGAGTGAAAGGCTGGAAAAAGATATACCACGCCAACAGAAATGAAAAGAGAGCGTGCATAGCCATCTTAATATCGGACAACATAAACTTTACCACAAAAACTGTTAGGAGAGACAAAGAGGGGCACTATATAATGATTAAGGGATCCATTCAACAAGAAGATAAAACGATTATCAATGTATATGCACCTAATTACAGGGCACCAGCTTATTTAAAAGACTTGTTAAGGGACTTAAAGGGAGACTTAGACCCCAATACAATAGTACTGGGGGACTTCAATACTCCACTCTCAGAGATAGACAGATCAACAGGACAGAAGATCAACAAGGAGACAGTAGATTTAAATGACACTACAGCCCAAATGGATCTAACAGATATCTACAGAACATTTCATCCTACATCTAAGGACTTTACATTCTTCTCAGCAGTACATGGAACCCTCTCTGGGATTGACCACATACTAGGCCATAAAGCAAGTCTCAGCAAATTCAAAAGAATTAGAATCATACCATGCAGCTTCTCAGACCACAAAGGAATGAAATTGGAAATTGGCAACTCAGGAATACCTAGAGCACGTGCAAACACATGGAGATTGAACAACATGCTCCTGAATGAACAATGGGTCATAGAAGAAATTAAAAGAGAGATCAAAAATTTTCTGGAAGTAAATGAGGATAACAACACAACATACCAAAACCTATGGGATACAACAAAAGCAGTGTTAAGAGGAAAGTTTATATCAATAGGTGCCCACATCAAGAAATTGGAAAGGCACCAAATAGATGAGCTTTCAAGTCATCTCAAGGATCTAGAAAATCTGCAGCAAACCAAACCCAAACCCAGTAGGAGAAGAGAAATAATTAAAATCAGAGAAGAAATCAACAGGATTGAATCCAAAAAAACATTACAAAAAATCAGCCAAACGAGGAGCTGGTTTTTTGAAAAAATAAACAAAATTGACACCCCATTGGCCCAACTAACTAAAAAAAGAAGAGAAAAGACCCAAATCAATAGGATCAGAGATGAAATGGGAAACGTAACAACAGACGCCACAGAAATAAAAAGAATCATCAGAAATTACTACAAGGACTTGTATGCCAGCAAACATGGAAATCTATCAGAAATGGACAGTTTCTTGGACACATACAACCTCCCTAAATTGAGCCAGGAAGACATAGAAAACCTAAACAGACCAATAACTGACACAGAAATTGAAGCAGTAATAAAGGCCCTCCCAACAAAGAAAAGCCCAGGGCCAGATGGATTCACTGCTGAGTTCTACCAGACATTTAGAGAAGAACTAACTCCAATTCTTCTCTAACTATTCAGAGCAATTGAAAAAGAGGGAATCCTCTCAAATTCTTTCTATGAAGCCACCATCACCTTAATTCCTAAGCCAGAAAGAGACGCAACATTGAAAGAGAATTACAGACCAATATCCCTGATGAACATAGATGCAAAAATACTCAATAAAATTCTGGCCAATAGAATGCAACAACACATCAGAAAGATCATCCACCCAGACCAAGTGGGATTCATCCCCGGTATGCAGGGATGGTTCAACATTCGCAAAACAATCAACGTAATACTCTACATTAACAGACTGCAGAAGAAAAACCATATGATTCTCTCAATAGATGCAGAGAAATCATTTGATAAAATACAACACCCTTTCATGATGAAAACTCTAAGCAAACTGGGTATGGAAGGAACATTCCTTAATACAATCAAAGCAATATATGAAAAACCCACGGCCAACATCCTATTGAATGGGGAAAAGTTGGAAGCATTTCCACTGAAATCTGGTACCAGACAGGGATGCCCTCTCTCACCACTGCTATTCAATATAGTTCTGGAAGTTTTGGCCAGAGCTATTAGGCAAGAAAAAGAAATTAAAGGGATACAAATCGGGAAGGACAAACTCAAACTATCCCTCTTTGCAGATGATATGATTCTTTATTTAGGGGACCCAAAGAACTCTACTAAGAGACTGCTGGAACTCATCGAAGAGTTTGGCAAAGTAGCAGGATATAAAATCAATGCACAAAAATCAACAGCCTTTGTATACACAGGCAATGCCACGGCTGAGGAAGAACTTCTAAGATCAATCCCATTCACAATAGCTACAAAAACAATCAAATACCTTGGAATAAACTTAACCAAAGATGTTAAAGATCTCTACGATGAAAACTACAAAACCTTACAGAAAGAAATAGAAGAGGATACCAAAAAATGGAGAAATCTTCCATGCTCATGGATTGGAAGAATCAATATCATCAAAATGTCTATTCTCCCAAAAGCAATTTATACATTCCATGCAATACCCATCAAGATCCCGAAGACCTTCTTCTCAGATCTGGAAAAAATGATGCTGAAATTCATATGGAGACACAGAAGACCTCGAATAGCCAAAGCAATCCTGTACAACAAAAACAAAGCCGGAGGCATCACAATACCTGATTTTAGGACGTACTACAGGGCAGTTGTTATCAAAACAGCATGGTACTGGTACAGAAACAGATGGATAGACCAATGGAACAGAATAGAAACACCAGAAATCAATCCAAACATCTACAGCCAACTTATAATTGACCAAAGAACCAAATCTAATCCCTGGAATAAGGACAGTCTATTCAATAAATGGTGCTGGGAAAATTGGATTTCCACATGCAGAAGCTTGAAGCAAGACCCATACCTATCACCTTACACAAAAATTCACTCAACATGGATTAAAGACTTAAATCTACAACCCGAAACCATCAAATTATTAGAGAGCATTGGAGAAACCCTGCAAGATATAGGCACAGGCAAAGACTTCCTTGAAAATACTCCAACAGCACAGGCAGTCAAAACCAAAATTAACATTTGGGATTGCATCAAATTGAGAAGTTTCTGTACTTCAAAAGAAACAGTCAGGAAAGTGAAGAGGCAACCAACAGAATGGGAAAAAATATTCGCAAACTATACTACAGATAAAGGATTGATAAACAGAATCTACAGAGAGATCAAGAAAATCCACAACAACAAAACAAACAACCCACTTAAGAGATGGGCCGAGGACCTCAATAGACATTTTTCGAAAGAGGAAATCCAAATGGCCAACAGACACATGAAAAAATGTTCAAGATCACTAGCAATCAGAGAAATGCAAATCAAAACCACAATGAGCTTCCATCTCACCCTGCTGAGAATGGCTCACATTCAGAAATCTACCAACAACAGATGCTGGAGAGGATGTGGGGAAAAAGGGACACTAACCCACTGTTGGTGGGAATGCAAACTGGTTAAGCCACTATGGAAGTCTGTCTGGAGATTCCTCAGAAACCTGAACATAACCCTACCATACAACCCAGCCATCCCACTCCTTGGGATTTACCCAAAGGAAATTAATTTGGCAAATAAAAAAGCCATCTGCACATTAATGTTTATTGCAGCTCAATTCACAATAGCTAAGACCTGGAACCAACCCAAATGCCCATCAACAGTACACTGGATAAAGAAATTATGGGACATGTACTCCATAGAATACTATACAGCAGTAAGAAACAACGAAACCCAGTCATTTGCAACAAGATGGAGCAATCTGGAAAACATCATGCTGAGTGAATTAAGCCAGTCCCAAAGAGAAAAATATCATTTGTTTTCCCTGATCGGTGACAACTGAGCGCCAAAGGGGAAACCTGTTAAGTAAAATGGACACTATAAGCAACAATGAACTGATCAGCTCCTGTCCTGACTTTAGATGTACAATGTAATACTTTATCCTTTTTAGTATTTGTTGTTGTTGTTCTAGTACTATTGGTTGAACTCAGTAATTAACACACAATTATTCTCATCTATACAAAGAGAAATATCATGTTTGTTTGCCGCAGTTCCTCTAGCTTTCTCCCTAGAAAATACAAATGTGTGGAGCTGGTGTCTCCATGTGGAACAAATTAGTGTTCCCAGAACAAAATTAAATGTTCCCTGATAAAAACATTCAAAACAATAAAGTCCATCGATAATATCCAGAAAACACAAACACAGAGGCTTTCACAAAATTTTGTATTGAGTTAGCTAAAGCACAATCGGATATTTCTGGATTCATCCAGTCATATCCGGACAACGTGGTCTGGAATTCGTATGCAATGGACTGAGAAAATCACAGTACAAATGGTTTTGGAGAAAAGCAAAGTCTTTTCGTTGGGCAAGTGCATAAAATGTCATCTATACAAACAGAAATATCACGTTTGTTTGCCGCAGTACCTCTAGCTTTCTCCGTATGAAATACGAATATGTTCAGCTGGTGTCTCCATGTGGAACCAATTACTGCATCCAAGCTCAAAGTAAAATATTCTTCGATAAAAAACAGTCAAAACAATAAATTCCGTGGATAATATGAGGAATACACAAACACAGAGGCTGTAGCAATATCTGGGATTGAGTTAGCCAAAACAAAACCGGATATTTCCGGTTTCATTCAGTCATATCCGGACAATAGGGGGTGGAATTTGTATGCAATGGACGGAGAAAATCACAGTAAAAATGGTTTTGGAGAAAAGCAAAGTTTTTCATTAGGCAAGTGCATTAAATGTCATCTATACAAACAGAAATATCATGTTTGTTTGCCGCAGTACTTCTAGCTTTCTCTGTATGAAATACGAATATGTTCAGCTGGTGTCTCCATGTGGAACCAATTAGTGTTTCCAAGTACAAAATCAAACGTTCGCTAATATAAAATATTCAAAACAAGAAAGTCCATGGATAATATCAGGAATACACAAACACAGAGGCTGTAGCAATATCTGGGGTTGAACTAACCAAAACAAAACTGGATATTTCCGGTTTCATCCTGTCATTTCCAAACAAAATCGTGTGGAATTCATATGAAGTGTACCGAGAAAATCACAGAAAAATGGTTTTGGAGAAAAGCAAAGTCTTTCGTTCGGCAAGTGCACAAAATATCATCTATAGAAACAGAAATATCATGTTTGTTTATCGCAGTTCCTCTTGCTTTCTCCCTAGAAAATACGAATGTGTAGAGCTGGTGTCTCCATGTGGAACCAATAAGTGATTCCAAGCACACATTTAAATTTTCCCTGATAAACAGTCAAAACAATAAAGGCCGTGGTTAATATCAGGAATACACAAACACAGAGGCTGTTGCAATATCTGGGATTGAGTTAGCCAAAAGAAAACCGGATATTTACGGTTTCATCCAGTCATATCTGGTAAACTGGCGTGGAATTCGTACGCAATGGTTTTGGAGAAAAGCAAAGTCTTTTCATTAGGCAAGTGCATTACATGTCATCTATACAAACAAAGTCCGTGGATAATATCAGGAAAACACAAACACAGAGGCTGTAGCAATATCAGGGATTGAGTTAGCCAAAACAATACCGGATATTTCCGGTTTCATCCAGTCATATCCGGTAAACAGGTATGGAATTCGTTTGCAATGGACCGAGAAAATCACAGTACAAATGGTTTCAGAGAAAAGCAGTCTTATCATTAGGCAAGTGCATAAAATGTGATCTATACAAACAGAAATATCATATTTGTTTGCCGCACTTCCTCTAGCTTTCTCCCTAGAAAATTCGAATATGTAGAGCTGTTGTCTCCATGTGGAACAATTAGTGTTTCCAAGTACAAATTACATGTTCCATGATAAAAAACTTTCAAAAAAAGAAGTCCATTTATATTATTAGGAATACACAAACACAGAGCCTGTAGCAATATCTGGGATTGAGTTAGCCAAAACAAAACCGGATATTTCCGGTTTCATCCAGTCATATCTGGTAAACTGGTATGGAATTGCTTTGCAATGGACCGAGAAAATCACAGTAAAAATGGTTTTGGAGAAAAGCAAAGTCTTTCGTTAGGCAAGTGCATAAAATCTCATCGATACAAAGAGAAACATCATGTTTGTTTGCCACAGTTCCTCTAGCTTTCTACTTGAAAATACGAACGTGTAGAGCCAGGGTCCCCATGATGAACCAATTAGTGTTTCAACGGTACAAAATTAAATGTTCCCTGATAAAAACATTCAAAACAATAAACTCTATTGATAATATCCCGAAAACACAAACACAGAGGCTTTCACCATATTTTGGATTGAGTTAGCCAAAACACAACTGGATATTTCTGTTTTCATCCAGTCATATTTGGACAAACTAGTGTGGAATTCATATGCAATTGACCGAGAAAATCACAGTAAAAATGGTTTTGGAAAAAAGCAAAGTCTTTTCGTTGAGCAAGTGCATAAAATGTCATCTATACAAACAGAAATATCATGTTTGTTTGCGGCACTTCCTCTAGCTTTCTCCCTAGAAAATACGAATGTGTACTACTGGTGTTCCCATGATGAACCAATTAGTGTTTCAACGGTACAAAATTAAATGTTCCCTGATAAAAACATTCAAAACAATAAACTCTATTGATAATATCCCGAAAACACAAACACAGAGGCTTTCACCATATTTTGGATTGAGTTTGCCAAAACACAACTGGATATTTCTGTTTTCATCCAGTCATATTTGGACAAACTGGTGTGGAATTCATATGCAATTGACCGAGAAAATCACAGTAAAAATGGTTTTGGAAAAAAGCAAAGTCTTTTCGTTGGGCAAGTGCATAAAATGTCATCTATACAAACAGAAATATCATGTTTGTTTGCCGTACTTCCTCTAGCTTTCTCCCTAGAAAATACGAATGTGTACTACTGGTGTTCCCATGATGAACCAATTAGTGTTTCAACGGTACAAAATTAAATGTTCCCTGATAAAAACATTCAAAACAATAAAGTCCATCGATAATATCTAGAAAACACGAACACAGATTCTTTCACAATATTTCGGATTGAGTTAGCCAAAACACAACCGGATATTTCTGGTTTCATCCAGTCATACCCGGACAAACTGGTGTGGAATTCGTATGCAATGGGCTGAGAAAATCTGAGTAAAAATGCTTTTGGAGAAAACCAAAGTCTTTTCGTTAGGCAAGTGCATGAAATATCATCGATACAAACAGAAATATCATGTTTGTTTGCCGCAGTTCCTCTAGCTTTCTCCCTAGGAAATAGGAATGTGTAGAGCTGGTGTCTCCATGTGGAACCAATTAGTGTTTCCAAGAACAGAATCAAACGTTCCCTACTAAAAAAACATTCAAAACAATAAAGTCCATGGATAATATCAGGAATACACAAACACAGAGGCTGTAGCAATATCTGGGGTTGAATTAGCCAAAACAAAACCGGATATTTCCGGTTTCATCCTGTCATATCCGAAAAAACTCGTGTGGAATTCATATGAAGTGTACCGAGAAAATCACAGGAAAATGGTTTTGTAGAAAAGCAAAGTTTTTCTTTAGGGAAGTGCATAAAATGTCATCTATACAAAGAGAAATATCATGTTTGTTTGCCCCAGTTCCTCTAGCTTTCTCCATAGAAAATACGAATGTGTAGAGCTGGTGCCTCCATGTGGAACCAATAAGTGATTCCAAGCACACATTTAAATTTTCCCTGATAAAAAACATTCAAAAAAATAAAGTCCCTTGATAATATCAGGAATACACAAACACAGAGTCTGTAGCAATATCTGGGATTGAGTTAGCCAAAAGAAAACCGGATATTTCCAGTTTCATCCAGCCATATCCGGTAAACTGGTGTGGAATTCGTATGCAATGGACCGAGAAAGTCACAGTGAAAATGGTTTTGGAGAAAAGCAAAGTCTTTTCGTTAGGCAAGTTCATTAAATGTCATCTATACAAACAGAAATATCATGTTTGTTTTCCGCAGTTCCTCTAGCTTTCTCCCTAGAAAATTCGAATATGTAGAGCTGTTGTCTCCATGTGGAAACAATTAGTGTTTCCAAGTACAAATTACATGTTCCCTGATTAAAAAACTTTCAAAAAAAAGAAGTCCATTTATATGATTAGGAATACACAAACACAGACCCTGTAGCAATATCTGGAATTGAGTTAGCCAAAACAAAACCGGATATTTCCGGTTTCATCCAGTCATATCTGATAAACTGGTGTGGAATTCCTATGCAATGGACCGAGAAAATCACAGTAAAAATGGTTTTGGAGAAAAGCAAAGTCTTTCGTTAGGCAAGTGCATAAAATCTCATCGATACAAAGAGAAACATCATGTTTGTTTGCCACAGTTCCTCTAGCTTTCTCCCTAGAAAATACGAACGTGTAGAGCCAGGGTCCCCATGATGAACCAATTAGTTTTTCAATGGTACAAAATTAAATATTCCCTGACAAAAACATTCAAAACAATAAACCCTATTGATAATATCCAGAAAACACAAACACAGAGGCTTTCACCATATTTTGGATTGTGTTAGCAAAAACACAACTGCATATTTCTGTTTTCATCCAGTCATATTCGGACAAACTGGTGTGGAATTCGTATGCAATTGACTGAGAAAATCACAGTAAAAATGGTTTTGGAGAAAAGCAAAGTCTTTTCGTTGGGCAAGTGCATAAAATGTCATCTATACAAACAGAAATATCATGTTTGTTTCCCGCACTTCCTCTAGCTTTCTCCCTAGAAAATACGAATGTGTACTACTGGTGTTCCCATGATGAACCAATTAGTGTTTCAACGGTACAAAATTAAATGTTCCCTGATAAAAACATTAAAACAATAAAGTCCATCGATAATATCCAGAAAACACAAACACAGATTCTTTCACAGTATTTCGGATTGAGTTAGCTAAAACACAACCGGATATTTCTGGTTTCATCCAGTCATACCCGGACAAACTTGTGTGGAATTCGTATGCAATGGGCTGAGAAAATCAGAGTAAAAATGCTTTTGGAGAAAAGCAAAGTCTTTTCATTAGGCAAGTGCATAAAATGTCATCTGGACAAGGAAGACGCTATGACGCCCCCAAATGAAAAAGACACCCCAATTCAAGATTATGAAGACGATGAGATCGAAGAAATGCAATAAGTGGATCTCCAAAAATTGATAAGAACATTAAGAAGTTCTCAAAAACAATTTCTTGAACTACAGAAATCCTTAATGGATAAGATAGAAAATCTCTCTCATGAAAATGAAACATTAAGGAGGAATCAAAATGAAATGAAACAACTAGTGGAACAAGAAACTGTGATAGTGATGAGAAATCATAATGAAATGCAGAATTCAATAGATCAAATGACAAACACATTAGAGAGCCTTAAAAACAGAATGGGTGAAGCAGAAGAGAGAATATCAGACTTAGAAGACGGAGAACAGGAAAGGAAACAGGCAAAAAAAAGAAAAGAAGAAGAAATCAGAAATCGAAAAAATATTGTCAGGAATCTACAGGATACTATCAAAAAACCCAACATTCGGGTTCTAGGTGTTCCTGAAGGCATGGAGAGGGAGAAAGGATTAGAAGGCATTTTCAGTGAGATACTAGCAGAAAATTTCCCAGGTTTGGAGAAGGACAGAGGCATCTTAGTACAGGAAGCTTATAGAACCCCTAATAAACATGACCAAAAGAGATCCTCACCACGACATGTTGTAATCAAACTCACCACAGTGAAACATAAAGAAAAGATCCTAAAATGTGCAAGAGAGAAACGTCAGATTACTCTTAGAGGATCTCCAATTAGACTCACAGCAGACTTCTCATCAGAAACCCTACAAGCTAGAAGGGAATGGTGAGACATAGCCCAGGTACTAAGAGAGAAAAACTGCCAGCCCAGAATACTATATCCTGCAAAGCTCTCATTTGTGAATGAAGGTGAAATTAAGACTTTTCATAGCAAACAGAAACTGAAAGGATTTGTTGCCACTCATCCTGCCCTGCAAAAGATGCTTAAAGATGTGTTAGACACAGAAACACAGAAACACGGTCACCAATATGAAAGAAGGTAAAGGAAGGAAACCTCATAGCAAAAGATCACAGGAAGCTCAATTTCTCTTTGACATCGAATTAAACTCTGATGCTCGGTTAAAGCAATGTGTTAAAGTAATCTATTATGTGCTCTTGATGTCTGTTACATTCTAATTGTTCCAAAAAAAGCTGAATTTTTATTAAGAGCTATGGGTTATTTAAATATGTGCTTATTTTCAAAGATTTGAATAGTCACCTTGTAACAATGATCAAATTTGGTCTATATTATGTCATGATTTTAAGGAATCTTATTCCAACCAGATAATTTGGATTTTGAGCCTTCTTGGCATTCTTGACAGGCATTCAAAAAATCAAAGTTTCAAACAATCTGGTCTCTAAAATTTCCAGTAAATCCTGGACTTTGGTTTTTCAAGTTTGGGCCCAACTGAAAAAATCGAAGGACCTATGTCTCTCATCTTATAGAGACACCAACTAAGCAGGCTATTTGGATTATATTAGAAGGACTGTCAGGATGTGATGTGGTACCAGACTTTAAGTTTATATGATGGAAAATGCTATAATACAAATGATTGAGAATTAAAACCTCTAATGATCTTGTGTTACTAGACATGATAATTATCTTAATGAGAAAGCCCCAGAGGCCTAAAGGGTTAAATACTTGTAAAATCCTACAGGTGCTTTCAAAAATACTGTGAAGTAAGCAAGTGCCTCTTGTTGGTTGATGAGTTTATAATTTTAAACATGGCAACTTAAAGTCTTTTGTCATCCATAGTTATATATGGTGTGCTGCTCATAAAACTAAAGCGTTGTTGGTTCTGTGTTTAGCTGTCCTCCTATAGGTTCCTATGGACTTTTTCCAGCCACTTCTATTGTAGTCAGTACTTTGGGATGGCTCTGTAAACAGATGAAGCCAATAATGTATTAACAGTACCAACTGAGAGAAAGTATGGTTAACTGAGGTTACTAAAAACAAAAAGCAATTCAAATCCATTGGCAATCTACAAAAAGAGTTAAAGATTTTAAAAGCTATTATTAAAATTGCTATATTGGTCTATTATGCTATGTTATATGTGTGTACATATTGTATGTCCACATGGGGAAATTTTATTAAGAGTTTTATTTTAAATGGCTTATAGATAAGATTGTCCATAAGTTTATGCTGCTAAAATCAATCAAAGATACATTTTAATTTGTGTGACCTGAATCTGTGTATCATATGCTTTAAACGTGTTGGTAGAAAGAAACTAAAAACATTTAAGATGGTTGTGCTTAAGTTTACAGGCTAAACAAACTACACCATGTTAGATATTTAAGAGGTGTTTTCAAATACATGACTCTTAAAATTTCTAGAAGTCATTGGACCCTCTGGTAAATGTTTTCTTAAGTTGTTATCTAATGGTTGAAACTATTTGCTAAGTATTCATGTAATATTTCTATTGTCAGCAAGTGATCTAGGACTTGCTCCCTCATTTCTCTATTCTAAGCCCAACTTGTACTTTCATTTCTCTATTCTCTTCAAGGTAGGAAACTAATTCTATTATAAAGGAATCTGTAGGACGCACAATTTAATCTTTAGACCTTATAAAAGAGATGGCTAACATTTTTCTGTAATAGCATAGCCAAAATAAGAACTTAACTAATAATCTCATAGCTAGATTCACATCGCCGTCAGCGAAGTATACAGTAAGTAGAAAAAAAAAAAACCTCCCTTTCAGACCAAAGGGAAAGAAAGTTTTAAAGTGAGAATATAATTTTCCTCATGGGCATTGTCTACCTTAGAAAAACTACTGCAGAACATGCCTGTGACTATAGACTTGTAGTTCAGGCCGAAGAAGATTAGAGATGGGACACGGGCACTCCCTTGACTTGCATCCTCTGGTCTGCTTTAACACAAACCAGGAGGAAAAGAAAGCTAGGCATCAGAAGCAATGGGTGGCAGGCCTATTAATGGCTGATCTGTACAGTGATCTGCCCTCAAGGAGACCCAACAGGCCAGTCCACTGCAGTGGCTTTTAATGTGGTTAGCCTGGGCTTCAGCAGAAGTCAGCCTGTGAAGAGCCCTGTCAGCTCTGCCAAGAGTTGGATCACTGGAAATGGACCTGCCCTGGAGTCGAAGGATGCCCAGGTCAGAGCCACAGATCTTATTGGCTCTAAGCTGAAAAGCCCTTCACTCAGCCCAACTTCCAAAGTGACCACTGCAGCTGAGGGGATGGTCAAGTAGGGTCAGCAACATTGCAGGCAGAACTGTAAATTTCTTGTTAGAGATGCCCCATGCCTTGACCTGGCCAGCGCTCCTCCCAGGCCAGCCAAGTCATGAAAGTCAACAGAGTGCCTTCCCCTAGGAGTTTCACACCTCCCTTAGGATATACCCCATGTGAAGAGATAGATAGGTCTGGGCCTCTTAACTTACAAGGCCTAAAGCCCACCAAATTATTATCAAGCCCATTCTATCAGGTTCTATTTGCCTCTCAATCAGAAAAATTACTTGTAGCTTAGACAGCACCTTTCTTACCTCCTCTAATAATGACACTGTCCTTTGTTCTAGGCCCTGTCTAGTGCACTTGGGCCTCATTCCTTTGTGATCATAACCTCTACTCTACCACCAATGGCTCTACTCCCAACCTGTGTGTACTGATGGTCCTCTTCCCCACTTAATGCTGTATAATTGTTCAAACCTGGAAAATGCCACGCTTAGGGTCATTGGTTACTATCCTCACTCTATCTTTTATGACCTTGTCTAAATATGATCAGAGTCGGTAAACTTGGAAGGCATCCATAGCCTTGGCAACTCATGACGACAGCCAAGGATGGTTACTGGTGCCATAAACTAGAGTGTCAATTTGTTGGGTCAACAACAGGAGCCACTGCGCACTTGCTCCTCATATGGGATCTCTGTCCTTAATGTACTGTACATTTTGATTTCATGCTATAAGTAGTACTCAAACAGTATGTTTCACTTTGTGTTTCCATGTGGGTGCAAACTGTTGAAAACTTTATACTAAAATGATCTTCTGTATATAAAGAGAATTGAAAATGAATCTTGATGTGAATAGAAGGGGAGAGGGACCGGGAGAGGGGAAGGTTGTGGGTGGGAGGGAAGTTATGGGAGGGGAAACCCATTGTAATCCATAAGCTGTACACTGGAAAATTATACTCATTAAATTAAAGTTAAAACAAAACAAAACAAAACAAAATAAATGTTCCCTGATAAAAACATTCAAAACAATAAAGTCCATCGATAATATCCAGAAAACACAAACACAGAGGCTTTCACATTATTTCAGATTGAGTTAGCCAAAATACAACCGGATATTTCTGGTTTCATCCAGTGATATCCGGACAAGGTGGTGTGGAATTTGTATGCAATGGACCGAGATAAATCACAGAAAAAATGGTTTTGGAGAAAAGCAAAGTCTTTTCGTTAGGCAAGTGCATAAAATGTCATCGATACAAACAGAAATATCATGTTTGTTTGCCACAGTTCCGCTAGCTTTCTCCCTAGAAAATACGAATGTGTGGAGCTGGTGTTCCCATGATGAACTAATTAGTGTTTCAACGGTAGAAAATTAAAAATTCCCTGATAAAAAACATTCAAAACAATAAAGTCCATCGATAATATCCAGAAAACACAAACACAGAGGCTTTCAAAATATTTCGGATGGAGTTAGCCAAAACACAACCGTATATTTCTGGTTTCATCCAGTGATATCCAGACAACGTTGTGTGGAATTCGTAAGCAATGAACTGAGAAAATCACAGTAAAAATGGTTTTGGAGAAAAGCAAAGTCTTTTCATTAGGCAAGTGCATAATATGTCTTCTATACAAACAGAAATATCATTTTTGTTTGCCACAGTTCCTCTAGCTTTCTCCCTAGAAAATACGAATATGTAGAGCTGGTGTCTCCATGTGGAAACAATTAGTGTTTCACAGCACAAAATTAAATGTTCCCTGATTAAAACATTCAAAACAATAAAGTCTGTGGATAATATCAGGAATACACAAACACTGAGGCTTTCACAATATTTGGGATTGAGTTAGCCAAAAGAAAACCGGATATTTCCGGTTTCATCCAGTCATATCCAGACAAACTGGTGTGGACTTCGTATGCAATGGACCGAGAAAATTACAAGAAAAATGCTTTCGATGAAAAGCAACGTCTTTTCGCTAGGAAAGTGCATAAAATGTGATCGATACAAACATAAATATCATGTTTGTTTCCCGCATTTCCTCTAGCTTTCTCCCTAGAAATTACGAATTGTAGAGGTGGTGTCTCCATGTCAAACCAATTAGTGTATCTAAGTTCAAAATTAAATGTTTCCCGATAAAAAACATTGAAAACAATAAAGTCCGTTGATAATATCCGAAAAACCCAAACACAGAGGCTGTAGCAATATCTGGGATTGAGTTAGCCAAAACAAAACCGGATATTTCCGGTTACATCCCGTCATATTCGGACAAACTGATGTGGAATTCGTATGCAATGGATCGAGAAAATCACAGTAAAAATGGTTTTGGAGAAGGGCAAGGTCTTTTCCTTAGGCAAGTGCATAAAATGTCTTTTATACAAACAGAAATATCATGTTTGTTTGCCGCAGTAACTCTAGCTTTCTCCCTAGAAAATAAGAATATATAGAGCTGGTGTCTTCATGTGGAACCAATACTGTATCCAAGCTCAAAATAAAATGTTCCCAGATAAAAAACATTCAAAACAATAAAGTCCATCGATAATTTCCAGAAAACACAAACACAGAGGCTGTAGCAATATCTGGGATTGAGTTAGCCAAAACAGAACCGGATATGTCCGGTTTCATCCAGTCATATCCGGACAACGTGGTGTGGAATTTGTATGCAATGGACTGAGAAAATCACAGTACAAATGCTTTTGGAGAAAAGCAAAGTCTTTTCGTTAGGCAAGTGCATAAAATGTAATCGATACAAACAGAAATATCGTGTTTATTTGCCACAGTTCCTCTAGCTTTCTCCGTGGAAAATAGGAATATGTAGAGCTGGTGCCTCCATGTGGAACCAATTACTTTATCCAAGCTCAAAATGTAATGTACCCTGATAAACAACATTCAAAACAATAAAGTCCATTGAGTATATCCGGAAAACACAAACACAGAGGCTGTAGTAATATCTGTGATTGAGTTAGCCAAAAAAAACCGGATATATCCGGTTTCATCTAGGCATATCCACTCAAATTGGTGTGTAATTCGTATGTAATGGATAGAGAAAATCACAGTAAAAATGGTTTTGGATAAAAGCAAAGTCTTTTCGTTATGCAAGTGCATAAAATGTCATCTATACAAACAGAAATATCATGTTTGTTTTCCGCAGATCCTCTAGATGTCATCTATAGAAACAGATATATCAAGTTTGCTTCTCGCGTTTCCTCTAGCTTTCTCCCTAGAAAATACGAATGTGTAGAACTGGTGTCTCCATGAGGGACCAATTATTTTTTCCAAGAACAAAATTAAATGTTTCCCGATAAAAACATAATTCCAAAAATAATCTCCGTGGATAATATCAGGAATACACAAACACAGAGGCTCTAGCAATATCTGGGAATGAGTTAGCCAAAATAAAACCAGATATTTCCGGCTTCATCCAGTCATATCCGGACAAACTGGTGTGGAATTCGTATGGAATTTACTGAGAAAAGCACTAAAATGATTTGGAGAAAAGCAAAGTCTCTTCGTTAGGCAAGTGTATAAAATATCATCTATACAAACAGAAATATCATGATTGTTTGCGGCAGTTCCTCCAGCTTTCACTTAGAAAATACGAATCTGTAGTGCTGGTGTCCCCATGATGAACCAATTAGTGTTTCTACGGTACAAAATTAAATGTTCCCTGAGAAAAACATTCAAAACAATAAAGTCCATTGATAATATCCGTAAAACACAAATACAGAAAATTTCACAATATTTCACATTGAGTTAGCCAAAACAAAACGGGATATTTCTGGTTTCATCCAGTCAGATACGGAAAAAGTCGTTAAGAATTCAGATGCAATGGACCCCAAAAATCACTTTAAAAATGCTTTCGGAGAAAAGCAAAGGCTTTTCGTTAGGCAAGTGCATAAAATGTCACCTATACAAACAGAAATATCATGTTTGTTTGCTGCAGTTCCTCTAGATGTCATCTATACAAACAGAAATATCATCTTTGTTTGTTGCAGTTCCTCTAGCTTTCTCCCTAGAAAATACGAATGTGTAGATCTGGTGTCTCCATGTGGAACGAATTACTGTATCCAAGCTGAAAATATAATGTTCTATGATAAAAAACATTCAAAACAATAAAGCCCATGGATAATATCAGCAATACACATACGCAGAGGCTGTAGCAATATCTGGGATTGAGTTAGCCAAAACACAACTGCATATTTCCACATGCATCCAGTCATATCCGGAAAAACTGGTGTGGAATTCATATGCAATGGACCGATACAATCACAGTACAAATGATTTGGAGAAAAGCAAAGACTTTTCGTTAGGCAAGTGCATACAATGCCATCGATACAAACAGAAATATCATGTTTGTTTGCCAGAGTTCCTCTAGCTTTCTCCCTAGTAAATATGAATATGTAGAGCTGGTGTCTCCATGTGGAACCAATTACTGTATCCAAGCTCAAAATAAAATGTTCCCTGATAAAAAACATTCAAAACAATAAAGTCCATTGATAATATCTACAAAACACAAACACAGAGGATGTAGCAATAACTGGGATTGTGTTAGCGAAAACAAAACAGGATATTTCTGGTTTCATCCAGTCATATCCAGACAAACTGGTGTGGAATTCGTATGCAATGGACCGAGAAAATCACAGTAAAAATGGTTTTGGAGAAAAGCAAAGTCTTTTCGTTATGCAAGTGCATAAAATGTCATCTCTACAAACAGAAATATCATGTTTGTTTGCCGCAGTTCCTGTAGATGTCATCTATAAAAACAGAAAAATCTTGTTTGTCGCGGTTCCTCTAGCTTTCTCCCTAGAAAATACGAATGGCTAGAACTGGTGTCTCCATGAGGGACCAATTAGTGTTTCCAAGAACAAAATTAAATGTTCCCTGATAAAAACGTTCAAAACAATAAAGTCCATCGACAATATCCAGAAAACACAAACACCGAGGCTTTCACAATATTTCAGCTTGAATTAGCCAAAAGACAACCGGATATTTCTGGTTTAATCCAGTCATATCCGGACAAACTGGTGTGGACTTCGTATGCAATCGACCGAGAAAATCACAATAAAAATGCTTTTGGGGAAAAGCAAAGTCTTTTCATTAGGCAAGTGCATAAAATGTCATCTATACAAACAGAAATATCATGATTGTTTGCCACAGTTCCTCTAGCTTTCTCCCTAGAAAATACAAATATGTGGAGGTGGTGTCTCCATGTGGAACCAATTAGTGTATCTAAGTTCAAAATTAAATGTTTCCCAATAAAAAACATTGAAAACAATAAAGTCCATATAATATCCGAAAAACCAATACACAGAGGCCGTAGCAATATCTGGGATTGAGTTAGCTAAAACAAAACCGGATATTTCCGGTTTCATCCCGTCATATTCAGACAAACTGGTGTGCAATTCGTATGCAATGCATTGAGAAAATCACAGTAGAAATGGTTTTGGAGAAAAGCAAAGTCTTTTCATTAGGCATGTGCATACAATGTCATCGATACAAACAGAAATATCATGTTTGCTTGCCGCAGTTCCTCTAGGTTTCACCCTAGAAAATACGAATATGGAGAGCTGGTGTCTCCATGTGGAACCAATTACTGTATCCAAGCTCAAAATAAAATGTTCCCCGATAAAAAACATTCAAAACCATAAAGTCCATCAATAATTTCCAGAAAACACAAACACAGATTCTTTCACAATATTTCGGATTGAGTTAGCCAAAACACAACCAGTTGTTTCTGGTTACATCCAGTCATATCCGGACAAACTGGTGTGGAATTCGTGTACAATGGACCGAGAAAATCACAGTAAAAATGGTTTTGCAGAAAAGCAAAGTCTTTTATTTTGGCAAGTGCATAAAATGTCTTCTATACAAACAGAAATATCATGTTTGTTTATCGCAGTTCCTCTAGCTTTCTCCCTAGAAAATATGAATGTGTAGAGCTGGTGTCTCCATGTGGAACCAATTACTGTATCCAAGCTCAAAATAAAATGTTCACCGATAAAAAACATTCAAAAGAATAAAGTCCATTGATAATATCAAGAAAACACAAACACAGAGGCTGTAGCAATATCTGGGATTGAGTTAGCCAAAACAAAACCAGATATTTCCGGTTTCATCCAGTCATATCCGGACAAACTGGTGTGGAATTCGTATGCAATGGACCGAGAAAATCACAGTAGAAATGGTTTTGGAGAAAAGCAGTCTTTTCGATAGGCAAGTGCATAAAATGTCATCGATACAAACAGAAATATCATGTTTGTTTGCCCCAGTTCCTCTAGCTTTCTCCCTAGAAAATGCAAACGTGTAGAGCTGGTGTCGACATGTGGAACCCATTAGTGTTTCCAAGCACAAAATTAAATGTTCCCTTAAAAAAAATTCAAAAAATAAAGTCCGTGGACAATATTAGGAATACACAAACGCAGAGAATGTAGCAATATTTCAGATTGAGTTAGCCAAAACACAACATGTTATTTCTGGTTTCATCCAGTCATATCCCGGACAAAGTGGTGTGGAATTCGAATGCAATGGACCGGGAAAATCACAGTAAAAATGGTTTTGGAGAAAAGCAAAGTCTTTTCAGTAGGCAAGTGCATAATATATCATCAATACAAACAGAAATATCATGTTTGTTTGCCACAGTTCCTCTAGCTTTCTCCCTAGAAAATGTGAATGTGTAGAGCTGGTGTCTCCATGTGGAAACAATTAGTGTTTCTAAGCACAAAATTAAATGTTCCCTGAAGAAAAACATTGATAAATATAAAGTCCATTCATAATATCAGGAATACACAAACACAGAGGCTGTAGCAATATTTCGGATTGAGTTAGCCAACACACAACCAGATATTACTGGTTTCATCCAATCATATCGGGACAAAGTGGTGTTGAATTCCTATGCAAGGGCCTGAGAAAATCAGAGTAAAAATGGTTTTCGAGAAAAGCAAAGTCTTTTCACTAGGCAACTGCATAAAATATCATCTATACAAACAGAAATATCATGTTTGTTTGCCCCAGTTCCTCTAGCTTTCTCCCTAGAAAATATGAATGTGTTGTGTTGGTGTCCCCACCATGAACCAATTAGTGTTTCAACGGTACAAAATGAAATGATCCCAAATAAAAACATTCAAAACAATAAAGTCCATCGATAATATCCAGAAAACACAAACACAGAGGCTTTCACAACATTTGGGGTTGAGTTAGGCAAAAGACAATCGGATATTTCTGGTTTCATCCAGTCATATCTGGACAAAGTGGTGCGGAATTCGTATGCTATGAACGGAAAAAATCACAGTAAAAATGGTTTTGGACGAAAGCAAAGTCTTTTCGTTAGGCAAGTGCAAAAAATGTCATCTATGCTAACAGAAATATCATGTTTGTTTGCCTCACTTCCTCTAGCTTTCTCCATAGAAAATATGAATGTGTGGAGCTGGTGTCTCCATGTGGAACCAATAAGTGTTTTCAAGAACAAAATTAAATGTTCCCCGATAAAAAACATTGAAAACAAGAAAGTCCGTGGTAATATCAGGAAAACACAAACACAGAGGCTGTTGCAATATCTGGGATTGAGTTAGCCAAAACAAAACCATTTTTCAGGTTCCATCCAGTCCTATGCGGTGAACTGGTGTCAAATTCGTATGCAATGGACCGAGAAAATCACAGTACAAATGGTTTTGGAGAAAAGGAAAGTCTTTTCGTTAGGCAAGTGCATCAAATGTCATCTATACAAACAGAAATATCATGTTTGTTTGCCGTAGTTCTTCTAGCTTTCTCCCTAAAAATATGAATGTGTATAGATGGTGTCCCCATGATGAACCAATTAGTGTTTCAACGGTACAAAATTAAATGTTCCCTGATAAAAACATTCAAAACAATAAAGTCCATCGATAATATCCAGAAAACCCAAACACAGAAGCTTTCAGAATATTTCTGAAAGAGTTATCCAAAACA
This sequence comes from Lepus europaeus, assembly GCF_033115175.1. NCBI lineage: Eukaryota > Metazoa > Chordata > Mammalia > Lagomorpha > Leporidae > Lepus > Lepus europaeus. Next base: position 1,530,345 of record NW_026909439.1, read on the forward strand.
CAACCGTATATTTCCATTTTCATCCAGTCATAGGCGGACAAAGTGGTGTGGAATTCGTATGCAAGGGTCTGAGAAAATAAGACTAAAAAATGGTTTTGGAGAAAAGCAAAGTCTTTTCGTTAGGCAACTGCATAAAATATCACCTATACAAACAGAAATATCATGTTTGTTTGTCGCCGTTCCTCTAGCTTTCTCTCTAGTAAATACGAATATATAGAGCTGGTGTCTCCATGTGGAACCAATTAGTGTGTACAAGCCAAAAATAAAATGTTCCCTAATAAAAAACATTCAAAACAATAAAGTCCGTGGATAATATCAGGATTACACAAACACAGCGGCTGTAGCAATATCTGGGATTGAGTTAGCCAAAACACAACAGGACATTTCGGTGTAATCCAGTCATATCCGGAAAAAGTCGTTTGGAATTCGTATGCAATGGACCGAGTATTTCTACGGTACAAAATTAAGTGGTCCCTGATAGAAACATCAAAACAATAAAGTCCATCGATAATATTCAGAAAACACAAACACAGTTTATTTCACAATATTTAGGATTGATTTAGCCAAAACACAACCGGATATTTCTGGTTTCATCCAAAAATAAATGTTTCCCGATAAAAAGCATTGAAAACAATAAAGTCCATATAATATCCGAAAAACCAATACACAGAGGCCGTAGCAATATCTGGGATTGAGTTAGCTAAAACAAAACCGGATATTTCCGGTTTCATCCCGTCATATTCAGACAAACTGGTGTGCAATTCGTATGCAATGCATTGAGAAAATCACAGTAGAAATGGTTTTGGAGAAAAGCAAAGTCTTTTCATTAGGCATGTGCATACAATGTCATCGATACAAACAGAAATATCATGTTTGCTTGCCGCAGTTCCTCTAGGTTTCACCCTAGAAAATACGAATATGGAGAGCTGGTGTCTCCATGTGGAACCAATTACTGTATCCAAGCTCAAAATAAAATGTTCCCCGATAAAAAACATTGAAAACCATAAAGTCCATCAATAATTTCCAGAAAACACAAACACAGATTCTTTCACAATATTTCGGATTGAGTTAGCCAAAACACAACCAGTTGTTTCTGGTTACATCCAGTCATATCCGGACAAACTGGTGTGGAATTCGTGTACAATGGACCGAGAAAATCACAGTAAAAATGGTTTTGCAGAAAAGCAAAGTCTTTTATTTTGGCAAGTGCATAAAATGTCTTCTATACAAACAGAAATATCATGTTTGTTTATCGCAGTTCCTCTAGCTTTCTCCCTAGAAAATATGAATGTGTAGAGCTGGTGTCTCCATGTGGAACCAATTACTGTATCCAAGCTCAAAATAAAATGTTCACCGATAAAAAACATTCAAAAGAATAAAGTCCATTGATAATATCAAGAAAACACAAACACAGAGGCTGTAGCAATATCTGGGATTGAGTTAGCCAAAACAAAACCAGATATTTCCGGTTTCATCCAGTCATATCCGGACAAACTGGTGTGGAATTCGTATGCAATGGACCGAGAAAATCACAGTAGAAATGGTTTTGGAGAAAAGCAGTCTTTTCGATAGGCAAGTGCATAAAATGTCATCGATACAAACAGAAATATCATGTTTGTTTGCCCCAGTTCCTCTAGCTTTCTCCCTAGAAAATGCAAACGTGTAGAGCTGGTGTCGACATGTGGAACCCATTAGTGTTTCCAAGCACAAAATTAAATGTTCCCTTAAAAAAAATTCAAAAAATAAAGTCCGTGGACAATATTAGGAATACACAAACGCAGAGAATGTAGCAATATTTCAGATTGAGTTAGCCAAAACACAACATGTTATTTCTGGTTTCATCCAGTCATATCCCGGACAAAGTGGTGTGGAATTCGAATGCAATGGACCGGGAAAATCACAGTAAAAATGGTTTTGGAGAAAAGCAAAGTCTTTTCAGTAGGCAAGTGCATAATATATCATCAATACAAACAGAAATATCATGTTTGTTTGCCACAGTTCCTCTAGCTTTCTCCCTAGAAAATGTGAATGTGTAGAGCTGGTGTCTCCATGTGGAAACAATTAGTGTTTCTAAGCACAAAATTAAATGTTCCCTGAAGAAAAACATTGATAAATATAAAGTCCATTCATAATATCAGGAATACACAAACACAGAGGCTGTAGCAATATTTCGGATTGAGTTAGCCAACACACAACCAGATATTACTGGTTTCATCCAATCATATCGGGACAAAGTGGTGTTGAATTCCTATGCAAGGGCCTGAGAAAATCAGAGTAAAAATGGTTTTCGAGAAAAGCAAAGTCTTTTCATTAGGCAACTGCATAAAATATCATCTATACAAACAGAAATATCATGTTTGTTTGCCCCAGTTCCTCTAGCTTTCTCCCTAGAAAATATGAATGTGTTGTGTTGGTGTCCCCACCATGAACCAATTAGTGTTTCAACGGTACAAAATGAAATGATCCCAAATAAAAACATTCAAAACAATAAAGTCCATCGATAATATCCAGAAAACACAAACACAGAGGCTTTCACAACATTTGGGGTTGAGTTAGGCAAAAGACAATCGGATATTTCTGGTTTCATCCAGTCATATCTGGACAAAGTGGTGCGGAATTCGTATGCTATGAACGGAAAAAATCACAGTAAAAATGGTTTTGGACGAAAGCAAAGTCTTTTCGTTAGGCAAGTGCAAAAAATGTCATCTATGCTAACAGAAATATCATGTTTGTTTGCCTCACTTCCTCTAGCTTTCTCCATAGAAAATATGAATGTGTGGAGCTGGTGTCTCCATGTGGAACCAATAAGTGTTTTCAAGAACAAAATTAAATGTTCCCCGATAAAAAACATTGAAAACAAGAAAGTGCGTGGTAATATCAGGAAAACACAAACACAGAGGCTGTTGCAATATCTGGGATTGAGTTAGCCAAAACAAAACCATTTTTCAGGTTCCATCCAGTCCTATGCGGTGAACTGGTGTCAAATTCGTATGCAATGGACCGAGAAAATCACAGTACAAATGGTTTTGGAGAAAAGGAAAGTCTTTTCGTTAGGCAAGTGCATCAAATGTCATCTATACAAACAGAAATATCATGTTTGTTTGCCGTAGTTCTTCTAGCTTTCTCCCTAAAAATATGAATGTGTATAGATGGTGTCCCCATGATGAACCAATTAGTGTTTCAACGGTACAAAATTAAATGTTCCCTGATAAAAACATTCAAAACAATAAAGTCCATCGATAATATCCAGAAAACCCAAACACAGAAGCTTTCAGAATATTTCTGAAAGAGTTATCCAAAACGCAACCGTATATTTCCGTTTTCATCCAGTCATAGGCGGACAAAGTGGTGTGGAATTCGTATGCAAGGGTCTGAGAAAATAAGACTAAAAATGGTTTTGGAGAAAAGCAAAGTCTTTTCGTTAGGCAACTGCATAAAATATCACCTATACAAACAGAAATATCATGTTTGTTTGTCGCCGTTCCTCTAGCTTTCTCTCTAGTAAATACGAATATATAGAGCTGGTGTCTCCATGTGGAACCAATTAGTGTGTACAAGCCAAAAATAAAATGTTCCCTAATAAAAAACATTCAAAACAATAAAGTCCGTGGATAATATCAGGATTACACAAACACAGCGGCTGTAGCAATATCTGGGATTGAGTTAGCCAAAACACAACAGGACATTTCGGTGTAATCCAGTCATATCCGGAAAAAGTCGTTTGGAATTCGTATGCAATGGACCGAGTATTTCTACGGTACAAAATTAAGTGGTCCCTGATAGAAACATCAAAACAATAAAGTCCATCGATAATATTCAGAAAACACAAACACAGTTTATTTCACAATATTTAGGATTGATTTAGCCAAAACACAACCGGATATTTCTGGTTTCATCCAAAAATAAATGTTTCCCGATAAAAAGCATTGAAAACAATAAAGTCCATATAATATCCGAAAAACCAATACACAGAGGCCGTAGCAATATCTGGGATTGAGTTAGCTAAAACAAAACCGGATATTTCCGGTTTCATCCCGTCATATTCAGACAAACTGGTGTGCAATTCGTATGCAATGCATTGAGAAAATCACAGTAGAAATGGTTTTGGAGAAAAGCAAAGTCTTTTCATTAGGCATGTGCATACAATGTCATCGATACAAACAGAAATATCATGTTTGCTTGCCGCAGTTCCTCTAGGTTTCACCCTAGAAAATACGAATATGGAGAGCTGGTGTCTCCATGTGGAACCAATTACTGTATCCAAGCTCAAAATAAAATGTTCCCCGATAAAAAACATTCAAAACCATAAAGTCCATCAATAATTTCCAGAAAACACAAACACAGATTCTTTCACAATATTTCGGATTGAGTTAGCCAAAACACAACCAGTTGTTTCTGGTTACATCCAGTCATATCCGGACAAACTGGTGTGGAATTCGTGTACAATGGACCGAGAAAATCACAGTAAAAATGGTTTTGCAGAAAAGCAAAGTCTTTTATTTTGGCAAGTGCATAAAATGTCTTCTATACAAACAGAAATATCATGTTTGTTTATCGCAGTTCCTCTAGCTTTCTCCCTAGAAAATATGAATGTGTAGAGCTGGTGTCTCCATGTGGAACCAATTACTGTATCCAAGCTCAAAATAAAATGTTCACCGATAAAAAACATTCAAAAGAATAAAGTCCATTGATAATATCAAGAAAACACAAACACAGAGGCTGTAGCAATATCTGGGATTGAGTTAGCCAAAACAAAACCAGATATTTCCGGTTTCATCCAGTCATATCCGGACAAACTGGTGTGGAATTCGTATGCAATGGACCGAGAAAATCACAGTAGAAATGGTTTTGGAGAAAAGCAGTCTTTTCGATAGGCAAGTGCATAAAATGTCATCGATACAAACAGAAATATCATGTTTGTTTGCCCCAGTTCCTCTAGCTTTCTCCCTAGAAAATGCAAACGTGTAGAGCTGGTGTCGACATGTGGAACCCATTAGTGTTTCCAAGCACAAAATTAAATGTTCCCTTAAAAAAAATTCAAAAAATAAAGTCCGTGGACAATATTAGGAATACACAAACGCAGAGAATGTAGCAATATTTCAGATTGAGTTAGCCAAAACACAACATGTTATTTCTGGTTTCATCCAGTCATATCCCGGACAAAGTGGTGTGGAATTCGAATGCAATGGACCGGGAAAATCACAGTAAAAATGGTTTTGGAGAAAAGCAAAGTCTTTTCAGTAGGCAAGTGCATAATATATCATCAATACAAACAGAAATATCATGTTTGTTTGCCACAGTTCCTCTAGCTTTCTCCCTAGAAAATGTGAATGTGTAGAGCTGGTGTCTCCATGTGGAAACAATTAGTGTTTCTAAGCACAAAATTAAATGTTCCCTGAAGAAAAACATTGATAAATATAAAGTCCATTCATAATATCAGGAATACACAAACACAGAGGCTGTAGCAATATTTCGGATTGAGTTAGCCAACACACAACCAGATATTACTGGTTTCATCCAATCATATCGGGACAAAGTGGTGTTGAATTCCTATGCAAGGGCCTGAGAAAATCAGAGTAAAAATGGTTTTCGAGAAAAGCAAAGTCTTTTCATTAGGCAACTGCATAAAATATCATCTATACAAACAGAAATATCATGTTTGTTTGCCCCAGTTCCTCTAGCTTTCTCCCTAGAAAATATGAATGTGTTGTGTTGGTGTCCCCACCATGAACCAATTAGTGTTTCAACGGTACAAAATGAAATGATCCCAAATAAAAACATTCAAAACAATAAAGTCCATCGATAATATCCAGAAAACACAAACACAGAGGCTTTCACAACATTTGGGGTTGAGTTAGGCAAAAGACAATCGGATATTTCTGGTTTCATCCAGTCATATCTGGACAAAGTGGTGCGGAATTCGTATGCTATGAACGGAAAAAATCACAGTAAAAATGGTTTTGGACGAAAGCAAAGTCTTTTCGTTAGGCAAGTGCAAAAAATGTCATCTATGCTAACAGAAATATCATGTTTGTTTGCCTCACTTCCTCTAGCTTTCTCCATAGAAAATATGAATGTGTGGAGCTGGTGTCTCCATGTGGAACCAATAAGTGTTTTCAAGAACAAAATTAAATGTTCCCCGATAAAAAACATTGAAAACAAGAAAGTCCGTGGTAATATCAGGAAAACACAAACACAGAGGCTGTTGCAATATCTGGGATTGAGTTAGCCAAAACAAAACCATTTTTCAGGTTCCATCCAGTCCTATGCGGTGAACTGGTGTCAAATTCGTATGCAATGGACCGAGAAAATCACAGTACAAATGGTTTTGGAGAAAAGGAAAGTCTTTTCGTTAGGCAAGTGCATCAAATGTCATCTATACAAACAGAAATATCATGTTTGTTTGCCGTAGTTCTTCTAGCTTTCTCCCTAAAAATATGAATGTGTATAGATGGTGTCCCCATGATGAACCAATTAGTGTTTCAACGGTACAAAATTAAATGTTCCCTGATAAAAACATTCAAAACAATAAAGTCCATCGATAATATCCAGAAAACCCAAACACAGAAGCTTTCAGAATATTTCTGAAAGAGTTATCCAAAACGCAACCGTATATTTCCGTTTTCATCCAGTCATAGGCGGACAAAGTGGTGTGGAATTCGTATGCAAGGGTCTGAGAAAATAAGACTAAAAAATGGTTTTGGAGAAAAGCAAAGTCTTTTCGTTAGGCAACTGCATAAAATATCACCTATACAAACAGAAATATCATGTTTGTTTGTCGCCGTTCCTCTAGCTTTCTCTCTAGTAAATACGAATATATAGAGCTGGTGTCTCCATGTGGAACCAATTAGTGTGTACAAGCCAAAAATAAAATGTTCCCTAATAAAAAACATTCAAAACAATAAAGTCCGTGGATAATATCAGGATTACACAAACACAGCGGCTGTAGCAATATCTGGGATTGAGTTAGCCAAAACACAACAGGACATTTCGGTGTAATCCAGTCATATCCGGAAAAAGTCGTTTGGAATTCGTATGCAATGGACCGAGTATTTCTACGGTACAAAATTAAGTGGTCCCTGATAGAAACATCAAAACAATAAAGTCCATCGATAATATTCAGAAAACACAAACACAGTTTATTTCACAATATTTAGGATTGATTTAGCCAAAACACAACCGGATATTTCTGGTTTCATCCAAAAATAAATGTTTCCCGATAAAAAGCATTGAAAACAATAAAGTCCATATAATATCCGAAAAACCAATACACAGAGGCCGTAGCAATATCTGGGATTGAGTTAGCTAAAACAAAACCGGATATTTCCGGTTTCATCCCGTCATATTCAGACAAACTGGTGTGCAATTCGTATGCAATGCATTGAGAAAATCACAGTAGAAATGGTTTTGGAGAAAAGCAAAGTCTTTTCATTAGGCATGTGCATACAATGTCATCGATACAAACAGAAATATCATGTTTGCTTGCCGCAGTTCCTCTAGGTTTCACCCTAGAAAATACGAATATGGAGAGCTGGTGTCTCCATGTGGAACCAATTACTGTATCCAAGCTCAAAATAAAATGTTCCCCGATAAAAAACATTCAAAACCATAAAGTCCATCAATAATTTCCAGAAAACACAAACACAGATTCTTTCACAATATTTCGGATTGAGTTAGCCAAAACACAACCAGTTGTTTCTGGTTACATCCAGTCATATCCGGACAAACTTGTGTGGAATTCGTGTACAATGGACCGAGAAAATCACAGTAAAAATGGTTTTGCAGAAAAGCAAAGTCTTTTATTTTGGCAAGTGCATAAAATGTCTTCTATACAAACAGAAATATCATGTTTGTTTATCGCAGTTCCTCTAGCTTTCTCCCTAGAAAATATGAATGTGTAGAGCTGGTGTCTCCATGTGGAACCAATTACTGTATCCAAGCTCAAAATAAAATGTTCACCGATAAAAAACATTCAAAAGAATAAAGTCCATTGATAATATCAAGAAAACACAAACACAGAGGCTGTAGCAATATCTGGGATTGAGTTAGCCAAAACAAAACCAGATATTTCCGGTTTCATCCAGTCATATCCGGACAAACTGGTGTGGAATTCGTATGCAATGGACCGAGAAAATCACAGTAGAAATGGTTTTGGAGAAAAGCAGTCTTTTCGATAGGCAAGTGCATAAAATGTCATCGATACAAACAGAAATATCATGTTTGTTTGCCGCAATTCCTCTAGCTTTCTCCCTAGAAAATGCAAACGTGTAGAGCTGGTGTCGACATGTGGAACCCATTAGTGTTTCCAAGCACAAAATTAAATGTTCCCTTAAAAAAATTCAAAAAATAAAGTCCGTGGACAATATTAGGAATACACAAACGCAGAGAATGTAGCAATATTTCAGATTGAGTTAGCCAAAACACAACATGTTATTTCTGGTTTCATCCAGTCATATCCCGGACAAAGTGGTGTGGAATTCGAATGCAATGGACCGGGAAAATCACAGTAAAAATGGTTTTGGAGAAAAGCAAAGTCTTTTCAGTAGGCAAGTGCATAATATATCATCAATACAAACAGAAATATCATGTTTGTTTGCCACAGTTCCTCTTGCTTTCTCCCTAGAAAATGTGAATGTGTAGAGCTGGTGTCTCCATGTGGAAACAATTAGTGTTTCTAAGCACAAAATTAAATGTTCCCTGAAGAAAAACATTGATAAATATAAAGTCCATTCATAATATCAGGAATACACAAACACAGAGGCTGTAGCAATATTTCGGATTGAGTTAGCCAACACACAACCAGATATTACTGGTTTCATCCAATCATATCGGGACAAAGTGGTGTTGAATTCCTATGCAAGGGCCTGAGAAAATCAGAGTAAAAATGGTTTTCGAGAAAAGCAAAGTCTTTTCATTAGGCAACTGCATAAAATATCATCTATACAAACAGAAATATCATGTTTGTTTGCCCCAGTTCCTCTAGCTTTCTCCCTAGAAAATATGAATGTGTTGTGTTGGTGTCCCCACCATGAACCAATTAGTGTTTCAACGGTACAAAATGAAATGATCCCAAATAAAAACATTCAAAACAATAAAGTCCATCGATAATATCCAGAAAACACAAACACAGAGGCTTTCACAACATTTGGGGTTGAGTTAGGCAAAAGACAATCGGATATTTCTGGTTTCATCCAGTCATATCTGGACAAAGTGGTGCGGAATTCGTATGCTATGAACGGAAAAAATCACAGTAAAAATGGTTTTGGACGAAAGCAAAGTCTTTTCGTTAGGCAAGTGCAAAAAATGTCAACTATGCTAACAGAAATATCATGTTTGTTTGCCTCACTTCCTCTAGCTTTCTCCATAGAAAATATGAATGTGTGGAGCTGGTGTCTCCATGTGGAACCAATAAGTGTTTTCAAGAACAAAATTAAATGTTCCCCGATAAAAAACATTGAAAACAAGAAAGTGCGTGGTAATATCAGGAAAACACAAACACAGAGGCTGTTGCAATATCTGGGATTGAGTTAGCCAAAACAAAACCATTTTTCAGGTTCCATCCAGTCCTATGCGGTGAACTGGTGTCAAATTCGTATGCAATGGACCGAGAAAATCACAGTACAAATGGTTTTGGAGAAAAGGAAAGTCTTTTCGTTAGGCAAGTGCATCAAATGTCATCTATACAAACAGAAATATCATGTTTGTTTGCCGTAGTTCTTCTAGCTTTCTCCCTAAAAATATGAATGTGTATAGATGGTGTCCCCATGATGAACCAATTAGTGTTTCAACGGTACAAAATTAAATGTTCCCTGATAAAAACATTCAAAACAATAAAGTCCATCGATAATATCCAGAAAACCCAAACACAGAAGCTTTCAGAATATTTCTGAAAGAGTTATCCAAAACGCAACCGTATATTTCCGTTTTCATCCAGTCATAGGCGGACAAAGTGGTGTGGAATTCGTATGCAAGGGTCTGAGAAAATAAGACTAAAAAATGGTTTTGGAGAAAAGCAAAGTCTTTTCGTTAGGCAACTGCATAAAATATCACCTATACAAACAGAAATATCATGTTTGTTTGTCGCCGTTCCTCTAGCTTTCTCTCTAGTAAATACGAATATATAGAGCTGGTGTCTCCATGTGGAACCAATTAGTGTGTACAAGCCAAAAATAAAATGTTCCCTAATAAAAAACATTCAAAACAATAAAGTCCGTGGATAATATCAGGATTACACAAACACAGCGGCTGTAGCAATATCTGGGATTGAGTTAGCCAAAACACAACAGGACATTTCGGTGTAATCCAGTCATATCCGGAAAAAGTCGTTTGGAATTCGTATGCAATGGACCGAGTATTTCTATGGTACAAAATTAAGTGGTCCCTGATAGAAACATCAAAACAATAAAGTCCATCGATAATATTCAGAAAACACAAACACAGTTTATTTCACAATATTTAGGATTGATTTAGCCAAAACACAACCGGATATTTCTGGTTTCATCCAAAAATAAATGTTTCCCGATAAAAAACATTGAAAACAATAAAGTCCATATAATATCCGAAAAACCAATACACAGAGGCCGTAGCAATATCTGGGATTGAGTTAGCTAAAACAAAACCGGATATTTCCGGTTTCATCCCGTCATATTCAGACAAACTGGTGTGCAATTCGTATGCAATGGATTGAGAAAATCACAGTAGAAATGGTTTTGGAGAAAAGCAAAGTCTTTTCATTAGGCATGTGCATACAATGTCATCAATACAAACAGAAATATCATGTTTGCTTGCCGCAGTTCCTCTAGGTTTCACCCTAGAAAATACGAATATGGAGAGCTGGTGTCTCCATGTGGAACCAATTACTGTATCCAAGCTCAAAATAAAATGTTCCCCGATAAAAAACATTGAAAACCATAAAGTCCATCAATAATTTCCAGAAAACACAAACACAGATTCTTTCACAATATTTCGGATTGAGTTAGCCAAAACACAACCAGTTGTTTCTGGTTACATCCAGTCATATCCGGACAAACTGGTGTGGAATTCGTGTACAATTGACCGAGAAAATCACAGTAAAAATGGTTTTGCAGAAAAGCAAAGTCTTTTATTTTGGCAAGTGCATAAAATGTCTTCTATACAAACAGAAATATCATGTTTGTTTATCGCAGTTCCTCTAGCTTTCTCCCTAGAAAATATGAATGTGTAGAGCTGGTGTCTCCATGTGGAACCAATTACTGTATCCAAGCTCAAAATAAAATGTTCACCGATAAAAAACATTCAAAAGAATAAAGTCCATTGATAATATCAAGAAAACACAAACACAGAGGCTGTAGCAATATCTGGGATTGAGTTAGCCAAAACACAACCGGATATTTCCGGATTCATCCAGTCATATCCGGACAAACTGGTGTGGAATTCGTATGCAATGGACCGAGAAAATCACAGTAGAAATGGTTTTCGAGAAAAGCAAAGTCTTTTCATTAGGCAACTGCATAAAATATCATCTATACAAACAGAAATATCATGTTTGTTTGCCCCAGTTCCTCTAGCTTTCTCCCTAGAAAATATGAATGTGTTGTGTTGGTGTCCCCACCATGAACCAATTAGTGTTTCAACGGTACAAAATTAAATGATCCCAAATAAAAACATTCAAAACAATAAAGTCCATCGATAATATCCAGAAAACTCAAACACAGAGGCTTTCACAACATTTGGGGTTGAGTTAGGCAAAAGACAATCGGATATTTCTGGTTTCATCCAGTCATATCTGGACAAAGTGGTGCGGAATTCGTATGCTATGAACGGAAAAAATCACAGTAAAAATGGTTTTGGACGAAAGCAAAGTCTTTTCGTTAGGCAAGTGCAAAAAATGTCATCTATGCTAACAGAAATATCATGTTTGTTTGCCTCACTTCCTCTAGCTTTCTCCATAGAAAATATGAATGTGTGGAGCTGGTGTCTCCATGTGGAACCAATAAGTGTTTTCAAGAACAAAATTAAATGTTCCCCGATAAAAAACATTGAAAACAAGAAAGTCCGTGGTAATATCAGGAAAACACAAACACAGAGGCTGTTGCAATATCTGGGATTGAGTTAGCCAAAACAAAACCATTTTTCAGGTTCCATCCAGTCCTATGCGGTGAACTGGTGTCAAATTCGTATGCAATGGACCGAGAAAATCACAGTACAAATGGTTTTGGAGAAAAGGAAAGTCTTTTCGTTAGGCAAGTGCATCAAATGTCATCTATACAAACAGAAATATCATGTTTGTTTGCCGTAGTTCTTCTAGCTTTCTCCCTAAAAATATGAATGTGTATAGATGGTGTCCCCATGATGAACCAATTAGTGTTTCAACGGTACAAAATTAAATGTTCCCTGATAAAAACATTCAAAACAATAAAGTCCATCGATAATATCCAGAAAACCCAAACACAGAAGCTTTCAGAATATTTCTGAAAGAGTTATCCAAAACACAACCGTATATTTCCGTTTTCATCCAGTCATAGGCGGACAAAGTGGTGTGGAATTCGTATGCAAGGGTCTGAGAAAATAAGACTAAAAAATGGTTTTGGAGAAAAGCAAAGTCTTTTCGTTAGGCAACTGCATAAAATATCACCTATACAAACAGAAATATCATGTTTGTTTGTCGCCGTTCCTCTAGCTTTCTCTCTAGTAAATACGAATATATAGAGCTGGTGTCTCCATGTGGAACCAATTAGTGTGTACAAGCCAAAAATAAAATGTTCCCTAATAAAAAACATTCAAAACAATAAAGTCCGTGGATAATATCAGGATTACACAAACACAGCGGCTGTAGCAATATCTGGGATTGAGTTAGCCAAAACACAACAGGACATTTCGGTGTAATCCAGTCATATCCGGAAAAAGTCGTTTGGAATTCGTATGCAATGGACCGAGTATTTCTACGGTACAAAATTAAGTGGTCCCTGATAGAAACATCAAAACAATAAAGTCCATCGATAATATTCAGAAAACACAAACACAGTTTATTTCACAATATTTAGGATTGATTTAGCCAAAACACAACCGGATATTTCTGGTTTCATCCAAAAATAAATGTTTCCCGATAAAAAACATTGAAAACAATAAAGTCCATATAATATCCGAAAAACCAATACACAGAGGCCGTAGCAATATCTGGGATTGAGTTAGCTAAAACAAAACCGGATATTTCCGGTTTCATCCCGTCATATTCAGACAAACTGGTGTGCAATTCGTATGCAATGGATTGAGAAAATCACAGTAGAAATGGTTTTGGAGAAAAGCAAAGTCTTTTCATTAGGCATGTGCATACAATGTCATCGATACAAACAGAAATATCATGTTTGCTTGCCGCAGTTCCTCTAGGTTTCACCCTAGAAAATACGAATATGGAGAGCTGGTGTCTCCATGTGGAACCAATTACTGTATCCAAGCTCAAAATAAAATGTTCCCCGATAAAAAACATTGAAAACCATAAAGTCCATCAATAATTTCCAGAAAACACAAACACAGATTCTTTCACAATATTTCGGATTGAGTTAGCCAAAACACAACCAGTTGTTTCTGGTTACATCCAGTCATATCCGGACAAACTGGTGTGGAATTCGTGTACAATGGACCGAGAAAATCACAGTAAAAATGGTTTTGCAGAAAAGCAAAGTCTTTTATTTTGGCAAGTGCATAAAATATCTTCTATACAAACAGAAATATCATGTTTGTTTATCGCAGTTCCTCTAGCTTTCTCCCTAGAAAATATGAATGTGTAGAGCTGGTGTCTCCATGTGGAACCAATTACTGTATCCAAGCTCAAAATAAAATGTTCACCGATAAAAAACATTCAAAAGAATAAAGTCCATTGATAATATCAAGAAAACACAAACACAGAGGCTGTAGCAATATCTGGGATTGAGTTAGCCAAAACAAAACCAGATATTTCCGGTTTCATCCAGTCATATCCGGACAAACTGGTGTGGAATTCGTATGCAATGGACCGAGAAAATCACAGTAGAAATGGTTTTGGAGAAAAGCAGTCTTTTCGATAGGCAAGTGCATAAAATGTCATCGATACAAACAGAAATATCATGTTTGTTTGCCGCAATTCCTCTAGCTTTCTCCCTAGAAAATGCAAACGTGTAGAGCTGGTGTTGACATGTGGAACCCATTAGTGTTTCCAAGCACAAAATTAAATGTTCCCTTAAAAAAAATTCAAAAAATAATGTCCGTGGACAATATTAGGAATACACAAACGCAGAGAATGTAGCAATATTTCAGATTGAGTTAGCCAAAACACAACATGTTATTTCTGGTTTCATCCAGTCATATCCCAGACAAAGTGGTGTGGAATTCGAATGCAATGGACCGGGAAAATCACAGTAAAAATGGTTTTGGAGAAAAGCAAAGTCTTTTCAGTAGGCAAGTGCATAATATATCATCAATACAAACAGAAATATCATGTTTGTTTGCCACAGTTCCTCTAGCTTTCTCCCTAGAAAATGTGAATGTGTAGAGCTGGTGTCTCCATGTGGAAACAATTAGTGTTTCTAAGCACAAAATTAAATGTTCCCTGAAGAAAAACATTGATAAATATAAAGTCCATTCATAATATCAGGAATACACAAACACAGAGGCTGTAGCAATATTTCGGATTGAGTTAGCCAACACACAACCAGATATTACTGGTTTCATCCAATCATATCGGGACAAAGTGGTGTTGAATTCCTATGCAAGGGCCTGAGAAAATTAGAGTAAAAATGGTTTTCGAGAAAAGCAAAGTCTTTTCATTAGGCAACTGCATAAAATATCATCTATACAAACAGAAATATTATGTTTGTTTGCCCCAGTTCCTCTCGCTTTCTCCCTAGAAAATATGAATGTGTTGTGTTGGTGTCCCCACCATGAACCAATTAGTGTTTCAACGGTACAAAATGAAATGATCCCAAATAAAAACATTCAAAACAATAAAGTCCATCGATAATATCCAGAAAACACAAACACAGAGGCTTTCACAACATTTGGGGTTGAGTTAGGCAAAAGACAATCGGATATTTCTGGTTTCATCCAGTCATATCTGGACAAAGTGGTGCGGAATTCGTATGCTATGAACGGAAAAAATCACAGTAAAAATGGTTTTGGACGAAAGCAAAGTCTTTTCGTTAGGCAAGTGCAAAAAATGTCAACTATGCTAACAGAAATATCATGTTTGTTTGCCTCACTTCCTCTAGCTTTCTCCATAGAAAATATGAATGTGTGGAGCTGGTGTCTCCATGTGGAACCAATAAGTGTTTTCAAGAACAAAATTAAATGTTCCCCGATAAAAAACATTGAAAACAAGAAAGTCCGTGGTAATATCAGGAAAACACAAACACAGAGGCTGTTGCAATATCTGGGATTGAGTTAGCCAAAACAAAACCATTTTTCAGGTTCCATCCAGTCCTATGCGGTGAACTGGTGTCAAATTCGTATGCAATGGACCGAGAAAATCACAGTACAAATGGTTTTGGAGAAAAGGAAAGTCTTTTCGTTAGGCAAGTGCATCAAATGTCATCTATACAAACAGAAATATCATGTTTGTTTGCCGTAGTTCTTCTAGCTTTCTCCCTAAAAATATGAATGTGTATAGATGGTGTCCCCATGATGAACCAATTAGTGTTTCAACGGTACAAAATTAAATGTTCCCTGATAAAAACATTCAAAACAATAAAGTCCATCGATAATATCCAGAAAACCCAAACACAGAAGCTTTCAGAATATTTCTGAAAGAGTTATCCAAAACACAACCGTATATTTCCGTTTTCATCCAGTCATAGGCGGACAAAGTGGTGTGGAATTCGTATGCAAGGGTCTGAGAAAATAAGACTAAAAAATGGTTTTGGAGAAAAGCAAAGTCTTTTCGTTAGGCAACTGCATAAAATATCACCTATACAAACAGAAATATCATGTTTGTTTGTCGCCGTTCCTCTAGCTTTCTCTCTAGTAAATACGAATATATAGAGCTGGTGTCTCCATGTGGAACCAATTAGTGTGTACAAGCCAAAAATAAAATGTTCCCTAATAAAAAACATTCAAAACAATAAAGTCCGTGGATAATATCAGGATTACACAAACACAGTGGCTGTAGCAATATCTGGGATTGAGTTAGCCAAAACACAACAGGACATTTCGGTGTAATCCAGTCATATCCGGAAAAAGTCGTTTGGAATTCGTATGCAATGGACCGAGTATTTCTACGGTACAAAATTAAGTGGTCCCTGATAGAAACATCAAAACAATAAAGTCCATCGATAATATTCAGAAAACACAAACACAGTTTATTTCACAATATTTAGGATTGATTTAGCCAAAACACAACCGGATATTTCTGGTTTCATCCAAAAATAAATGTTTCCCGATAAAAAACATTGAAAACAATAAAGTCCATATAATATCCGAAAAACCAATACACAGAGGCCGTAGCAATATCTGGGATTGAGTTAGCTAAAACAAAACCGGATATTTCCGGTTTCATCCCGTCATATTCAGACAAACTGGTGTGCAATTCGTATGCAATGGATTGAGAAAATCACAGTAGAAATGGTTTTGGAGAAAAGCAAAGTCTTTTCATTAGGCATGTGCATACAATGTCATCGATACAAACAGAAATATCATGTTTGCTTGCCGCAGTTCCTCTAGGTTTCACCCTAGAAAATACGAATATGGAGAGCTGGTGTCTCCATGTGGAACCAATTACTGTATCCAAGCTCAAAATAAAATGTTCCCCGATAAAAAACATTGAAAACCATAAAGTCCATCAATAATTTCCAGAAAACACAAACACAGATTCTTTCACAATATTTCGGATTGAGTTAGCCAAAACACAACCAGTTGTTTCTGGTTACATCCAGTCATATCCGGACAAACTGGTGTGGAATTCGTGTACAATGGACCGAGAAAATCACAGTAAAAATGGTTTTGCAGAAAAGCAAAGTCTTTTATTTTGGCAAGTGCATAAAATGTCTTCTATACAAACAGAAATATCATGTTTGTTTATCGCAGTTCCTCTAGCTTTCTCCCTAGAAAATATGAATGTGTAGAGCTGGTGTCTCCATGTGGAACCAATTACTGTATCCAAGCTCAAAATAAAATGTTCACCGATAAAAAACATTCAAAAGAATAAAGTCCATTGATAATATCAAGAAAACACAAACACAGAGGCTGTAGCAATATCTGGGATTGAGTTAGCCAAAACAAAACCAGATATTTCCGGTTTCATCCAGTCATATCCGGACAAACTGGTGTGGAATTCGTATGCAATGGACCGAGAAAATCACAGTAGAAATGGTTTTGGAGAAAAGCAGTCTTTTCGATAGGCAAGTGCATAAAATGTCATCGATACAAACAGAAATATCATGTTTGTTTGCCGCAATTCCTCTAGCTTTCTCCCTAGAAAATGCAAACGTGTAGAGCTGGTGTCGACATGTGGAACCCATTAGTGTTTCCAAGCACAAAATTAAATGTTCCCTTAAAAAAAATTCAAAAAATAAAGTCCGTGGACAATATTAGGAATACACAAACGCAGAGAATGTAGCAATATTTCAGATTGAGTTAGCCAAAACACAACATGTTATTTCTGGTTTCATCCAGTCATATCCCGGACAAAGTGGTGTGGAATTCGAATGCAATGGACCGGGAAAATCACAGTAAAAATGGTTTTGGAGAAAAGCAAAGTCTTTTCAGTAGGCAAGTGCATAATATATCATCAATACAAACAGAAATATCATGTTTGTTTGCCACAGTTCCTCTAGCTTTCTCCCTAGAAAATGTGAATGTGTAGAGCTGGTGTCTCCATGTGGAAACAATTAGTGTTTCTAAGCACAAAATTAAATGTTCCCTGAAGAAAAACATTGATAAATATAAAGTCCATTCATAATATCAGGAATACACAAACACAGAGGCTGTAGCAATATTTCGGATTGAGTTAGCCAACACACAACCAGATATTACTGGTTTCATCCAATCATATCGGGACAAAGTGGTGTTGAATTCCTATGCAAGGGCCTGAGAAAATCAGAGTAAAAATGGTTTTCGAGAAAAGCAAAGTCTTTTCATTAGGCAACTGCATAAAATATCATCTATACAAACAGAAATATCATGTTTGTTTGCCACAGTTCCCCGAGCTTTCTCCCTAGAAAATACGAATGTGTGGAGCTGGTGTCCCCATGATGAACCAATTAGTGTTTCAATGGTACATAATGTAATGTTCCCTGATAAAAACACTCAGAACAATAAAGTCCATTGATAGTATCCAGAAAACACAAACACAGAGGCTTTCACAATATTTCAGATTGAATTAGCCAAAACACAACCGGATATTTCTGGATCCATCCAGTCATATCGGGACAAACTGTTGTGGAATTGGTATGCAATGGACGGAGAAAATGACAGTAAAAGTCCTTTGGAGAGAAACAAAGTCTTTTCGTTAGGCAAGTGCATAAAATGTCATCGATACAAACAGATATATCATGTTTGTTTGCCACAGTTCTTCTAGCTTTCTCCCTAGAAAATACGAATGTGTAGAGCTGGTGTCCCCATGATGAACAAATTAGTGTTTCTATGGTACAAAATGAAATGTTCCCTGATAAAAACATTCAAAACCATAAAGTCCATGGATAATATCAGGAATACACAAACACAGAAGTTGTAGGAATATCTGGGATTGAGTAAGCCAAAACAAAACCAGATATTTCCGCTTTCATCCAGTCATATCTGGACATTCTGGTGTGGAATTCGTATGAAATGGACCGAGAAAATCACAGTAAAAATTCTGTGGAGAGAAGCAAAGTCTTTTCGTAAGGCAAGTGCATGAAATGTCATTGATACAAACAGAAATATCATGTTTGTTTGTTGCAGTACCTCTCGCTTTCTCCCTAGAAAATTCGAATATGTAGAGCTGGTGTCCCCATGATGAACCAATTAGTGTTTCTAGGGTACAAAATTAAATGTTCCTTGATAAAAACATTCAAAACAATAAAGTCCATTGATCATATCCAGAAAACACAATACAGAAACATTCACAATATTTCGCATTGAGTTAGCAACAGAACAAATGGATATTTCTTCTTTTATTCACTCATATACAGACAAAGTCGTTTGGAATTCGGATGCAATGGACCGAGGAAATCCCAGTAAAAATGGTTTTGGAGAAAAGCAAAGTCTTTTCGTTAGGCAAGTGCATAAAATGTCATCGATACAAACAGAAATATCATGTTTGTTTGCCCCAGTTCCTCTAGCTTTCTCCCTAGAAAATACGAATGTGTAGAGATGGTGTCCCCATGATAAACCAATCAGTGTTTCAATGGTACAAAATGAAATGCTCCCTGATAAAAACATGCAAAACAATCAGTCCGTGAATAATATCAGGAATACACAAACAAAGAGGCTGTAGTAATATTTCGGATTGAGTTAGCCAAAACAAAACCGGATATTTCCGCTTTCATCCAGTCATATCCGGACAAACTGGTGTGGAATTCGCATGCAATGCACCGAGAAATCACAGTACAAATGGTTTTGGAGAAAAGCAAAGTCTTTTCGTTAGGCAAGTGCATAAAATGTCATCGATACAAACAGAAATATCACGTTTGTTTGTTGTAGTACCTCTCCCATTCTCCCTAGAAAATACGAATGTGTAGAGCTGGTGTCCCCATGATGAACCAATTAGTATTTCTAGGTTACAAAATTAAATGTTCCTTGATAAGAACATTCAAAACCATAAAGTCCATCAATAATATCCAGAAAACACAAACACAGAGTCTTTCACAATATTTCGGATTGAGTTAGCCAAAACACAACCGGATATTTCTGGTTTCATCCAGTCATATCCGGACAAAGTGGTGTGGAATTCGTATGGAATGGACAGAGGAAATCCCAGTAAAAATGGTTTTGGAGAAGAGCAAAGTCTTTTCGTTAGGCAAGTGCATAAAATGTCATCGATACAAACAGACTTACCATGTTTGTTTGCTGCAGTTCCTCTAGCTTTCTCCCTAGAAAATACGAATGTGTAGAGCTGGTGTCTCCGTGTTACACCAATTAGTGTTTCCAAGCACTAAATTAAATGTTCCCTGATAAAAACATTCAAAACAATAAAGTCCA
Source organism: Lepus europaeus (assembly GCF_033115175.1). Classification (NCBI taxonomy): domain Eukaryota; kingdom Metazoa; phylum Chordata; class Mammalia; order Lagomorpha; family Leporidae; genus Lepus; species Lepus europaeus. The sequence goes on from NW_026909439.1 coordinate 1,550,469, forward strand.
TGGATAATATCAGGAACACAAACACAGAGTCTGTAGCAATATCTGGAATTGAGTTAGCCAAAACAAAACCGGATATTTCTGGTTTCATCCAGTCATATCCGGACAAAGTGGTGCGGAATTCGTATGCAATGGACCGAGAAAATCACAGTACAAATGGTTTTGGAGAGAAGCAAAGTCGTTTCGTTAGGCAAGTACATAAAATGTCATCGATACAAACAGAAATATCATGTTTGTTTGCCACAGTTCCTCGAGCTTTCTCCCTAGAAAATACGAATGTGTAGAGCTGGTGTCCCCATGATGAACCAATTAGTGTTTCAATGGTACATAATGTAATGTTCCCTGATAAAAACACTCAGAACATTAAAGTCCATCGATAGTATCTAGAAAACACAAACACAAAGTCTTTCACAATATTTCAGATTGAATTAGCCAAAACACAACTGGATATTTCTGGATCCATCCAGTCATATCGGGACAAACTGTTGTGAAATTCGTATGTAATGGATGGAGAAAATGACAGTAAAAATCCTTTGGAGAGAAACAAAGTCTTTTCGTTAGGCAAGTGCATAAGATGTCATCTATACAAACAGATATATCATGTTTGTTTGCCACAGTTCTTCTAGCTTTCTCCCTAGAAAATACGAATGTGTAGAGCTGGTGTCCCCATGATGAACCAATTAGTGTTTCTATGGTACAAAATGAAATGTTCCCTGATAAAAACATTCAAAACCATAAAGTCCATGGATAATATCAGGAATACACAAACACAGAGGTTGTAGGAATATCTGGGATTGAGTTAGCCAAAACAAAACCGGATATTTCCGCTTTCATCCAGTCATATCTGGACATTCTGGTGTGGAATTCGTATGAAATGGACCGAGAAAATCACAGTAAAAATTCTGTGGAGAGAAGCAAAGTCTTTTCGTAAGGCAAGTGCATAAAATGTCATCGATACAAACAGAAATATCATGTTTGTTTGTTGCAGTACCTCTCGCTTTCTCCCTAGAAAATACGAATATGTAGAGCTGGTGTCCCCATGATGAACCAATTAGTGTTTCTATGGTACAAAATGAAATGTTCCCTGATAAAAACATTCAAAACCATAAAGTCCATGGATAATATCAGGAATACACAAACACAGAGGTTGTAGCAATATCTGGGATTAAGTTAGCCAAAACAAAACCGGATATTTCCGCTTTCATCCAGTCTTATCTGGACAAACTGTGTGGAATTCGTGTGTAATGGAACGAGAAAATCACAGTAAAAATGGTTTTGGAGAGAAGCAATGTCTTTTCGTTAGGCAAGTACATAAAATTTCATCGATACAAACAGAAATATCATGTTTGTTTGTTGCAGTACCTCTCGCTTTCTCCCTAGAAAATATGAATGTGTAGGCTGGTGTCCCCATGATGAACCAATTAGTATTTCTAGGTTACAAAATTAAATGTTCCTTGATAAGAACATTCAAAACCATAAAGTCCATCAATAATATCCAGAAAACACAAACACAGAGTCTTTCACAATATGTCGGATTGAGTTAGCCAAAACACAACCGGATATTTTTGGTTTCATCCAGTCATATCCAGACAAAGTGGTGTGGAATTCGTATGGAATGGACAGAGGAAATCCCAGTAAAAATGGTTTTGGAGAAAAGCAAAGTCTTTTCATTAGGCAAGTGCATAAAATGTCATCGATACAAACAGACATATCATATGTGTTTGCTGCAGTTCCTCTAGCTTTCTCCCTAGGAAATACGAATGTGTAGAGCTGGTGTCTCCGTGTTAAACCATTTAGTGTTTCTATGGTACAAAATGAAATGTTCCCTGATAAAAAAATTCAAAACTATAAAGTCCATGGATAATATCAGGAATACACAAACACAGAGGTTGTAGGAATATCTGGGATTGAGTTAGCCAAAACAAAACCGGATATTTCCGCTTTCATCCAGTCATATCTGGACATTCTGGTGTGGAATTCGTATGAAATGGACCGAGAAAATCACAGTAAAAATTCTGTGGAGAGAAGCAAAGTCTTTTCATAAGGCAAGTGCATAAAATGCCATTGATACAAACAGAAATATCATGTTTGTTTGTTGCAGTACCTCTCGCTTTCTCCCTAGAAAATACGAATATGTAGAGCTGGTGTCCCCATGATGAACCAATTAGTGTTTCTAGGGTACAAAATTAAATGTTCCTTGATAAGAACATTCAAAACAATAAAGTCCATTGATCATATCCAGAAAACACAATACAGAAACATTCACAATATTTCGCATTCAGATAGCAACAGAACAAATGGATATTTCTTCTTTTATTCACTCATATACAGAAAAAGTCGTTTGGAATTCGGATGCAATGGACCGAGGAAATCCCAGTAAAAATGGTTTTGGAGAAAAGCAAAGTCTTTTCGTTAGGCAAGTGCATAAAATGTCATCGATACAAACAGAACTATCATGTTTGTTTGCCGCAGTTCCTCTAGATTTCTCGCTAGAAAAACTGATGTGTAGAGCTGGTGTCTCCCTGTGGAACAAATTAGTGTTCCCAGAACAAAATTAAATATTCCCTGATAAAAAACATTCAAAAAAATAAAGTCCATGGATAATATCAGGAATACACAAACACAGAGGTTGTAGCAATATCTGGGATTGAGTTAGCCAAAACAAAACCGGATATTTCCGCTTTCATCCAGTCATATCTGGACAAACTGTGTGGAATTCCTGTGTAATGGAACGAGAAAATCACAGTAAAAATGGTTTTGGAGAGAAGCAATGTCTTTTCGTTAGGCAAGTACATAAAATTTCATCGATACAAACAGAAATATCATGTTTGTTTGTTGCAGTACCTCTCGCTTTCTCCCTAGAAAATACCAATGTGTAGAGCTGGTGTCCCCATGATGAACCAATTAGTATTTCTAGGTTACAAAATTAAATGTTCCTTGATAAGAACATTCAAACTATAAAGTCCATCAATAATATCCAGAAAACACAAACACAGAGTCTTTCGCAATATTTCGGTTTGAGTTAGCCAAAACACAACCGGATATTTCTGGTTTCATCCAGTCATATCCGGACAAAGTGGTGTGGAATTCGTATGGAATGGACAGAGGAAATCCCAGTAAAAATGGTTTTGGAGAAAAGCAAAGTCTTTTCGTTAGGCAAGTGCATAAAATGTCATCGATACAAACAGACATATCATGTGTGTTTGCTGCAGTTCCTCTAGCTTTCTCCCTAGGAAATACGAATGTGTAGAGCTGGTGTCTCCGTGTTAAACCATTTAGTGTTTCTATGGTACAAAATGAAATGTTCCATGATAAAAACATTCAAAACCATAAAGTCCATGGATAATATCAGGAATACACAAACACAGAGGTTGTAGGAATATCTGGGATTGAGTTAGCCAAAACAAAACCGGATATTTCCGCTTTCATCCAGTCATATCTGGACATTCTGGTGTGGAATTCGTATGAAATGGACCGAGAAAATCACAGTAAAAATTCTGTGGAGAGAAGCAAAGTCTTTTCGTAAGGCAAGTGCATAAAATGTCATCGATACAAACAGAAATATCATGTTTGTTTGTTGCAGTACCTCTCGCTTTCTCCCTAGAAAATACGAATATGTAGAGCTGGTGTCCCCATGATGAACCAATTAGTGTTTCTAGGGTACAAAATTAAATGTTCCTTGATAAAAACATTCAAAACAATAAAGTTCATTGAACATATCCAGAAAACACAATACAGAAACATTCACAATATTTCGCATTCAGTTAGTAACACTACAAATGGATATTTCTTGTTTTATTCACTCATATACAGACAAAGTCGTTTGGAATTCGGATGCAATGGACCGAGAAAATCACAGTAAAAATGGTTTTGGAGAAAAGCAAAGTCTTTTCATTAGGCAAGTGCATAAAATGTCATCGATACAAACAGAAATATCATGTTTGTTTGCCCCAGTTCCTCTAGCTTTCTCCCTAGAAAATACGAATGTGTAGAGCTGGTGTCCCCATGATAAACCAATCAGTGTTTCAATGGTAGAAAATGAAATGCTCCCTGATAAAAACATGCAAAACAATCAGTCCGTGAATAATATCATGAATACACAAACACAGAGGCTGTAGTAATATTTCGGATTGAGTTAGCCAAAACAAAACCGGATATTTATGGTTTCATCCAGTCATATCCGGACAAACTGGTGTGGAATTCGCATGCAATGGACCGAAAAAATCACAGTACAAATGGTTTTGGAGAAAAGCAAAGTCTTTTCGTTAGGCAAGTGCATAAAATGTCATCGATACAAACAGAACTATCATGTTTGTTTGCCGCAGTTCCTCTAGATTTCTCGCTAGAAAAACTGATGTGTAGAGCTGGTGTCTCCCTGTGGAACAAATTAGTGTTCCCAGAACAAAATTAAATATTCCCTGATAAAAAAACATTCAAAAAAATAAAGCCTATGGATAATATCAGGAATACACAAACACAGAGTTTGTAGCAATATCTGGGATTGAGTTAGCCAAAACAAAACCGGATATTTCCGCTTTCATCCAGTCATATCTGGACAAACTGTGTGGAATTCGTGTGTAATGGAACGAGAAAATCACAGTAAAAATGGTTTTGGAGAGAAGCAATGTCTTTTCGTTAGGCAAGTACATAAAATTTCATCGATACAAACAGAAATATCATGTTTGTTTGTTGCAGTACCTCTCGCTTTCTCCCTAGAAAATACCAATGTGTAGAGCTGGTGTCCCCATGATGAACCAATTAGTATTTCTAGGTTACAAAATTAAATGTTCCTTGATAAGAACATTCAAACAATAAAGTCCATCAATAATATCCAGAAAACACAAACACAGAGTCTTTCACAATATTTCGGATTGAGTTAGCCAAAACACAACCGGATATTTCTGGTTTCATCCAGTCATATCCGGAAAAAGTGGTGTGGAATTCGTATGGAATGGACAGAGGAAATCCAAGTAAAAATGGTTTTGGAGAAAAGCAAAGTCTTTTCATTAGGCAAGTGCATAAAATGTCATCTATACAAACAGATATATCATATGTGTTTGCTGCAGTTCCTCTAGCTTTCTCCCTAGGAAATACGAATGTGTAGAGCTGGTGTCTCCGTGTTAAACCATTTAGTGTTTCTATGGTACAAAATGAAATGTTCCCTGATAAAAACATTCAAAACCATAAAGTCCATGGATAATATCAGGAATACACAAACACAGAGGTTGTAGGAATATCTGGGATTGAGTTAGCCAAAACAAAACCGGATATTTCCGCTTTCATCCAGTCATATCTGGACATTCTGGTGTGGAATTCGTATGAAATGGACCGAGAAAATCACAGTAAAAATTCTGTGGAGAGAAGCAAAGTCTTTTCATAAGGCAAGTGCATAAAATGCCATTGATACAAACAGAAATATCATGTTTGTTTGTTGCAGTACCTCTCGCTTTCTCCCTAGAAAATACGAATATGTAGAGCTGGTGTCCCCATGATGAACCAATTAGTGTTTCTAGGGTACAAAATTAAATGTTCCTTGATAAGAACATTCAAAACAATAAAGTCCATTGATCATATCCAGAAAACACAATACAGAAACATTCACAATATTTCGCATTCAGATAGCAACAGAACAAATGGATATTTCTTCTTTTATTCACTCATATACAGAAAAAGTCGTTTGGAATTCGGATGCAATGGACCGAGGAAATCCCAGTAAAAATGGTTTTGGAGAAAAGCAAAGTCTTTTCGTTAGGCAAGTGCATAAAATGTCATCGATACAAACAGAACTATCATGTTTGTTTGCCGCAGTTCCTCTAGATTTCTCGCTAGAAAAACTGATGTGTAGAGCTGGTGTCTCCCTGTGGAACAAATTAGTGTTCCCAGAACAAAATTAAATATTCCCTGATAAAAAACATTCAAAAAAATAAAGTCCATGGATAATATCAGGAATACACAAACACAGAGGTTGTAGCAATATCTGGGATTGAGTTAGCCAAAACAAAACCGGATATTTCCGCTTTCATCCAGTCATATCTGGACAAACTGTGTGGAATTCCTGTGTAATGGAACGAGAAAATCACAGTAAAAATGGTTTTGGAGAGAAGCAATGTCTTTTCGTTAGGCAAGTACATAAAATTTCATCGATACAAACAGAAATATCATGTTTGTTTGTTGCAGTACCTCTCGCTTTCTCCCTAGAAAATACCAATGTGTAGAGCTGGTGTCCCCATGATGAACCAATTAGTATTTCTAGGTTACAAAATTAAATGTTCCTTGATAAGAACATTCAAACTATAAAGTCCATCAATAATATCCAGAAAACACAAACACAGAGTCTTTCGCAATATTTCGGTTTGAGTTAGCCAAAACACAACCGGATATTTCTGGTTTCATCCAGTCATATCCGGACAAAGTGGTGTGGAATTCGTATGGAATGGACAGAGGAAATCCCAGTAAAAATGGTTTTGGAGAAAAGCAAAGTCTTTTCGTTAGGCAAGTGCATAAAATGTCATCGATACAAACAGACATATCATGTGTGTTTGCTGCAGTTCCTCTAGCTTTCTCCCTAGGAAATACGAATGTGTAGAGCTGGTGTCTCCGTGTTAAACCATTTAGTGTTTCTATGGTACAAAATGAAATGTTCCATGATAAAAACATTCAAAACCATAAAGTCCATGGATAATATCAGGAATACACAAACACAGAGGTTGTAGGAATATCTGGGATTGAGTTAGCCAAAACAAAACCGGATATTTCCGCTTTCATCCAGTCATATCTGGACATTCTGGTGTGGAATTCGTATGAAATGGACCGAGAAAATCACAGTAAAAATTCTGTGGAGAGAAGCAAAGTCTTTTCGTAAGGCAAGTGCATAAAATGTCATCGATACAAACAGAAATATCATGTTTGTTTGTTGCAGTACCTCTCGCTTTCTCCCTAGAAAATACGAATATGTAGAGCTGGTGTCCCCATGATGAACCAATTAGTGTTTCTAGGGTACAAAATTAAATGTTCCTTGATAAAAACATTCAAAACAATAAAGTTCATTGAACATATCCAGAAAACACAATACAGAAACATTCACAATATTTCGCATTCAGTTAGTAACACTACAAATGGATATTTCTTGTTTTATTCACTCATATACAGACAAAGTCGTTTGGAATTCGGATGCAATGGACCGAGAAAATCACAGTAAAAATGGTTTTGGAGAAAAGCAAAGTCTTTTCATTAGGCAAGTGCATAAAATGTCATCGATACAAACAGAAATATCATGTTTGTTTGCCCCAGTTCCTCTAGCTTTCTCCCTAGAAAATACGAATGTGTAGAGCTGGTGTCCCCATGATAAACCAATCAGTGTTTCAATGGTAGAAAATGAAATGCTCCCTGATAAAAACATGCAAAACAATCAGTCCGTGAATAATATCATGAATACACAAACACAGAGGCTGTAGTAATATTTCGGATTGAGTTAGCCAAAACAAAACCGGATATTTATGGTTTCATCCAGTCATATCCGGACAAACTGGTGTGGAATTCGCATGCAATGGACCGAAAAAATCACAGTACAAATGGTTTTGGAGAAAAGCAAAGTCTTTTCGTTAGGCAAGTGCATAAAATGTCATCGATACAAACAGAACTATCATGTTTGTTTGCCGCAGTTCCTCTAGATATCTCGCTAGAAAAACTGATGTGTAGAGCTGGTGTCTCCCTGTGGAACAAATTAGTGTTCCCAGAACAAAATTAAATATTCCCTGATAAAAAAACATTCAAAAAAATAAAGCCTATGGATAATATCAGGAATACACAAACACAGAGTTTGTAGCAATATCTGGGATTGAGTTAGCCAAAACAAAACCCGATATTTCCGCTTTCATCCAGTCATATCTGGACAAACTGTGTGGAATTCGTGTGTAATGGAACGAGAAAATCACAGTAAAAATGGTTTTGGAGAGAAGCAATGTCTTTTCGTTAGGCAAGTACATAAAATTTCATCGATACAAACAGAAATATCATGTTTGTTTGTTGCAGTACCTCTCGCTTTCTCCCTAGAAAATACCAATGTGTAGAGCTGGTGTCCCCATGATGAACCAATTAGTATTTCTAGGTTACAAAATTAAATGTTCCTTGATAAGAACATTCAAACAATAAAGTCCATCAATAATATCCAGAAAACACAAACACAGAGTCTTTCACAATATTTCGGATTGAGTTAGCCAAAACACAACCGGATATTTCTGGTTTCATCCAGTCATATCCGGAAAAAGTGGTGTGGAATTCGTATGGAATGGACAGAGGAAATCCAAGTAAAAATGGTTTTGGAGAAAAGCAAAGTCTTTTCATTAGGCAAGTGCATAAAATGTCATCTATACAAACAGATATATCATATGTGTTTGCTGCAGTTCCTCTAGCTTTCTCCCTAGGAAATACGAATGTGTAGAGCTGGTGTCTCCGTGTTAAACCATTTAGTGTTTCTATGGTACAAAATGAAATGTTCCCTGATAAAAACATTCAAAACCATAAAGTCCATGGATAATATCAGGAATACACAAACACAGAGGTTGTAGGAATATCTGGGATTGAGTTAGCCAAAACAAAACCGGATATTTCCGCTTTCATCCAGTCATATCTGGACATTCTGGTGTGGAATTCGTATGAAATGGACCGAGAAAATCACAGTAAAAATTCTGTGGAGAGAAGCAAAGTCTTTTCGTAAGGCAAGTGCATAAAATGCCATTGATACAAACAGAAATATCATGTTTGTTTGTTGCAGTACCTCTCGCTTTCTCCCTAGAAAATACGAATATGTAGAGCTGGTGTCCCCATGATGAACCAATTAGTGTTTCTAGGGTACAAAATTAAATGTTCCTTGATAAAAACATTCAAAACAATAAAGTTCATTGAACATATCCAGAAAACACAATACAGAAACATTCACAATATTTCGCATTGAGTTAGCAACAGAACAAATGGATATTTCTTCTTTTATTCACTCATATACAGACAAAGTCGTTTGGAATTCGGATGCAATGGACCGAGGAAATCCCAGTAAAAATGGTTTTGGAGAAAAGCAAAGTCTTTTCGTTAGGCAAGTGCATAAAATGTCATCGATACAAACAGAACTATCATGTTTGTTTGCCGCAGTTCCTCTAGATTTCTCGCTAGAAAAACTGATGTGTAGAGCTGGTGTCTCCTGTGGAACAAATTAGTGTTCCCAGAACAAAATTAAATATTCCCTGATAAAAAACATTCAAAAAAATAAAGTCCATGGATAATATCAGGAATACACAAACACAGAGGTTGTAGCAATATCTGGGATTGAGTTAGCCAAAACAAAACCGGATATTTCCGCTTTCATCCAGTCATATCTGGACAAACTGTGTGGAATTCCTGTGTAATGGAACGAGAAAATCACAGTAAAAATGGTTTTGGAGAGAAGCAATGTCTTTTCGTTAGGCAAGTACATAAAATTTCATCGATACAAACAGAAATATCATGTTTGTTTGTTGCAGTACCTCTCGCTTTCTCCCTAGAAAATACCAATGTGTAGAGCTGGTGTCCCCATGATGAACCAATTAGTATTTCTAGGTTACAAAATTAAATGTTCCTTGATAAAAACATTCAAAACAATAAAGTCCATCAATAATATCCAGAAAACACAAACACAGAGTCTTTCACAATATTTCGGATTGAGTTAGCCAAAACACAACCGGATATTTCTGGTTTCATCCAGTCATATCCGGACAAAGTGGTGTGGAATTCGTATGGAATGGACAGAGGAAATCCCAGTAAAAATGGTTTTGGAGAAAAGCAAAGTCTTTTCGTTAGGCAAGTGCATAAAATGTCATCGATACAAACAGACATATCATGTGTGTTTGCTGCAGTTCCTCTAGCTTTCTCCCTAGGAAATACGAATGTGTAGAGCTGGTGTCTCCGTGTTAAACCATTTAGTGTTTCTATGGTACAAAATGAAATGTTCCATGATAAAAACATTCAAAACCATAAAGTCCATGGATAATATCAGGAATACACAAACACAGAGGTTGTAGGAATATCTGGGATTGAGTTAGCCAAAACAAAACCGGATATTTCCGCTTTCATCCAGTCATATCTGGACATTCTGGTGTGGAATTCGTATGACATGGACCGAGAAAATCACAGTAAAAATGGTTTTGGAGAGAAGCAAAGTCTTTTCGTAAGGCAAGTGCATAAAATGCCATTGATACAAACAGAAATATCATGTTTGTTTGTTGCAGTACCTCTCGCTTTCTCCCTAGAAAATACGAATATGTAGAGCTGGTGTCCCCATGATGAACCAATTAGTGTTTCTAGGGTACAAAATTAAATGTTCCTTGATAAAAACATTCAAAACAATAAAGTCCATCAATAATATCCAGAAAACACAAACACAGAGTCTTTCACAATATTTCGGATTGAGTTAGCCAAAACACAACCGGATATTTCTGGTTTCAGCCAGTCATATCCGGACAAAGTGGTGTGGAATTCGTATGGAATGGACAGAGGAAATCCCAGTAAAAATGGTTTTGGAGAAAAGCAAAGTCTTTTCGTTAGGCAAGTGCATAAAATGTCATCGATACAAACAGACATATCATGTTTGTTTGCTGCAGTTCCTCTAGCTTTCTCCCTAGGAAATACGAATGTGTAGAGCTGGTGTCTCCGTGTTACACCAATTAGTGTTTCCATGGTACAAAATGAAATGTTTCCTGATAAAAACATTCAAAACCATAAAGTCCATGGATAATATCAGGAATACACAAACACAGAGGTTGTAGGAATATCTGGGATTGAGTTAGCCAAAACAAAACAGGATATTTCCGCTTTCATCCAGTCATATCTGGACATTCTGGTGTGGAATTCGTATGAAATGGACCGAGAAAATCACAGTAAAAATTCTGTGGAGAGAAGCAAAGTCTTTTCATAAGGCAAGTGCATAAAATGCCATTGATACAAACAGAAATATCATGTTTGTTTGTTGCAGTACCTCTCGCTTTCTCCCTAGAAAATACGAATATGTAGAGCTGGTGTCCCCATGATGAACCAATTAGTGTTTCTAGGGTACAAAATTAAATGTTCCTTGATAAAAACATTCAAAACAATAAAGTCCATCGATCATATCCAGAAAACACAATACAGAAACATTCACAATATTTCGCATTGAGTTAGCAACAGAACAAATGGATATTTCTTCTTTTATTCACTCATATACAGACAAAGTCGTTTGGAATTCGGATGCAATGGACCGAGGAAATCCCAGTAAAAATGGTTTTGGAGAAAAGCAAAGTCTTTTCGTTAGGCAAGTGCATAAAATGTCATCGATACAAACAGACATATCATGTTTGTTTGCTGCAGTTCCTCTAGCTTTCTCCCTAGGAAATACGAATGTGTAGAGCTGGTGTCTCCGTGTTACACCAATTAGTGTTTCCAAGTACTAAATTAAATGTTCCATGATTAAAAACATTCAAAACAATAAAGTCCATGGATAATATCAGGAATACACAAACACAGAGTCTGTAGCAATATCTGGGATTGAGTTAGCCAAAACAAAACCGGATATTTCCGGTTTCATCCAGTCATATCCGGACAAAGTGGTGCGGAATTCGTATGCAATGGACCGAGAAAATCACAGTAAAAATGGTTTTGGAGAGAAGCAAATTCGTTTCGTTAGGCAAGTGCATAAAATGTCATCGATACAAACAGAAATATCATGTTTGTTTGCCACAGTTCTTCTAGCTTTCTCCCTAGAAAATACGAATGTGTAGAGCTGGTGTCCCCATGATGAACCAATTAGTGTTTCTATGGTACAAAATGAAATGTTCCCTGATAAAAACATTCAAAACCATAAAGTCCATGGATAATATCAGGAATACACAAACACAGAGGTTGTAGCAATATCTGGGATTAAGTTAGCCAAAACAAAACCGGATATTTCCGCTTTCATCCAGTCTTATCTGGACAAACTGTGTGGAATTCGTGTGTAATGGAACGAGAAAATCACAGTAAAAATGGTTTTGGAGAGAAGCAATGTCTTTTCGTTAGGCAAGTACATAAAATTTCATCGATACAAACAGAAATATCATGTTTGTTTGTTGCAGTACCTCTCGCTTTCTCCCTAGAAAATATGAATGTGTAGGCTGGTGTCCCCATGATGAACCAATTAGTATTTCTAGGTTACAAAATTAAATGTTCCTTGATAAGAACATTCAAAACCATAAAGTCCATCAATAATATCCAGAAAACACAAACACAGAGTCTTTCACAATATGTCGGATTGAGTTAGCCAAAACACAACCGGATATTTTTGGTTTCATCCAGTCATATCCAGACAAAGTGGTGTGGAATTCGTATGGAATGGACAGAGGAAATCCCAGTAAAAATGGTTTTGGAGAAAAGCAAAGTCTTTTCATTAGGCAAGTGCATAAAATGTCATCGATACAAACAGACATATCATATGTGTTTGCTGCAGTTCCTCTAGCTTTCTCCCTAGGAAATACGAATGTGTAGAGCTGGTGTCTCCGTGTTAAACCATTTAGTGTTTCTATGGTACAAAATGAAATGTTCCCTGATAAAAAAATTCAAAACTATAAAGTCCATGGATAATATCAGGAATACACAAACACAGAGGTTGTAGGAATATCTGGGATTGAGTTAGCCAAAACAAAACCGGATATTTCCGCTTTCATCCAGTCATATCTGGACATTCTGGTGTGGAATTCGTATGAAATGGACCGAGAAAATCACAGTAAAAATTCTGTGGAGAGAAGCAAAGTCTTTTCATAAGGCAAGTGCATAAAATGCCATTGATACAAACAGAAATATCATGTTTGTTTGTTGCAGTACCTCTCGCTTTCTCCCTAGAAAATACGAATATGTAGAGCTGGTGTCCCCATGATGAACCAATTAGTGTTTCTAGGGTACAAAATTAAATGTTCCTTGATAAGAACATTCAAAACAATAAAGTCCATTGATCATATCCAGAAAACACAATACAGAAACATTCACAATATTTCGCATTCAGATAGCAACAGAACAAATGGATATTTCTTCTTTTATTCACTCATATACAGAAAAAGTCGTTTGGAATTCGGATGCAATGGACCGAGGAAATCCCAGTAAAAATGGTTTTGGAGAAAAGCAAAGTCTTTTCGTTAGGCAAGTGCATAAAATGTCATCGATACAAACAGAACTATCATGTTTGTTTGCCGCAGTTCCTCTAGATTTCTCGCTAGAAAAACTGATGTGTAGAGCTGGTGTCTCCCTGTGGAACAAATTAGTGTTCCCAGAACAAAATTAAATATTCCCTGATAAAAAACATTCAAAAAAATAAAGTCCATGGATAATATCAGGAATACACAAACACAGAGGTTGTAGCAATATCTGGGATTGAGTTAGCCAAAACAAAACCGGATATTTCCGCTTTCATCCAGTCATATCTGGACAAACTGTGTGGAATTCCTGTGTAATGGAACGAGAAAATCACAGTAAAAATGGTTTTGGAGAGAAGCAATGTCTTTTCGTTAGGCAAGTACATAAAATTTCATCGATACAAACAGAAATATCATGTTTGTTTGTTGCAGTACCTCTCGCTTTCTCCCTAGAAAATACCAATGTGTAGAGCTGGTGTCCCCATGATGAACCAATTAGTATTTCTAGGTTACAAAATTAAATGTTCCTTGATAAGAACATTCAAACTATAAAGTCCATCAATAATATCCAGAAAACACAAACACAGAGTCTTTCGCAATATTTCGGTTTGAGTTAGCCAAAACACAACCGGATATTTCTGGTTTCATCCAGTCATATCCGGACAAAGTGGTGTGGAATTCGTATGGAATGGACAGAGGAAATCCCAGTAAAAATGGTTTTGGAGAAAAGCAAAGTCTTTTCGTTAGGCAAGTGCATAAAATGTCATCGATACAAACAGACATATCATGTGTGTTTGCTGCAGTTCCTCTAGCTTTCTCCCTAGGAAATACGAATGTGTAGAGCTGGTGTCTCCGTGTTAAACCATTTAGTGTTTCTATGGTACAAAATGAAATGTTCCATGATAAAAACATTCAAAACCATAAAGTCCATGGATAATATCAGGAATACACAAACACAGAGGTTGTAGGAATATCTGGGATTGAGTTAGCCAAAACAAAACCGGATATTTCCGCTTTCATCCAGTCATATCTGGACATTCTGGTGTGGAATTCGTATGAAATGGACCGAGAAAATCACAGTAAAAATTCTGTGGAGAGAAGCAAAGTCTTTTCGTAAGGCAAGTGCATAAAATGTCATCGATACAAACAGAAATATCATGTTTGTTTGTTGCAGTACCTCTCGCTTTCTCCCTAGAAAATACGAATATGTAGAGCTGGTGTCCCCATGATGAACCAATTAGTGTTTCTAGGGTACAAAATTAAATGTTCCTTGATAAAAACATTCAAAACAATAAAGTTCATTGAACATATCCAGAAAACACAATACAGAAACATTCACAATATTTCGCATTCAGTTAGTAACACTACAAATGGATATTTCTTGTTTTATTCACTCATATACAGACAAAGTCGTTTGGAATTCGGATGCAATGGACCGAGAAAATCACAGTAAAAATGGTTTTGGAGAAAAGCAAAGTCTTTTCATTAGGCAAGTGCATAAAATGTCATCGATACAAACAGAAATATCATGTTTGTTTGCCCCAGTTCCTCTAGCTTTCTCCCTAGAAAATACGAATGTGTAGAGCTGGTGTCCCCATGATAAACCAATCAGTGTTTCAATGGTAGAAAATGAAATGCTCCCTGATAAAAACATGCAAAACAATCAGTCCGTGAATAATATCATGAATACACAAACACAGAGGCTGTAGTAATATTTCGGATTGAGTTAGCCAAAACAAAACCGGATATTTATGGTTTCATCCAGTCATATCCGGACAAACTGGTGTGGAATTCGCATGCAATGGACCGAAAAAATCACAGTACAAATGGTTTTGGAGAAAAGCAAAGTCTTTTCGTTAGGCAAGTGCATAAAATGTCATCGATACAAACAGAACTATCATGTTTGTTTGCCGCAGTTCCTCTAGATTTCTCGCTAGAAAAACTGATGTGTAGAGCTGGTGTCTCCCTGTGGAACAAATTAGTGTTCCCAGAACAAAATTAAATATTCCCTGATAAAAAAACATTCAAAAAAATAAAGCCTATGGATAATATCAGGAATACACAAACACAGAGTTTGTAGCAATATCTGGGATTGAGTTAGCCAAAACAAAACCCGATATTTCCGCTTTCATCCAGTCATATCTGGACAAACTGTGTGGAATTCGTGTGTAATGGAACGAGAAAATCACAGTAAAAATGGTTTTGGAGAGAAGCAATGTCTTTTCGTTAGGCAAGTACATAAAATTTCATCGATACAAACAGAAATATCATGTTTGTTTGTTGCAGTACCTCTCGCTTTCTCCCTAGAAAATACCAATGTGTAGAGCTGGTGTCCCCATGATGAACCAATTAGTATTTCTAGGTTACAAAATTAAATGTTCCTTGATAAGAACATTCAAACAATAAAGTCCATCAATAATATCCAGAAAACACAAACACAGAGTCTTTCACAATATTTCGGATTGAGTTAGCCAAAACACAACCGGATATTTCTGGTTTCATCCAGTCATATCCGGAAAAAGTGGTGTGGAATTCGTATGGAATGGACAGAGGAAATCCAAGTAAAAATGGTTTTGGAGAAAAGCAAAGTCTTTTCATTAGGCAAGTGCATAAAATGTCATCTATACAAACAGATATATCATATGTGTTTGCTGCAGTTCCTCTAGCTTTCTCCCTAGGAAATACGAATGTGTAGAGCTGGTGTCTCCGTGTTAAACCATTTAGTGTTTCTATGGTACAAAATGAAATGTTCCCTGATAAAAACATTCAAAACCATAAAGTCCATGGATAATATCAGGAATACACAAACACAGAGGTTGTAGGAATATCTGGGATTGAGTTAGCCAAAACAAAACCGGATATTTCCGCTTTCATCCAGTCATATCTGGACATTCTGGTGTGGAATTCGTATGAAATGGACCGAGAAAATCACAGTAAAAATTCTGTGGAGAGAAGCAAAGTCTTTTCGTAAGGCAAGTGCATAAAATGCCATTGATACAAACAGAAATATCATGTTTGTTTGTTGCAGTACCTCTCGCTTTCTCCCTAGAAAATACGAATATGTAGAGCTGGTGTCCCCATGATGAACCAATTAGTGTTTCTAGGGTACAAAATTAAATGTTCCTTGATAAAAACATTCAAAACAATAAAGTCCATCGATCATATCCAGAAAACACAATACAGAAACATTCACAATATTTCGCATTGAGTTAGCAACAGAACAAATGGATATTTCTTCTTTTATTCACTCATATACAGACAAAGTCGTTTGGAATTCGGATGCAATGGACCGAGGAAATCCCAGTAAAAATGGTTTTGGAGAAAAGCAAAGTCTTTTCGTTAGGCAAGTGCATAAAATGTCATCGATACAAACAGAACTATCATGTTTGTTTGCCGCAGTTCCTCTAGATTTCTCGCTAGAAAAACTGATGTGTAGAGCTGGTGTCTCCTGTGGAACAAATTAGTGTTCCCAGAACAAAATTAAATATTCCCTGATAAAAAACATTCAAAAAAATAAAGTCCATGGATAATATCAGGAATACACAAACACAGAGGTTGTAGCAATATCTGGGATTGAGTTAGCCAAAACAAAACCGGATATTTCCGCTTTCATCCAGTCATATCTGGACAAACTGTGTGGAATTCCTGTGTAATGGAACGAGAAAATCACAGTAAAAATGGTTTTGGAGAGAAGCAATGTCTTTTCGTTAGGCAAGTACATAAAATTTCATCGATACAAACAGAAATATCATGTTTGTTTGTTGCAGTACCTCTCGCTTTCTCCCTAGAAAATACCAATGTGTAGAGCTGGTGTCCCCATGATGAACCAATTAGTATTTCTAGGTTACAAAATTAAATGTTCCTTGATAAAAACATTCAAAACAATAAAGTCCATCAATAATATCCAGAAAACACAAACACAGAGTCTTTCACAATATTTCGGATTGAGTTAGCCAAAACACAACCGGATATTTCTGGTTTCATCCAGTCATATCCGGACAAAGTGGTGTGGAATTCGTATGGAATGGACAGAGGAAATCCCAGTAAAAATGGTTTTGGAGAAAAGCAAAGTCTTTTCGTTAGGCAAGTGCATAAAATGTCATCGATACAAACAGACATATCATGTGTGTTTGCTGCAGTTCCTCTAGCTTTCTCCCTAGGAAATACGAATGTGTAGAGCTGGTGTCTCCGTGTTAAACCATTTAGTGTTTCTATGGTACAAAATGAAATGTTCCATGATAAAAACATTCAAAACCATAAAGTCCATGGATAATATCAGGAATACACAAACACAGAGGTTGTAGGAATATCTGGGATTGAGTTAGCCAAAACAAAACCGGATATTTCCGCTTTCATCCAGTCATATCTGGACATTCTGGTGTGGAATTCGTATGACATGGACCGAGAAAATCACAGTAAAAATGGTTTTGGAGAGAAGCAAAGTCTTTTCGTAAGGCAAGTGCATAAAATGCCATTGATACAAACAGAAATATCATGTTTGTTTGTTGCAGTACCTCTCGCTTTCTCCCTAGAAAATACGAATATGTAGAGCTGGTGTCCCCATGATGAACCAATTAGTGTTTCTAGGGTACAAAATTAAATGTTCCTTGATAAAAACATTCAAAACAATAAAGTCCATCAATAATATCCAGAAAACACAAACACAGAGTCTTTCACAATATTTCGGATTGAGTTAGCCAAAACACAACCGGATATTTCTGGTTTCATCCAGTCATATCCGGACAAAGTGGTGTGGAATTCGTATGGAATGGACAGAGGAAATCCCAGTAAAAATGGTTTTGGAGAAAAGCAAAGTCTTTTCGTTAGGCAAGTGCATAAAATGTCATCGATACAAACAGACATATCATGTGTGTTTGCTGCAGTTCCTCTAGCTTTCTCCCTAGGAAATACGAATGTGTAGAGCTGGTGTCTCCGTGTTACACCAATTAGTGTTTCCATGGTACAAAATGAAATGTTTCCTGATAAAAACATTCAAAACCATAAAGTCCATGGATAATATCAGGAATACACAAACACAGAGGTTGTAGGAATATCTGGGATTGAGTTAGCCAAAACAAAACAGGATATTTCCGCTTTCATCCAGTCATATCTGGACATTCTGGTGTGGAATTCGTATGAAATGGACCGAGAAAATCACAGTAAAAATTCTGTGGAGAGAAGCAAAGTCTTTTCATAAGGCAAGTGCATAAAATGCCATTGATACAAACAGAAATATCATGTTTGTTTGTTGCAGTACCTCTCGCTTTCTCCCTAGAAAATACGAATATGTAGAGCTGGTGTCCCCATGATGAACCAATTAGTGTTTCTAGGGTACAAAATTAAATGTTCCTTGATAAAAACATTCAAAACAATAAAGTCCATCGATCATATCCAGAAAACACAATACAGAAACATTCACAATATTTCGCATTGAGTTAGCAACAGAACAAATGGATATTTCTTCTTTTATTCACTCATATACAGACAAAGTCGTTTGGAATTCGGATGCAATGGACCGAGGAAATCCCAGTAAAAATGGTTTTGGAGAAAAGCAAAGTCTTTTCGTTAGGCAAGTGCATAAAATGTCATCGATACAAACAGACATATCATGTTTGTTTGCTGCAGTTCCTCTAGCTTTCTCCCTAGGAAATACGAATGTGTAGAGCTGGTGTCTCCGTGTTACACCAATTAGTGTTTCCAAGTACTAAATTAAATGTTCCATGATTAAAAACATTCAAAACAATAAAGTCCATGGATAATATCAGGAATACACAAACACAGAGTCTGTAGCAATATCTGGGATTGAGTTAGCCAAAACAAAACCGGATATTTCCGGTTTCATCCAGTCATATCCGGACAAAGTGGTGCGGAATTCGTATGCAATGGACCGAGAAAATCACAGTAAAAATGGTTTTGGAGAGAAGCAAATTCGTTTCGTTAGGCAAGTGCATAAAATGTCATCGATACAAACAGAAATATCATGTTTGTTTGCCACAGTTCTTCTAGCTTTCTCCCTAGAAAATACGAATGTGTAGAGCTGGTGTCCCCATGATGAACCAATTAGTGTTTCTATGGTACAAAATGAAATGTTCCCTGATAAAAACATTCAAAACCATAAAGTCCATGGATAATATCAGGAATACACAAACACAGAGGTTGTAGCAATATCTGGGATTAAGTTAGCCAAAACAAAACCGGATATTTCCGCTTTCATCCAGTCTTATCTGGACAAACTGTGTGGAATTCGTGTGTAATGGAACGAGAAAATCACAGTAAAAATGGTTTTGGAGAGAAGCAATGTCTTTTCGTTAGGCAAGTACATAAAATTTCATCGATACAAACAGAAATATCATGTTTGTTTGTTGCAGTACCTCTCGCTTTCTCCCTAGAAAATATGAATGTGTAGGCTGGTGTCCCCATGATGAACCAATTAGTATTTCTAGGTTACAAAATTAAATGTTCCTTGATAAGAACATTCAAAACCATAAAGTCCATCAATAATATCCAGAAAACACAAACACAGAGTCTTTCACAATATGTCGGATTGAGTTAGCCAAAACACAACCGGATATTTTTGGTTTCATCCAGTCATATCCAGACAAAGTGGTGTGGATTTCGTATGGAATGGACAGAGGAAATCCCAGTAAAAATGGTTTTGGAGAAAAGCAAAGTCTTTTCATTAGGCAAGTGCATAAAATGTCATCGATACAAACAGACATATCATATGTGTTTGCTGCAGTTCCTCTAGCTTTCTCCCTAGGAAATACGAATGTGTAGAGCTGGTGTCTCCGTGTTAAACCATTTAGTGTTTCTATGGTACAAAATGAAATGTTCCCTGATAAAAAAATTCAAAACTATAAAGTCCATGGATAATATCAGGAATACACAAACACAGAGGTTGTAGGAATATCTGGGATTGAGTTAGCCAAAACAAAACCGGATATTTCCGCTTTCATCCAGTCATATCTGGACATTCTGGTGTGGAATTCGTATGAAATGGACCGAGAAAATCACAGTAAAAATTCTGTGGAGAGAAGCAAAGTCTTTTCATAAGGCAAGTGCATAAAATGCCATTGATACAAACAGAAATATCATGTTTGTTTGTTGCAGTACCTCTCGCTTTCTCCCTAGAAAATACGAATATGTAGAGCTGGTGTCCCCATGATGAACCAATTAGTGTTTCTAGGGTACAAAATTAAATGTTCCTTGATAAGAACATTCAAAACAATAAAGTCCATTGATCATATCCAGAAAACACAATACAGAAACATTCACAATATTTCGCATTCAGATAGCAACAGAACAAATGGATATTTCTTCTTTTATTCACTCATATACAGAAAAAGTCGTTTGGAATTCGGATGCAATGGACCGAGGAAATCCCAGTAAAAATGGTTTTGGAGAAAAGCAAAGTCTTTTCGTTAGGCAAGTGCATAAAATGTCATCGATACAAACAGAACTATCATGTTTGTTTGCCGCAGTTCCTCTAGATTTCTCGCTAGAAAAACTGATGTGTAGAGCTGGTGTCTCCCTGTGGAACAAATTAGTGTTCCCAGAACAAAATTAAATATTCCCTGATAAAAAACATTCAAAAAAATAAAGTCCATGGATAATATCAGGAATACACAAACACAGAGGTTGTAGCAATATCTGGGATTGAGTTAGCCAAAACAAAACCGGATATTTCCGCTTTCATCCAGTCATATCTGGACAAACTGTGTGGAATTCCTGTGTAATGGAACGAGAAAATCACAGTAAAAATGGTTTTGGAGAGAAGCAATGTCTTTTCGTTAGGCAAGTACATAAAATTTCATCGATACAAACAGAAATATCATGTTTGTTTGTTGCAGTACCTCTCGCTTTCTCCCTAGAAAATACCAATGTGTAGAGCTGGTGTCCCCATGATGAACCAATTAGTATTTCTAGGTTACAAAATTAAATGTTCCTTGATAAGAACATTCAAACTATAAAGTCCATCAATAATATCCAGAAAACACAAACACAGAGTCTTTCGCAATATTTCGGTTTGAGTTAGCCAAAACACAACCGGATATTTCTGGTTTCATCCAGTCATATCCGGACAAAGTGGTGTGGAATTCGTATGGAATGGACAGAGGAAATCCCAGTAAAAATGGTTTTGGAGAAAAGCAAAGTCTTTTCGTTAGGCAAGTGCATAAAATGTCATCGATACAAACAGACATATCATGTGTGTTTGCTGCAGTTCCTCTAGCTTTCTCCCTAGGAAATACGAATGTGTAGAGCTGGTGTCTCCGTGTTAAACCATTTAGTGTTTCTATGGTACAAAATGAAATGTTCCATGATAAAAACATTCAAAACCATAAAGTCCATGGATAATATCAGGAATACACAAACACAGAGGTTGTAGGAATATCTGGGATTGAGTTAGCCAAAACAAAACCGGATATTTCCGCTTTCATCCAGTCATATCTGGACATTCTGGTGTGGAATTCGGATGAAATGGACCGAGAAAATCACAGTAAAAATTCTGTGGAGAGAAGCAAAGTCTTTTCGTAAGGCAAGTGCATAAAATGTCATCGATACAAACAGAAATATCATGTTTGTTTGTTGCAGTACCTCTCGCTTTCTCCCTAGAAAATACGAATATGTAGAGCTGGTGTCCCCATGATGAACCAATTAGTGTTTCTAGGGTACAAAATTAAATGTTCCTTGATAAAAACATTCAAAACAATAAAGTTCATTGAACATATCCAGAAAACACAATACAGAAACATTCACAATATTTCGCATTCAGTTAGCAACACTACAAATGGATATTTCTTGTTTTATTCACTCATATACAGACAAAGTCGTTTGGAATTCGGATGCAATGGACCGAGAAAATCACAGTAAAAATGGTTTTGGAGAAAAGCAAAGTCTTTTCATTAGGCAAGTGCATAAAATGTCATCGATACAAACAGAAATATCATGTTTGTTTGCCCCAGTTCCTCTAGCTTTCTCCCTAGAAAATACGAATGTGTAGAGCTGGTGTCCCCATGATAAACCAATCAGTGTTTCAATGGTAGAAAATGAAATGCTCCCTGATAAAAACATGCAAAACAATCAGTCCGTGAATAATATCATGAATACACAAACACAGAGGCTGTAGTAATATTTCGGATTGAGTTAGCCAAAACAAAACCGGATATTTATGGTTTCATCCAGTCATATCCGGACAAACTGGTGTGGAATTCGCATGCAATGGACCGAAAAAATCACAGTACAAATGGTTTTGGAGAAAAGCAAAGTCTTTTCGTTAGGCAAGTGCATAAAATGTCATCGATACAAACAGAACTATCATGTTTGTTTGCCGCAGTTCCTCTAGATTTCTCGCTAGAAAAACTGATGTGTAGAGCTGGTGTCTCCCTGTGGAACAAATTAGTGTTCCCAGAACAAAATTAAATATTCCCTGATAAAAAAACATTCAAAAAAATAAAGCCCATGGATAATATCAGGAATACACAAACACAGAGTTTGTAGCAATATCTGGGATTGAGTTAGCCAAAACAAAACCGGATATTTCCGCTTTCATCCAGTCATATCTGGACAAACTGTGTGGAATTCGTGTGTAATGGAACGAGAAAATCACAGTAAAAATGGTTTTGGAGAGAAGCAATGTCTTTTCGTTAGGCAAGTACATAAAATTTCATCGATACAAACAGAAATATCATGTTTGTTTGTTGCAGTACCTCTCGCTTTCTCCCTAGAAAATACCAATGTGTAGAGCTGGTGTCCCCATGATGAACCAATTAGTATTTCTAGGTTACAAAATTAAATGTTCCTTGATAAGAACATTCAAACAATAAAGTCCATCAATAATATCCAGAAAACACAAACACAGAGTCTTTCACAATATTTCGGTTTGAGTTAGCCAAAACACAACCGGATATTTCTGGTTTCATCCAGTCATATCCGGACAAAGTGGTGTGGAATTCGTATGGAATGGACAGAGGAAATCCAAGTAAAAATGGTTTTGGAGAAAAGCAAAGTCTTTTCATTAGGCAAGTGCATAAAATGTCATCTATACAAACAGATATATCATATGTGTTTGCTGCAGTTCCTCTAGCTTTCTCCCTAGGAAATACGAATGTGTAGAGCTGGTGTCTCCGTGTTAAACCATTTAGTGTTTCTATGGTACAAAATGAAATGTTCCCTGATAAAAACATTCAAAACCATAAAGTCCATGGATAATATCAGGAATACACAAACACAGAGGTTGTAGGAATATCTGGGATTGAGTTAGCCAAAACAAAACCGGATATTTCCGCTTTCATCCAGTCATATCTGGACATTCTGGTGTGGAATTCGTATGACATGGACCGAGAAAATCACAGTAAAAATGGTTTTGGAGAGAAGCAAAGTCTTTTCGTAAGGCAAGTGCATAAAATGCCATTGATACAAACAGAAATATCATGTTTGTTTGTTGCAGTACCTCTCGCTTTCTCCCTAGAAAATACGAATATGTAGAGCTGGTGTCCCCATGATGAACCAATTAGTGTTTCTAGGGTACAAAATTAAATGTTCCTTGATAAAAACATTCAAAACAATAAAGTCCATCAATAATATCCAGAAAACACAAACACAGAGTCTTTCACAATATTTCGGATTGAGTTAGCCAAAACACAACCGGATATTTCTGGTTTCAGCCAGTCATATCCGGACAAAGTGGTGTGGAATTCGTATGGAATGGACAGAGGAATTCCCAGTAAAAATGGTTTTGGAGAAAAGCAAAGTCTTTTCGTTAGGCAAGTGCATAAAATGTCATCGATACAAACAGACATATCATGTTTGTTTGCTGCAGTTCCTCTAGCTTTCTCCCTAGGAAATACGAATGTGTAGAGCTGGTGTCTCCGTGTTACACCAATTAGTGTTTCCATGGTACAAAATGAAATGTTCCCTGATAAAAACATTCAAAACCATAAAGTCCATGGATAATATCAGGAATACACAAACACAGAGGTTGTAGGAATATCTGGGATTGAGTTAGCCAAAACAAAACAGGATATTTCCGCTTTCATCCAGTCATATCTGGACATTCTGGTGTGGAATTCGTATGAAATGGACCGAGAAAATCACAGTAAAAATTCTGTGGAGAGAAGCAAAGTCTTTTCGTAAGGCAAGTGCATAAAATGCCATTGATACAAACAGAAATATCATGTTTGTTTGTTGCAGTACCTCTCGCTTTCTCCCTAGAAAATACGAATATGTAGAGCTGGTGTCCCCATGATGAACCAATTAGTGTTTCTAGGGTACAAAATTAAATGTTCCTTGATAAAAACATTCAAAACAATAAAGTCCATCGATCATATCCAGAAAACACAATACAGAAACATTCACAATATTTCGCATTGAGTTAGCAACAGAACAAATGGATATTTCTTCTTTTATTCACTCATATACAGACAAAGTCGTTTGGAATTCGGATGCAATGGACCGAGGAAATCCCAGTAAAAATGGTTTTGGAGAAAAGCAAAGTCTTTTCGTTAGGCAAGTGCATAAAATGTCATCGATACAAACAGACATATCATGTTTGTTTGCTGCAGTTCCTCTAGCTTTCTCCCTAGGAAATACGAATGTGTAGAGCTGGTGTCTCCGTGTTACACCAATTAGTGTTTCCAAGTACTAAATTAAATGTTCCATGATTAAAAACATTCAAAACAATAAAGTCCATGGATAATATCAGGAATACACAAACACAGAGTCTGTAGCAATATCTGGGATTGAGTTAGCCAAAACAAAACCGGATATTTCCGGTTTCATCCAGTCATATCCGGACAAAGTGGTGCGGAATTCGTATGCAATGGACCGAGAAAATCACAGTAAAAATGGTTTGGAGAGAAGCAAATTCGTTTCGTTAGGCAAGTGCATAAAATGTCATCGATACAAACAGAAATATCATGTTTGTTTGCCACAGTTCTTCTAGCTTTCTCCCTAGAAAATACGAATGTGTAGAGCTGGTGTCCCCATGATGAACCAATTAGTGTTTCAATGGAACATAATGTAATGTTCCCTGATAAAAACACTCAGAACAATAAAGTCCATCGATAGTATCCAGAAAACACAAACACAGAGGCTTTCACAATATTTCAGATTGAATTAGCCAAAACACAACCGGATATTTCTGGATCCATCCAGTCATATCGGGACAAACTGTTGTGAAATTCATATGAAATGGACGGAGAAAATGACAGTAAAAATCCTTTGGAGAGAAACAAAGTCTTTTCGTTAGGCAAGTGCATAAAATGTCATCGATACAAACAGAACTATCATTTTTGTTTGCCGCAGTTCCTCTAGATTTCTCGCTAGAAAAACTGATGTGTAGAGCTAGTGTCTCCCTGTGGAACAAATTAGTGTTCCCAGAACAAAATTAAATATTCCCTGATAAAAAACATTCAAAAAAATAAAGTCCATGGATAATATCAGGAATACACAAACAGAGAGGTTGTAGCAATATCTGGGATTGAGTTAGCCAAAACAAAACCGGATATTTCCGCTCTCATCCAGTCATATCTGGACAAACTGTGTGGAATTTGTGTGTAATGGAATGAGAAAATCACAGTAAAAATGGTTTTGGAGAGAAGCAATGTCTTTTCGTTAGTCAAGTACATAAAATTTCATCGATACAAACAGAAATATCATGTTTGTTTGTTGCAGTACCTCTCGCTTTCTCCCTAGAAAATACCAATGTGTAGAGCTGGTGTCCCCATGATGAACCAATTAGTATTTCTAGGTTACAAAATTAAATGTTCCTTGATAAGAACATTCAAAACAATAAAGTCCATCAATAATATCCAGAAAACACAAACACAGAGTCTTTCACAATATTTCGGATTGAGTTAGCCAAAACACAACCGGATATTTCTGGTTTCATCCAGTCATATCCGGACAAAGTGGTGTGGAATTCGTATGGAATGGACAGAGGAAATCCCAATAAAAATGGTTTTGGAGAAAAGCAAAGTCTTTTCATTAGGCAAGTGCATAAAATGTCATCGATACAAACAGATATATCATGTTTGTTTGCCACAGTTCTTCTAGCTTTCTCCCTAGAAAATACGAATGTATAGAGCTGGTGTCCCCATGATGAACCAATTAGTGTTTCTATGGTACAAAATGAAATGTTCCCTGATAAAAACATTAAAAACCATAAAGTCCATGGATAATATCAGGAATATACAAACACAGAGGTTGTAGGAATATCTGGGATTGAGTTAGCCAAAACAAAACCGGATATTTCCGCTTTCATCCAGTCCTATCTGGACATTCTGGTGTGGAATTCGTATGAAATGGACCGAGAAAATCACAGTAAATATTCTGTGGAGAGAAGCAAAGTCTTTTCGTAAGGCAAGTGCATAAAATGTCATCGATACAAACAGAAATATCATGTTTGTTTGTTGCAGTACCTCTCGCTTTCTCCCTAGAAAATACGAATATGTAGAGCTGGTGTCCCCATGATGAACCAATTAGTATTTCTAGGGTACAAAATTAAATGTTCCTTGATAAAAACATTCAAAACAATAAAGTCCATCGAACATATCCAGAAAACACAATACAGAAACATTCACAATATTTCGCATTGAGTTAGCAACAGAACAAATGGATATTTATTCTTTTATTCACTCATATACAGACAAAGTCGTTTGGAATTCGGATGCAATGGACCGAGGAAATCCCAGTAAAAATGGTTTTGGAGAAAAGCAAAGTCTTTTCGTTAGGCAAGTGCATAAAATGTCATCGATACAAACAGAAATATCATGTTTGTTTGCCCAAGTTCCTCTAGCTTTCTCCCTAGAAAATACGAATGTGTAGAGCTAGTGTCCCCATGATAAACCAATCAGTGTTTCAATGGTACAAAATGAAATGCTCCCTGATAAAAACATTCAAATCAATCAGTCTGTGAATAATATCAGGAATACACAAACAAAGAGGCTGTAGTAATATTTCGGATTGAGTTAGCCAAAACAAAACCGGATATTTCTGGTTTCATCCAGTCATATCCGGACAAACTGGTGTGGAATTCGCATGCAATGCACCGAGAAAATCACAGTACAAATGGTTTTGGAGAAAAGCAAAGTCTTTTCGTTAGGCAAGTGCATAAAATGTCATCTATACAAACAGAATTATCATGTTTGTTTGCCGCAGTTCCTCTAGCTTTCTCGCTAGAAAAACTGATGTGTAGAGCTGGTGTCTCCATGTGGAACAAATTAGTGTTCCCAGAACAAAATTAAATATTCCCTGATAAAAAACATTCAAAAAAATAAAGTCCATGGATAATATCAGGAATACACAAACACAGAGGTTGTAGCAATATCTGGGATTGAGTTAGCCAAAACAAAACCGGATATTTCCGCTTTCATCCAGTCATATCTGGACAAACTGTGTGGAATTCGTGTGAAATGGAACGAGAAAATCACAGTAAAAATGGTTTTGGAGAGAAGCAATGTCTTTTCGTTAGGCAAGTGCATAAAATGTCATCGATACAAACAGAAATATCATGTTTGTTTGTTGCAGTACCTCTCGCTTTCTCCCTAGAAAATACCAATGTGTAGAGCTGGTGTCCCCATGATGAACCAATTAGTATTTCTAGGTTACAAAATTAAATGTTCCTTGATAAGAACATTCAAAACCATAAAGTCCATCAATAAAATCCAGAAAACACAAACACAAAGTCTTTCACAATATTTCGGATTGAGTTAGCCAAAACACAACCGGATATTTCTGGTTTCATCCAGTCATATCCGGACAAAGTGCTGTGGAATTCGTATGGAATGGACAGAGGAAATCCCAGTAAAAATGGTTTTGGAGAAAAGCAAGTCTTTTCATTAGGCAAGTGCATAAAATGTCATCGATACAAACAGACATATCATGTTTGTTTGCTGCAGTTCCTCTAGCTTTCTCCCTAGGAAATACGAATGTGTAGAGCTGGTGTCTCTGTGTTAAACCAATTAGTGTTTCCAAGCACTAAATTAAATGTTCCCTGATTAAAAACATTCAAAACAATAAAGTCCATGGATAATATCAGGAATACACAAACACAGAGTCTGTAGCAATATCTGGGATTGAGTTAGCCAAAACAAAACCGGATATTTCCGGTTTCATCCTGTCATATCCGGACAAAGTGGTGCGGAATTCGTATGCAATGGACCGAGAAAATCACAGTAAAAATGGTTTTGGAGAGAAGCAAATTCGTTTCCTTAGGCAAGTGCATAAAATGTCATCGATACAAACAGAAATATCATGTTTGTTTGCCACAGTTCTTCTAGCTTTCTACCTAGAAAATACGAATGTGTAGAGCTGGTGTCCCCATGATGAACCAATTAGTGTTTCAATGGAACATAATGTAATGTTCCCTGATAAAAACACTCAGAACAATAAAGTCCATCGATAGTATCCAGAAAACACAAACACAGAGGCTTTCACAATATTTCAGATTGAATTAGCCAAAACACAACCGGATATTTCTGGATCCATCCAGTCATATCGGGACAAACTGTTGTGAAATTCGTATGAAATGGACGGAGAAAATGACAGTAAAAATCCTTTGGAGAGAAACAAAGTCTTTTCGTTAGGCAAGTGCATAAAATGTCATCTATACAAACAGATATATCATGTTTGTTTGCCACAGTTTTTCTAGCTTTCTCCATAGAAAATACGAATGTGTAGAGCTGGTGTCCCCATGATGAACCAATTAGTGTTTCTATGGTACAAAATGAAATGTTCCCTGATAAAAACATTCAAAACCATAAAGTCCATGGATAATATCAGGAATACACAAACACAGAGGTTGTAGGAATATCTGGGATTGAGTTAGCCAAAACAAAACCGGATATTTCCGCTTTCATCCAGTCATATCTGGACATTCTGGTGTGGAATTCGTATGAAATGGACCGAGAAAATCACAGTAAAAATTCTGTGGAGAGAAGCAAAGTCTTTTCGTTAGGCAAGTGCATAAAATGCCATTGATACCAACAGAAATATCATGTTTGTTTGCCCCAGTTCCTCTCGCTTTCTCCCTAGAAAATACGAATATGTAGAGCTGGTGTCCCCATGATAAACCAATCAGTGTTTCAATGGTACAAAATGAAATGCTCCCTGATAAAATCATGCAAAACAATCAGTCCTTGAATAATATCAGGAATACACAAACACAGAGGCTATAGTAATATTTCGGATTGAGTTAGCCAAAACAAAACCGGATATTTCTGGTTTCCTCCAGTCATATCCGGACAAACTGTGTGGAATTCACATGCAATGGACCAAGAAAATCACAGTACAAATGGTTCTGGAGAAAAGCAAAGTCTTTTCGTTAGGCAAGTGCATAAAATGTCATCTATACAAACAGAAATATCATGTTTGTTTGCCGCAATTCCTCTAGCTTTCTCGCTAGAAAAACTGATGTGTAGAGCTGGTGTCTCCATGTGGAACAAATTAGTGTTCCCAGAACAAAATTAAATATTCCCTGATAAAAAACATTCAAAAAAATAAAGTCCATGGATAATATCAGGAATACACAAACACAGAGGTTGTAGCAATATCTGGGATTGAGTTAGCCAAAACAAAACCGGATATTTCCGCTTTCATCCAGTCATATCTGGACAAACTGTGTGGAATTCATGTGAAATGGAATGAGAAAATCACAGTAAAAATGGTTTTGGAGAGAAGCAATGTCTTTTCGTTAGGCAAGTGCATAAAATGTCATCGATACAAACAGAAATATCATGTTTGTTTGTTGCAGTACCTCTCGCTTTCTCCCTAGAAAATTCGAATGTGTAGAGCTGGTGTCCCCATGATGAACCAATTAGTATTTCTAGGTTACAAAATGAAATGTTCCTTGATAAGAACATTCAAAACCAGAAAGTCCATCAATAATATCCAGAAAACACAAACACAGAGTCTTTCACAATATTTCGGATTGAGTTAGCCAAAACACAACCGGATATTTCTGGTTTCATCCAGTCATATCCGGACATTGTGGTGTGGAATTCGTATGGAATGGACAGAGGAAATCCCAGTAAAAATGGTTTTGGAGAAAAGCAAAGTCTTTTCGTTAGGCAAGTGCATAAAATGTCATCGATACAAACAGAACTATCATGTTTGTTTGCTGCAGTTCCTCTAGCATTCTCCCTAGGAAATACGAATGTGTAGAGCTGGTGTCTCCGTGTTAAACCAATTAGTGTTTCCAAGCACTAAATTAAATGTTCCCTGATTAAAAACATTCAAAACAATAAAGTCCATGGATAATATCAGGAATACACAAACACAGAGTCTGTAGCAATATCTGGGATTGAGTTAGCCAAAACAAAACCGGATATTTCCGGTTTCATCCAGTCATATCCGGACAAAGTGGTGCGGAATTCGTATGCAATGGACCGAGAAAATCACAGTAAAAATGGTTTTGGAGAGAAGCAAAGTCGTTTCATTAGGCAAGTGCATAAAATGTCATCGATACAAACAGAAATATCATGTTTGTTTGCCACAGTTCTTCTAGCTTTCTACCTAGAAAATACGAATGTGTAGAGCTGGTGTCCCCATGATGAACCAATTAGTGTTTCAATGGTACATAATGTAATGTTCCCTGATAAAAACACTCAGAACAATAAAGTCCATCGATAGTATCCAGAAAACACAAACACAGAGGCTTTCACAATATTTCAGATTGAATTAGCCAAAACACACCCGGATATTTCTGGATCCATCCAGTCATATCGGGACAAACTGTTGTGAAATTCGTATGAAATGGACGGAGAAAATGACAGTAAAAATCCTTTGGAGAGAAACAAAGTCTTTTTGTTAGGCAAGTGCTTAAAATGTCATCTATACAAACAGATATATCATGTTTGTTTGCCACAGTACCTCGAGCTTTCTCCCTAGAAAATACGAATGTGTAGAGCTGGTGTCCCCATGATGAACCAATTAGTGTTTCTATGGTACAAAATGAAATGTTCCCTGATAAAAACATTCAAAACCATAAAGTCCATGGATAATATCAGGAATACACAAACACAGAGGTTGTAGGAATATCTGGGATTGAGTTAGCCAAAACAAAACCGGATATTTCCGCTTTCATCCAGTCATATCTGGACATTCTGGTGTGGAATTCGTATGAAATGGACCGAGAAAATCACAGTAAAAATTCTGTGGAGAGAAGCAAAGTCTTTTCGTTAGGCAAGTGCATAAAATGCCATTGATACCAACAGAAATATCATGTTTGTTTGCCCCAGTTCCTCTCGCTTTCTCCCTAGAAAATACGAATATGTAGAGCTGGTGTCCCCATGATAAACCAATCAGTGTTTCAATGGTACAAAATGAAATGCTCCCTGATAAAATCATGCAAAACAATCAGTCCTTGAATAATATCAGGAATACACAAACACAGAGGCTATAGTAATATTTCGGATTGAGTTAGCCAAAACAAAACCGGATATTTCTGGTTTCCTCCAGTCATATCCGGACAAACTGTGTGGAATTCACATGCAATGGACCAAGAAAATCACAGTACAAATGGTTCTGGAGAAAAGCAAAGTCTTTTCGTTAGGCAAGTGCATAAAATGTCATCTATACAAACAGAAATATCATGTTTGTTTGCCGCAATTCCTCTAGCTTTCTCGCTAGAAAAACTGATGTGTAGAGCTGGTGTCTCCATGTGGAACAAATTAGTGTTCCCAGAACAAAATTAAATATTCCCTGATAAAAAACATTCAAAAAAATAAAGTCCATGGATAATATCAGGAATACACAAACACAGAGGTTGTAGCAATATCTGGGATTGAGTTAGCCAAAACAAAACCGGATATTTCCGCTTTCATCCAGTCATATCTGGACAAACTGTGTGGAATTCATGTGAAATGGAATGAGAAAATCACAGTAAAAATGGTTTTGGAGAGAAGCAATGTCTTTTCGTTAGGCAAGTGCATAAAATGTCATCGATACAAACAGAAATATCATGTTTGTTTGTTGCAGTACCTCTCGCTTTCTCCCTAGAAAATTCGAATGTGTAGAGCTGGTGTCCCCATGATGAACCAATTAGTATTTCTAGGTTACAAAATGAAATGTTCCTTGATAAGAACATTCAAAACCAGAAAGTCCATCAATAATATCCAGAAAACACAAACACAGAGTCTTTCACAATATTTCGGATTGAGTTAGCCAAAACACAACCGGATATTTCTGGTTTCATCCAGTCATATCCGGACATTGTGGTGTGGAATTCGTATGGAATGGACAGAGGAAATCCCAGTAAAAATGGTTTTGGAGAAAAGCAAAGTCTTTTCGTTAGGCAAGTGCATAAAATGTCATCGATACAAACAGAACTATCATGTTTGTTTGCTGCAGTTCCTCTAGCATTCTCCCTAGGAAATACGAATGTGTAGAGCTGGTGTCTCCGTGTTAAACCAATTAGTGTTTCCAAGCACTAAATTAAATGTTCCCTGATTAAAAACATTCAAAACAATAAAGTCCATGGATAATATCAGGAATACACAAACACAGAGTCTGTAGCAATATCTGGGATTGAGTTAGCCAAAACAAAACCGGATATTTCCGGTTTCATCCAGTCATATCCGGACAAAGTGGTGCGGAATTCGTATGCAATGGACCGAGAAAATCACAGTAAAAATGGTTTTGGAGAGAAGCAAAGTCGTTTCATTAGGCAAGTGCATAAAATGTCATCGATACAAACAGAAATATCATGTTTGTTTGCCACAGTTCTTCTAGCTTTCTACCTAGAAAATACGAATGTGTAGAGCTGGTGTCCCCATGATGAACCAATTAGTGTTTCAATGGTACATAATGTAATGTTCCCTGATAAAAACACTCAGAACAATAAAGTCCATCGATAGTATCCAGAAAACACAAACACAGAGGCTTTCACAATATTTCAGATTGAATTAGCCAAAACACACCCGGATATTTCTGGATCCATCCAGTCATATCGGGACAAACTGTTGTGAAATTCGTATGAAATGGACGGAGAAAATGACAGTAAAAATCCTTTGGAGAGAAACAAAGTCTTTTTGTTAGGCAAGTGCTTAAAATGTCATCTATACAAACAGATATATCATGTTTGTTTGCCACAGTACCTCGAGCTTTCTCCCTAGAAAATACGAATGTGTAGAGCTGGTGTCCCCATGATGAACCAATTAGTGTTTCTATGGTACAAAATGAAATGTTCCCTGATAAAAACATTCAAAACCATAAAGTCCATGGATAATATCAGGAATACACAAACACAGAGGTTGTAGGAATATCTGGGATTGAGTTAGCCAAAACAAAACCGGATATTTCCGGTTTCATCCAGTCATATCTGGACAAACTGGTTTGGAATTCGCATGCAATGGACCGAGAAAATCACAGTACAAATGGTTTTGGAGAAAAGCAAAGACTTTTTTAGGCAAGTGCATATAATTCATCGATACCAACAGAAATATCATGTTTGTTTGCCACAGTTCCTCTAGCTTTCTCCCTAGAAAATACGAATGTGTGGAGCTGGTGTCCCCATGATAAACCAATCAGTGTGTCAATGGTACCAAATGAAATGCTCACTGATAATAACACGCAAAACAATCAGTCCGTGGATAATATCAGGAATACAAAAACACAGAGGCTGTATTAACATTTCAGATTGAGTTACCCAAAAAAAAAAACCGGATATTTCTGGTTTCATCCAGTCATATCCGGACAAACTGGTGTGGAATTCACACGCAATGGACCGAGAAAATCACAGTAAAAATGGTTTTGGAGAAAAGCAAAGTCTTTTTGTTAGGCAAGTGCATATAATTCATCGATACAAACAGAAATATCATGATTTATTGCCCCAATTCCTCTACCTTTCTCCCTATAAAATACGAATGTGTAGAGCTGGTGTCTACATGTGGAACCAATTAGTGTTTCTTCAATACAAAATTAAATTTTCCCAGATAAAAACATTCAAAACAAGAAGTCCATCGATAATATGCAGAAAACACAAACACAGGGGCTGTAGCAATATTCTGGATTGAGTTAGCCAAAACACAACCTGCTATTCTCGTTTCATCCAGTCATATCCGGACAAACTGGTGTGGAATTCGTATGCAATGTACCGAGAAAATCACAGTAAAAATATTTTTGGAGAAAAGCAAAGTCTTTTCGTTAGGCAAGTGCGTAAAATGTCATCTATACAAACAGAAATATCATGTTTGTTTGTCGCAGTTGCTCTAGCTTTCTCCTTAGAAAATACGAATATGTAGAGCTGGTGTCCCCATGATGAACCAATTAGTGTTTCAACGGTACAAAATGAAATGTTCCCTGGTAAAAACATTCAAAACAATAAAGTCCGTGGATAATATCCACAAAACCCAAACACAGAAGCTTTCGCAATAATTCTGATTGAGTTACCCAAAAACAACCGGATATTTCTTTTTTCATCCAGTCATATCCGGACAAACAGATGTGGAATTCCTGTGCAATGGACTGTGAAAATCACAGTACAAATGGTTTTGGAGAAAAGCAAAGACTTTTTTAGGCAAGTGCATATAATTCATCGATACCAACAGAAATATCATGTTTGTTTGCCACAGTTCCTCTAGCTTTCTCCCTAGAAAATACGAATGTGTGGAGCTGGTGTCCCCATGATAAACCAATCAGTAGTCAATGGTACCAAATGAAATGCTCACTGATAATAACACGCAAAACAATCAGTCCGTGGATAATATCAGGAATACAAAAACACAGAGGCTGTATTAACATTTCAGATTGAGTTACCCAAAAAAAAAAACCGGATATTTCTGGTTTCATCCAGTCATATCCGGACAAACTGGTGTGGAATTCACACGCAATGGACCGAGAAAATCACAGTAAAAATGGTTTTGGAGAAAAGCAAAGTCTTTTTGTTAGGCAAGTGCATATAATTCATCGATACAAACAGAAATATCATGATTTATTGCCCCAATTCCTCTACCTTTCTCCCTATAAAATACGAATGTGTAGAGCTGGTGTCTACATGTGGAACCAATTAGTGTTTCTTCAATACAAAATTAAATTTTCCCAGATAAAAACATTCAAAACAAGAAGTCCATCGATAATATGCAGAAAACACAAACACAGGGGCTGTAGCAATATTCTGGATTGAGTTAGCCAAAACACAACCTGCTATTCTCGTTTCATCCAGTCATATCCGGACAAACTGGTGTGGAATTCGTATGCAATGTACCGAGAAAATCACAGTAAAAATATTTTTGGAGAAAAGCAAAGTCTTTTCGTTAGGCAAGTGCGTAAAATGTCATCTATACAAACAGAAATATCATGTTTGTTTGTCGCAGTTGCTCTAGCTTTCTCCTTAGAAAATACGAATATGTAGAGCTGGTGTCCCCATGATGAACCAATTAGTGTTTCAACGGTACAAAATGAAATGTTCCCTGGTAAAAACATTCAAAACAATAAAGTCCGTGGATAATATCCACAAAACCCAAACACAGAAGCTTTCGCAATAATTCTGATTGAGTTACCCAAAAACAACCGGATATTTCTTTTTTCATCCAGTCATATCCGGACAAACAGATGTGGAATTCCTGTGCAATGGACTGTGAAAATCACAGTACAAATGGTTTTGGAGTAAAGCAAAGTCTTTTCTTCAGGCAGTGAATAAAATGTCATCCATACAAATAGAAATATCATGTTTGTTTGCAGCAGTTCCTCTAGCTTTCTCTCTAGAAAATATGAATGTGTAGTGCTGGCATCGCCATGTGGAACCAATTGGTGATTCTAAGCCCAAAATTAAATGTTCCCTGATAAAAAAGAATCAAAACAATAAAGTCCGTGGATTACAGCAGGAATAGTCTTCCACGGATGCTGTAGCAATATCTGGGATTGAGTTAGCCGGTTTCATCCAGTAATATCCAGAGAAAGTGGTGTGGAATTCGTATGCAATGGGCTGAGAAAATCAGAGTAAAAATGGTTTTGGAGAAAAGCAAAGTCTTTTCGTTTGCCAACTGCCTAAAATGTCATCGATACAAACAGAAATATCATGTTTGTTTGCCACAGTTCCTCTAGCTTTCTCCCTAGAAAATACAAATATGTTCAGCTGGTGACTCCAGGTGGAACAAATTACTGTATCCAAGCTCAAAATAAAATATTCCCAGATAAAAAACATTCAAAATAATAAATTCCGTGGATAATATCTGGAATACACTAACACAGAGGCTGTAGCAATATCTGGGATTGAGTTAGCCAAAACTAAACTGGATATTTCCGGTTTCATACAGTCATATCCGGACAAACAGGTGTGGAATTCCTGTGC
Source organism: Lepus europaeus (assembly GCF_033115175.1). Lineage (NCBI taxonomy): Eukaryota > Metazoa > Chordata > Mammalia > Lagomorpha > Leporidae > Lepus > Lepus europaeus. The sequence goes on from NW_026909439.1 coordinate 1,586,916, forward strand.
AATGGACTGAGAAAATCAGCTTCCAAACGTTTTTGGAGAAAAGCAAAGTCTTTTCGTTAGGCAAGTGCATAAAATGTCATCGATAGAAACAGAAATATTATGTTTGTTTGCCACAGTTCCTGTAGCTTTGTCCCTAGAAAATACGAATGTGTGGAGCTGGTTTCTCCTTGTGGAACCAATTACTGTATCCAAGCTCAAAATAAAATATTCACCGATAAAAAACACTCAGAACAATAAAGTCCATCGATAAAATCCAGAAAATACAAACACAGAGGCTTTCAAAATATTAGGATTGAGTTAGCCAAACAAAACAGGATATTTCTGGTTTCATCCAGTCATATCCGGACAAAGTTTTGTGGAATTCGTATGCAATGGATCGAGAAAATCACAGTAAAAATGGTTTTGGAGAAAAGCAAAGTCTTTTCGTTAGGCAAGTGCATAAAATGTCATCTAGACAAACAGAAATATCATGTTTGTTTATCGCAGTTCCTCTAGGTTTCTCCCTAGAATATACGAAAGTGTAGAGCTGGTGTCCCCATGATGAACCAATTAGTGTTTCAATGGTACATAATGTAATGTTCCCTGATAAAAACACTCAGAACAATAAAGTCCATTGATAGTATCCAGAAAACACAAACACAGAGGCTTTCACAATATTTCAGATTGAATTAGCCAAAACACAACCGGATATTTCTGGATCCATCCAGTCATATCGGGACAAACTGTTGTGAAATTCGTATGAAATGGACGGAGAAAATGACAGTAAAAATCCTTTGGAGAGAAACAAAGTCTTTTCGTTAGGCAAGTGCTTAAAATGTCATCTATACAAACAGATATATCATGTTTGTTTGCCACAGTACCTCGAGCTTTCTCCCTAGAAAATACGAATGTGTAGAGCTGGTGTCCCCATGATGAACCAATTAGTGTTTCTATGGTACAAAATGAAATGTTCCCTGATAAAAACATTCAAAACCATAAAGTCCATGGATAATATCAGGAATACACAAACACAGAGGTTGTAGGAATATCTGGGATTGAGTTAGCCAAAAAAACCGGATATTTCCGGTTTCATCCAGTCATATCCGGACAAACTGGTTTGGAATTCGCATGCAATGGACCGAGAAAATCACAGTACAAATGGTTTTGGAGAAAAGCAAAGACTTTTTTTTAGGCAAGTGCATATAATTCATCGATACAAACAGAACTATCATGTTTGTTTGTCCCATTTCCTCTAGCTTTCTCCCTAGAAAATTTGAAAGTGTAGAGCTGGTGTCTCCGTGTTTACCAATTAGTGTTTCAATGCACCAAATTAAATGTTCCCTGATTAAAAACATTCAAAACAATAAAGTCCATGTATAATATCAGGAATACACTAACACAGAGGCTGTAGCAATGTCTGGGATTGACTTAGCCAAAACAAAACCGGATATTTCCGGTTTCATCCAGTCATATCCGGACAAAGTGGTGCGGAATTCCTATGCAATGGACCGAGAAAATCACAGTAAAAATGGTTTTGGAGAGAAGCAAAGTCTTTTCGTTAGGCAAGTGCATAAAATGTCATCGATACCAACAGAAATATCATGTTTGTTTGCCGCAGTTCCTCGAGCTTTCTCCCTAGAAAATACGAATGTGTAGAGCTGGTGTCCCCATGATGAACCAATTAGTGTTTCAATGGTACATAATGTAATGTTCCCTGATAAAAACACTCAAAACCATAAAGTCCATCAATAGTATCCAGAAAACACAAACACAGAGGCTTTCACAATATTTCAGATTGAATTAGCCAAAACACACCCGGATATTTCTGGATCCATCCAGTCATATCGGGACAAACTGTTGTGGAATTCTTATGAAATGGACGGAGAAAATGACAGTAAAAATCCTTTGGAGAGAAACAAAGTCTTTTCGTTAGGCAAGTGCATAAAATGTCATCTATACAAACAGATATATCATGTTTGTTTGCCACAGTTCTACTAGCTTTCTCCCTAGAAATTACGAATGTGTAGAGCTGGTGTCCCCATGATGAACCAATTAGTGTTTCTATGGTACAAAATGAAATGTTCCCTGATAAAAACATTCAAAACCATAAAGTCCATGGATAATATCAGGAATACACAAACACAGAGGTTGTAGGAATATCTGGGATTGAGTTAGCCAAAACAAAACCGGATATTTCCGCTTTCATCCAGTCATATCTGGACATTCTGGTGTGGAATTCGTATGAAATGGACCGAGAAAACCACAGTAAAAATTCTGTGGAGAGAAGCAAAGTCTTTTCGTAAGGCAAGTGCATAAAATGTCATCGATACAAACAGAAATATCATGTTTGTTTGTTGCAGTACCTCTCGCTTTCTCCCTAGAAAATACGAATGTGTAGAGCTGGTGTCCCCATGATGAACCAATTAGTATTTCTAGGTTACAAAATTAAATGTTCCTTGATAAGAACATTCAAAACCATAAAGTCCATCAATAATATCCAGAAAATACAAACACAGAGTCTTTCACAATATTTCGGATTGAGTTAGCCAAAACACAACCGGATATTTCTGGTTTCATCCAGTCATATCCGGACAAACTGGTGTGGAATTCGTATGCAATGGACCGAGAAAATCACAGTAAAAATGGTTTTGGAGAGAAGCAAAGTCTTTTCGTTAGGCAAGTGCATAAAATGTCATCGATACAAACAGAAATATCATGTTTGTTTGCCGCAGTTCCTCGAGCTTTCTCCCTAGAAAATACGTATGTGTAGAGCTGGTGTCCCCATGATGAACCAATTAGTGTTTCTATGGTACAAAATGAAATGTTCCCTGATAAAAACATTCAAAACCATAAAGTCCATGGATAATATCAGGAATACACAAACACAGAGGCTGTAGCAATATCTGGGATTGAGTTAGCCAAAACAAAACCGGGTATTTCTGGTTTCATCCAGTCATATCCAGACAAAAGGGGGTGGAATTTGTATTAAATGGACCGAGAAAATCACAGTAAAAATTCTGTGGAGAAAAGCAAAGTCTTTTACTTAGGCAAGTGCATTAAATGTCATCTATATAAACAGAAATATCATGTTTGTTTGCCACAGTACCTCTACCTTTCTCCCTAGAAAATACGAATATGTTCAGCTGGTGTCTCCATGTGGAACCAATTAGTGTTTCCATGGTACAAAATTAAATGTTCCCTGATAAAAACATTGAAAACAATAAAGTCCATCAATAATATCCAGAAAACACAAACACAGAGGGTTTCACAATATTTCGGATTCAGTTAGCCAAAACACAACCGGATATTTCCGGTTTCATCCAGTCATATCGGGACAAACTTGTGTGGAATGCGTATGCAATGGACCGAGAAAATCACAGTAAAAATGGTTTTGCAGTAAAGCAAAGTCTTTCGTTATGCAAGTGCATAAAATGTCATCTATACAAACAGAAATATCATGTTTGTTTGCTGCAGTTCCTCTAGTTTTCTCCCTAGAAAATACGAATGTGTAGAGCTGGTGTCTCCATGTGGAACCAATTAGTGTTCCAAGAACAAAATTAAAGGTTCCCTGAAAAAAAAAAACATTCAAAACAATAAAGTCAGTTCATAATATCCAGAAAACACAAACACAGAGGCTGTAGCAATAACTGGGATTGAGTTAATCAAAACACAACGGGATATTTCTGGTTTCATCCAGTCATATCTGGACAAACTGGTGAGGAATTCGTATGCAATAAACTGAGAAAATCATAGTAAAAATGGTTTTGGAGAAAAGCAAAGTCTTTTCGTTAGGCAAGTGTATAAAATGCCATCGATACAAACAGAAATATCATGTTTGTTTGCCACACTTCCTCTAGCTTTCTCCCTAGAAAATATGAATGTGTAGAGCTGGTGTCCCCATGATGAACCAATTAGTGTTTCTATGGTCAAAATTAAATGTTCCCTGATAAAAACATTCAAAACAATAAAATCCATCCATAATATCTAGAAAACACAAACACAGATTCTTTCACAATATTTCGGATTGAGTTAGCCAAAACACAACCGGATATTTCTGGTTTCATCCAGTCATATCCGGACAAAGTGGTATGGAATTCGTATGCAATGGACCCAGAAAATCACAGTAAATATGGTTTTGGAGAAAAGCAAAATCTTTTCGTTAGGCAAGTGCATAAAATGTCATCTGGACAAGGAATACGCTATGATGCCCCCAAATGAAAATGACACCCCATTTCAAGATTATGAAGATGATGAGATCGAAGAAATGCAATAAGTGGATATCAAAAAATTGATAAGAACATTAAGAAGGTCTCAAAAACAAATTCTTGAACTACAGAAATCCTTAATGCACATGATAGAAAATCTCTCTCGTGAAAATGAAATATTAAGGAGGAATCAAAATGAAATGAAACAACTGGGGGAACAAGAAACTGTGATAGTGACGAGAAATCATAATGAAATGAAGAGTTCAATAGATCAAATGACAAACACATCAGAGAGCCTTAAGAGCAGAATGGGTGAAGCAGAAGAGAGAATATCAGAATTAGAAGATGGAGAACAGGAAAGGAAACAGGCAAACCAAAGAAAAGAAGAAGAAATTAGAAATCTAAAACATATTGTCAGGAATCTACAGGATACTATTAAAAAACCCAACATTCGGGTTCTAGGAGTTCCTGAAGGCATGGAGAGGGAGAAAGGATTAGAAGGCATTTTCAGTGAGATACTAGCAGAAAATTTCCCAGGTTTGGAGAAGGACAGAGGCATCTTAGTACAGGAAGCTTATAGAACCCCTAATAAACATGACCAAAAGAGATCCTCACCACGACATGTTGTAATCAAACTCACCACAGTGAAACATAAAGAAAAGATCCTAAAATGTGCAAGAGAGAAACGTCAGATTACTCTTAGAGGATCTCCAATTACACTCACAGCAGACTTCTCATCAGAAACCCTACAAGCTAAAAGGGAATGGCAAGACATAGCCCAGGTACAAAGAGCGAAAAACTGCCAGCCCAGAATACTATATCCTGCAAAGCTCTCATTTGTGAATGAAGGTGAAATTAAGACTTTTCATAGCAAACAGAAACTGAAAGGATTTGTTGCCACTCATCCTGCCCTGCAAAAGATGCTTAAAGATGTGTTAGACACAGAAACACAGAAACACGGTCACCAATATGAAAGAAGGTAAAGGAAGGAAACCTCACAGCAAAAGATCACAGGAAGCTCAATTTCTCTTTGACATAGAATTAAACTCTGATGCTCGGTTAAAGCAATGTGTTAAAGTAATCTATTATGTGCTCTTGATGTCTGTTACATTCTAATTGTTCAAAAACAGCTGAATTTTTATTAAGAGCTATGGGTTATTTAAATATGTGCTTATTTTCAAAGATTTGAATAGTCACCTTGTAACAATGATCAAATTTGGTCTATGTTATGTCATGATTTTAAGGAATCTTATTTCAACCAGATAGTTTGGATTTTGAGCCTTCTTGGCATTCTTGACAGGCATTCAAAAAATCAAAGTTTCAAACAATCTGGTCTCTAAAATTTCCAGTAAATCCTGGACTTTGGTTTTTCCAGTTTGGGCCCAACTGAAAACATCGAAGGACCTATGTCTCTCATCTTATAGAGACACCAACTAAGCAGGCTATTTGGATTATATTAGAAGGACTGTCAGGATGTGATGTGGTACCAGAGTTTAAGTTTCTATAATGGAAAATGCTATTAATACAAATGTTTGAGAAATAAAACGTCTAGTGATCTTCTGTTACTAGACATGATAGTTTTTTTTTTCTATTCTCTTTGTATACAGAAGATCAGTTTAGTATATATTAGGTAAAGATTTCAACATTATGCCCATATAGCAACATAAAGTGAAAAAACTACCATTGGATCAATAATTATAGCATTAAATAGCAATGTACAGCACATTAAAGACAGAGATCCTATATAATTTTTTTTTCAAATTAATTAATTTTCTATGCCATTTCCATTTTAACACCAGGTTGTTTTTTTTTTCATTTCCAATTCTCTTTATATACAGAAGATCACTTCAGTATATAATTATAAAGACCTCATCAGTTTGTGCCCACACAGAAACGCAAAGTATAAAAATACTGTTTCAGTACTAGTTATAGCATCACTTGGCTTTAGACGACACATTAGGGACAGATCCCACATGGGGTGTAAGTACACAGTGACTCCTGTTGCTGATTTAACAATTTGACACTCCTGTTCATGGCGTCAGTAATCTCCCTAGGCTCTAGTCATGAGTTGCCAGGGCTATGGAAGCCTTTAGAGTTCGCTGACTTTGATCTTATTCCGATAGGGTCATAGTCAAAGTGGAAGTTCTCTCCTCCCTTCGGAGAAGGGTACCTCCTTCTTTGATGGCTCCGTTCATTCCACTGGGATCTCACTCACCGAGATCATTCATTTAGGTCTTTTTTTTTCCTCTTCCATGATATCCTGGCTTTCCATGCCTGCTATACTCTCATGGGCTCTTCAGCCAGATCTGAATGCCTTGAGGGCTGATTCTGAGGCCAGAGTGTTGTTTAGGACATCTGCCATCCTATGAGTCTGCTGTGTATCCCACTTCCCATGTTGGATCTTTCTCTCCCTTTTTGAATCTATCAGTTAGTATTAGCAGACACTTGTCTTGTTTGTGTGATCTCTTTGACTCTTAGACCTATCAGAGCTATGAATTGTGAGCTGAAATTGATCACTTGGACTAGTGCGATGGCATTGGTACATGCCATCTTGATGGGATTGTGTTGGAATCCCCTGGCACATTTCTAACTCCACCATTTGCGGCCAGTCCGATTGAGCATGTTCCAAATTGTTCATCTCCTCCCTCTCTTTTTCCACTCTTAGATTTAACAGGGATCACTTTTCAGTTAAAATTTAAACACCTGAGAATAATTGTGTGTTAATTACTGAGTTCAACCAATAGTACTAGAACAACAACAACAACAACAACAACAAATACTGAAAAGGATAAAGTATTACATTGTACATCTAAAGTCAGGACAGGAGCTGATCAGTTCATTGTTGCTTATAGTGTCCATTTCACTTAACAGGTTTCCCCTTTGGTGCTCAGTTGTCACCGATCAGGGAAAACAAAAGATATTTTTCTCTTTGGGACTGGCTTAATTCACTCAGCATGATGTTTTCCAGATTGTTCCATCTTGTTGCAAATGACTGGGTTTCGTTGTTTCTTACTGCTGTATAGTATTCTATGGAGTACATGTCCCATAATTTCTTTATCCAGTGTACTGTTGATGGGCATTTGGGTTGGTTCCAGGTCTTAGCTATTGTGAATTGAGCTGCAATAAACATTAATGTGCAGATGGCTTTTTTATTTGCCAAATTAATTTCCTTTGGGTAAATCCCAAGGAGTGGGATGGCTGGGTTGTATGGTAGGGTTATGTTCAGGTTTCTGAGGAATCTCCAGACAGACTTCCATAGTGGCTTAACCAGTTTGCATTCCCACCAACAGTGGGTTAGTGTCCCTTTTTCCCCACATCCTCTCCAGCATCTGTTGTTGGTAGATTTCTGAATGTGAGCCATTCTCACCGGGGTGAGATGGAACCTCATTGTGGTTTTGATTTGCATTTGTCTGATTGCTAGTGATCTTGAACATTTTTTCATGTGTCTGTTGGCCATTTGGATTTCCTCTTTCGAAAAATGTCTATTGAGGTCCTCGGCCCATCTCTTAAGTGGGTTGTTTGTTTTGTTGTTGTGGATTTTCTTGATTTCTTTGTAGATTCTGGTTATCAATCCTTTATCTGTAATATAGTTTGCGAATATTTTTCCCATTCTGTTGGTTGCCTCTTCACTTTCCTGACTGTTTCTTTTGAAGTACAGAAACTCCTCAATTTGATGCAATCAAAAATGTTAATTTTGGTTTTGACTGCCTGTGCTGTTGGAGTATTTTCCAGGAAGTCTTTGCCTGTGCCTATATCTTGCAGGGTTTCTCCAATGCTCTCTAATAATTTGATGGTGTCGGGTCATAGATTTAAGTCTTTAATCCATGTTGAGTGAATTTTTGTGTAAGGTGATAGGTATGGGTCTTGCTTCAAGCTTCTGCACGTGGAAATCCAATTTTCCCAGCACCATTTATTGAATAGACTGTCCTTATTCCAGGGATTAGATTTGGATCTTTGGTCAAATATAAGTTGGCTGTAGATGTTTGGATTGATTTCTGGTGTTTCTATTCTGTTCCATTGGTCTATCTATCTGTTTCTGTACCAGTACCATGCTGCTTTTAATAACAACTGCCCTGTAGTATGTCCTAAAATCAGGTATTGTGATGCCTCCGGCTTTGTTTTTGTTGTACAGGATTGCTTTGGCTATTCGAGGTCTTCTGTGTCTCCATATGAATTTCAGCATCATTTTTTCCAGATCTGAGAAGAAGGTCTTCGGGATCTTGATGGGTATTGCATTGAATGTATAAATTGCTTTTGGGAGAATAGACATTTTGATGATATTGATTCTTCCAATCCATGAGCATGGAAGATTTCTCCATTTTTTGGTATCCTCTTCTATTTCTTTCTGTAAGGTTTTGTAGTTTTCATCGTAGAGATCTTTAACGTCTTTGGTTAAGTTTATTCCAAGGTATTTGATTGTTTTTGTAGCTATTGTGAATGGGATTGATTTTAGAAGTTCTTCCTCAGCCGTGGCATTGCCTGTGTATACAAAGGCTGTTGATTTTTGTGCACTGATTTTATATCCTGCTACTTTGCCAAACTCTTCGGTGAGTTCCAGCAGTCTCTTAGTAGAGTTCTTTGGGTCCCCTAAATAAAGAATCATATCATCTGCAAAGAGGGATAGTTTGAGTTCGTCCTTCCCAATTTGTATCCCTTTAATTTCTTTTTCTTGCCTAATAGCTCTGGCCAAAACTTCCAGAACTATATTGAATAGCAGTGGTGAGAGAGGGCATCCCTTTCTGGTACCAGATTTCAGTGGAAATGCTTCCAACTTTTCCCCATTCAATAGGATGTTGGCCGTGGGTTTTTCATATATTGCTTTGATTGTATTAAGGAATGTTCCTTCCATACCCAGTTTGCTTAGAGTTTTCATCATGAAAGGGTGTTGTATTTTATCAAATGCTTTCTCTGCATCTATTGAGAGAATCATATGGTTTTTCTTCTGCAGTCTGTTAATGTAGTGTATTACGTTGATTGTTTTGCGAATGTTGAACCATCCCTGCATACCGGGGATGAATCCCACTTGGTCTGGGTGGATGATCTTTCTGATGTGTTGTTGCATTCTATTGGCCAGAATTTTATTGAGTATTTTTGCATCTATGTTCATCAGGGATATTGGTCTGTAATTCTCTTTCAATGTTGCGTCTCTTTCTGGCTTAGGAATTAAGGTGATGGTGGCTTCATAGAAAGAATTGGGGAGGATTACCTCTTTTTCAATGGCTCTGAATAGTTAGATAAGAATTGGAGTTAGTTCTTCTCTAAATGTCTGGTAGATCTCAGCAGTGAATCCATCTGGCCCTGGGCTTTTCTTTGTTGGGAGGGTAGTTATCTTAATGAGAAAGCCCCAGAGGCCTAAAGGGTTAAATACTTGTAAAATCCTACAGGTGCTTTCAAAAATACTATGAAGTAAGCAAGTGCCTCTTGTTGGTTGATGAGTTTATAATTTTAAACATGGCGACTTAAAGTCTTTTGTCATCCGCAGTTATATATGGTGTGCTGCTCATAAAACTAAAGCGTTGTTGGTTCTGTGTTTAGCTGTCCTCCTATAGGTTCCTATGGACTTTTTCCAGCCACTTCTATTGTAGTCAGTACTTTGGGATGGCTCTGTAAACAGATGAAGCCAATAATGTATTAACAGTACCAACTGAGAGAAAGTATGGTTAACTGAGGTTACTAAAACAAAAAGCAATTCAAATCCATTGGCAATCTACAAAAACAGTTAAAGATTTAAAAAGCTATTATTAAAATTGCTATATTGGTCTATTATGCTATGTTATATGTGTGTGCATATTGTATGTCCACATGGGGAAATTTTATTAAGAGTTTTATTTTAAATGGCTTATAGATAAAATTGTCCATAAATTTAAGCTGCTAAAATCAATCAAAGATACATTTAAATTTGTGTGACCTGAATCTGTGTATCATATGTTTTAAACGTGTTGGTAGAAAGAAACTAAAAACATTTTATATGGTTGTGCTTAAGTTTACTGGCTCAATAAACTACACCATGTTAGATATTTAAGAGGTGTTTTCAAATACATGGTTCTTAAAATTTCTAGAAGGCATTGGACCTTCTGGTAAATGTTTTCTTAAGTTGTTATCTAATGGTTGAAATGGTTTGCTAAGTATTCATGTAATATTGCTATTGACAGTAAGCGATCTAGGACTTGCTCCCTCATTTCTCTATTCTAAGCCCAACTTGTTCTTTCATTTCTCTATTCTCTTCAAGGTAGGAAACTAATTCTTTTATAAAGGAATCTGTAGGACGCACAATTTAATCTTTAGACCTTATAAAAGAGATGACTAACATTTTTCTGTAATAGCATAGCCAAAATAAGAACTTAAATAATAATCTCATAGTAGATTCACTTTGCCATCAGCAAAGTATACAGTAAGTAGAAAAAACCTCCCTTTCAGACCAAAGGGAAAGAAAGTTTTAAAGTGAGAATATAATTTTCCTCATGGGCATTGTCTACCTTAGAAAAACTACTGCAGAACATGCCTGTGACTATAGACTTGTAGTTCAGGCCGCAGAAGATTAGAGATGGGACTTGGGCACTCCCTTGATTTGCATCCTCTGGTCTGCTTGAACAAAAACCAGGAGGAATAGAAAGCTCAGCATCAGAAGCAATGGGTGGCAGGCCTATTAATGGCTGATCTGTACAGTGATCTGCCCTCAAGGAGACCCAACAGGCCAGTCCACTGCAGTGGCTTTCAATGTGGTAAGCCTGGGCTTCATCAGAAGTCAGCTTGTGAAGAGCCCTGGCAGCTCTGCCAAGAGTTGGATCACTGGAAATGGACCTGCCCTGGAGTCGAAAGATGCCCAGGTCAGAGCCACAGATCTTATTGGCTCTAAGCTGAAAAGCCCTTCACTCAGCCCAACTTCCAAAGGGACCACTGCAGCTGAGGGGATGGTCAAGTAGGGTCAGCAACATTGCAGGCAGAACTGTAAATTTCTTGTTAGAGATGCCCCCTGCCTTGACCTGGCCAGCGCTCCTCCCAGGCCAGCCAAGTCATGAAAGTCAACAGAGTGCCTTCCCCTAGGAGGTTCACACCTCCCTTAGGATATACCCCATGTGAAGAGATAGATAGGTATGGGCCTCTTAACTTACAAGGCCGAAAGCCCACCAAATTATTATCAAGCCCCTTCTATCAGGTTCTATTTGCCTCTCAATCAGAAAAATTACTTGTAGCTTAGACAGCACCTTTCTTAGCTCCTCTAATAATGACTCTGTCCTTTATTCTAGGCCTTGTCTAGTGCACTTGGGCCTCATTCCTTTATAATCAGAACCTCTACTCTACCACCAATGGCTCTAGTCCCAACCTGTGTGTACTGATGGTCCTCTTCCCCACTTAATGCTGTATAATTGTTCAAACCTGGTAAATGCCACTCTTAGGATCATTGGTTACTATCCTCACTCTGCCTTTTATGACCTTGTCTAAATATGATCAGAGTCGGTAAACTTGGAAGGCTTCCATAGCCTTGGCAACTCATGACGACAGCCTAGGATGGTTACTGGTGCCATAAACTAGAGTGTCAATTTGTTGGGTCAACAACAGGAGCCACTATGCACTTGCTCCTCACGTGGGATCTCTGTCCTTAATGTGCTGTACATTGTGATTTAATGCTATAACTAGTACTCAAACAGTATGTTTCACTTTGTGTTTCTATGTGGGTGCAAACTGTTGAAATCTTTATACTAAAATGATCTTCTGTATAAAAAGAGAATTGAAAAAGAATCTTGATGTGAAAGGAAGCGGAGAGGTAACGGGAGAGGGGAGGGATGCGCGTGGGAGGGAAATTATGGGAGGGGAAACCCATTGTAATCCATAAGCTGTAACTGGAAAATTATATTCATTAAATTAAAGTTAAAACAAAACAAAACAAAACAAAAATAAATGTTCCCTGATAAAAACATTCAAAACAACAAAGTCCATCGATAATATCCAGAAAACACAAACATAGAGGCTTTCAAAATATTTTGGATTGAGTTAGTCAAAACACAACCGGATATTTCTGGTTTCATCCAGTCATATCTGTACAAAGTGGTGTGGAATTTGTATGCAATGGACCGAGAAAATCACAGTAAGAATGGTTTTGGAGAAAAGCAAAGTCTTTTCGTTAGGAAAGTGCGTAAAATGTCATCTATACAAACAGAAATATCATGTTTGTTTGCCGCAGTTCCTCTAGCTTTCTACTTAGAAAATAGGAATGAGTAGAGCTGGTGTCCCCATATGGAACCAATTACTGTATTCAAGCTCTGAATAAAATGTTCCCGATAAAAAACATTCAAAACAATAAATTCTATCGATAATATCCAGAAAAGATAAACACAGAAACTTTCACAATATTTCACATTGAGTTAGCCAAAAAAAAACGGATATTTCCGGTTTCATCCAGTCATATCTGGAAAAAGTCGTTTGGAATTCAGATGCAATGGACCCAGAAATCACTGTAAAAATGATTTTGGAGAAAAGCAAAGGTTTTTCGTTAGGCAAGTGCATAAAATGTCATCGATACAAACAGAAATATCATGTTTGTTTGCTGCAGTTCCTCTAGATGTCATCTATACAAACAGAAATATCATGTTAGTTTGCCGCAGTTTCTCTAGCTTTCTCCCTAGAAAATACGAATGTGTAGAGCTGGTGACTCCATGTGGAACCAATTACGGTATCCAAGCTCAAAATATAATGTTCCCTGATAAAAAACATTCAAAACAAAAAAGTCCGTGGATAATATCAGGAATAGACATACACAGAGGCTGTAGCAATATCAGCGATTGAGTTAGCCTAAACAGAACCGGATATTTCCGGTTTCATCCAGTCATATCCGGACAAACTGTTGTGGAATTCGTATTCAATGGACCAAGAAAATCACAGTAAAAATGATTTTGGAGAAAAGCAAAGTCTTTTCATTAGGCAAGTGCATAAAATGTCATCGCTACAAACAGAAATATCATGTTTGTTTGCCGCAGCTCCTCTAGCTTTCTCCCTAGAAAATACGAATCTGTAGAGCTGGTGTCCACATGAAGAACCAATCAGTGTTTCAACGGTACACAATTAAATGTTCCCTGATAAAAACATTCAAAACAATAAACTACATCGATAATATCCAGAAAACACAACACTTAGGCTTTCACAATATTTCCGACTGAGTTAGCCAAAACACAACCGGATATTTCTGGTTTCATCCAGTCATATCCGGAAAAAGTGGTTTGGAATTCATATGCAATGTACCGAGAAAATCACAGTACAAATGGTTTTGGAGAAAAGCAAAGTTTTTTGTTAGGTAAGTGCATAAAATGTCATCTATACAAACAGAAATATCATGTTTGTTTGTAGCCATTCCTCTTGCTTTCTCCCTAGAAATTACGAATGTGTGGAGCTGGTGTCTCCATCTGGAACCAATTAGTGTTTCCAAGCACAAAATTAAATGTTCCCTGATAAAAAACATTCAAAACAATAAACTCCATCGATAATATCCAGAAAACACAAACACAGAGTCTTTCACAATATTTCTGATTCAGTTAGCCAAAACACAACCGGATATTTCTGCTTTCATCCAGTCATATCCGGACAAACTGGTTTGGAATTCGTATGCAATGGACTGAGAAAATCACAGTACAAACAGTTTTGAGAAAATCAAAGTCTTCGTTAGGCACCTGCATAAAATGTCATCTATGCAAACAGAAATGTCATGTTTGTTTGTCGCTGTTCCTCAAGCTTTCTGACTAGAAAAAATGAATGTGTGGAGCTGGAATCCACAAGATGAACCGCTTAGTGTTTCAATAGTACAAAATTAAATGTTCCCTGATAAAAACATTCAAAACAATAAAGTCCATGGATAATAACAGGAATACATAAACAGAGAGGCTGTAGCAATATCTGGGATTGAGTTAGCCAAAACACAACTGGATATTTCTGCTTTAATCAAGCCATATCCGGACAAATTGCTGTGGAATTCTTATGCAATGGACAGAGAAAATCACAGTAAAAATGCTTTTGGAGAAAAGCAAAGTATTTTCGATAGGCAAGTGCAGAAAATGTCATCGATACCAACAGAAATATCATGTTTGTTTGCGGCAGTTCCTCTAGGTTCCTCCCTATGAAATACGAAAGTGTGGAGCTGGTGTTGCCATGATGAACCAATTAGTGTTTCAATGGTTAAAATTAAATGTTCCCTGATAAAACCATTCAAAACAGTGAAGTCCATCGATAATATCCAGAAAACACAAACACAGAGGCTTTCACAATATTTCGGATTGAGTTAGCCAAAACACAACCGGATATTTCTGGTTTCATCCAGTCATATTCGGATAAAGTGGTGTGGAATTCATATGCAATGGACCCAGAAAATCACAGTACACATGGTTTTGGAGAAAGGCAAAGTCTTTTCGTTAGGCAAGTGCATAAAATGTCATCTATACAAACAGAAATGTCATGTTTGTTTGTCGAAGTTTCTCGAGCTTTCTGACTAGAAAATACGAATGTGTGGAGCTGGAGTCCACAAGATGAACCGCTTAGTGTTTCAATAGTACAAAATTAAATGTTCCCTGATAAAAAATTCAAAACAATAAACTACATTGAAAATATCCAGAAAACACAACATTTAGTCTTTCACAATATTTCGGATTGAGTTAGCCAAAACACAACGGGATATTTCTGGTTTCATCCAGTCATATCCGGACAAAGTGGTGTGGAATTCGTATGGAATGGACAGAGGAAATCCCAGTAAAAATGGTTTTGGAGAAAAGCAAAGTCTTTTCATTAGGCAAGTGCATAAAATGTCATCGATACAAACAGACATATCATGTTTGTTTCCTGCAGTTCCTCTAGCTTTCTCCCTAGAAAATACGAATGTGTAGAGCTGGTGTCTCCGTGTTAAACCAATTAGTGTTTCCCAGCACTAAATTAAATGTTCCCTGATTAAAAACATTCAAAACAATAAAGTCCATGGATAATATCAGGAATACACAAACACAGAGTCTGTAGCAATATCTGGGATTGAGTTAGCCAAAACAAAACCGGATATTTCCGGTTTCATCCAGTCATATCCAGACAAAGTGGTGGGGAATTCGTATGCAATGGACCGAGAAAATCACAGTAAAAATGGTTTTGGAGAAAAGCAAAGTCTTTTCGTTAGGCAAGTGCATAAAATGTCATCGATACAAGCAGAAATATCATGTTTGTTTGCCGCATTTCCTCTAGCTTTCTCCCTAGAAAATATGAATATGTAGAGCTGGTGTCTCCATGTGGAACCAATACTGTATCAAAGCTCAAAATAAAATGTTCCCCGATAAAAGACATTCAAAACAATGAAGTCCATTGATAATATCCAGAAACACAAACAGAGAGTCTATAGCAATACCTGGGATTGAGTTATCCAAAAAAAAAAAAAAAAAACCGTATATTTCCGGTTTCATCCAGTCATATCCAGACAAACTGGTGTGGAATTGTAATGCAATGGACCGAGAAAATCACAGTAAAAATGATTTGGAGAAAAGCAAAGTCATTTGTTTGGCAAGTGCATAAAGTGTCATCTATACAAACAGAAATATCATGTTTGTTTGCCGCATTTCCTCTAGCTTTCTCCCTAGAAAATACGAATATGTAGAGCTGGTGTCTCCATGTGGAACCAATACTGTATCAAAGCTCAAAATAAAATGTTCCCCGATAAAAGACATTCAAAACAATGAAGTCCATTGATAATATCCAGAAAACACAAACAGAGAGTCTATAGCAATACCTGGGATTGAGTTATCAAAAAAAAAAAAACGGATATTTCCGGTTTCATCCAGTCATATCGGGACAAAGTGGTGTGGAATTCGTATGCAATAGACCAAGAAAATCACAGTAAAAATGGTTTTGGAGAAAAGCAAAGTCTTTTCGTTAGGCAAGTGCATAAAATGTCATCTAGACAAACAGAAATATCATGTTTGTTTGCCGCAGTTCCTCTAGCTTTCTCCCTAGAAAATACGAATGTGTAGAGCTGGTGTTCCCAGTATGAACCAATTAGTTTTTCAACGATACAAAATTAAATGTTCCCTGATAAAACCTTCAAAACAATAAAGTCCATCGATAATATCCAGAAAGCACAAACACAGAGGCTTTCAAAATATTTCGGATTGAGTTACCCAAAACAAAACCGCATATTTCCGGTTTCATCCAGTCATGTCCAGACAAAATAGTGTGGAATTCGTATGCATTGGACTGAGAAAATCACAGTAAACATGGTTTTGGAGAAAAGCAAAGTATTTTCGTTAGGCAAGTGCATAAAATATCATCTATACAACAGAAATATCATGTTTGTTTGCCGCAGTTCCTCTAGCTTTCTCCCTAGAAATTACGAATGTGTAGAGCTGTTGTCTCCATGTGGAACCAATTAGTGATTCCAAGCACAAAATTAAATGTTCCTTGATAAAAAACATTCAAAACAATAAAATCCATGGATAATATCAGGATACACAAACACAGATGCTGTAGCAATATCGGGGATTGAGTTAGCCAAAACATAATTGGTAATTTCTGGTTTCATCCAGTCATATCCGGGAAACTGGGGTGGAATTTGTATGCAATGGACCGTGAAAATCACAGTGAAACTGGTTTTGGAGAAAAGCAAAGTCTTTTCGTTACGCAAGTGCATAAAATGTCATCGATACAAACAGAAATATCATGATTGTTTGGCGCAGTTCCTTTAGCTTTCTCCCTAGAAAGTAGGAATATGTAGCTCTGGTGTCTCCATGTGGAACCAATTAGTGATTCCAAGCACAAAATGAAATGTTCCCTGATAAAAAAAATACATAACAGTAAAGTCCGTGGATAATATCAGGAATACACAAACACAGAGTCTGTAGCAATATCTGGGATTGAGTTAGCCAAAATAAAACCGGATATTTGCGGTTTCATATAGTCATATACGGACAAAGTGGTGTGGAATTCGTATGCAGTGTACAAAAAAATCACAGTAAATATGGCTTTGCAGAAAACCAATGTCTTTTCATTAGGGAACTGCATAAAATATCATCTTTACAAACAGAAATATCATGTTTGTTTGCTACAATTCCCTAGCTTTCTCCCTAGAAATACGAATACGTAGAGCTGGTGTCTCCATGTGGAACCAATTACTGTATCCAATCTCAAAATAAAATGTTCAATGATAAAAAACATTCAAAACAATAAAGTACATCGATCATATCCAGAAAACACAAACAGGGAGCCTGTAGCAATATCTAGGATTGAATTAGCCAAAACAAAACGAGATATTTCCTTTTGCATCCAGTCATATCCGGACAATGGTTGTGGAAATCGTATGCAATGGACCGAGAAAATCACAGTAAAACTGGTTTTGGAGAAAAGCAAAGTCTTTTCGTTAGGGAAGTGCATAAAATGTCATCGATACAAACAGTAATATCATGTTTGTTTGCCGCAGTTCCTCTAGATTTCTCCCTAGAAAATACGAATGTGTAGAGCTGGTGTCCCCATGTGGAACCAAGTGGTGTTTCCAAGCACAAAATAAATGTTCCCTGATAAAAAACATTCAAAACAATAAAGTCCATCGATAATATCCAGAAAACACAAACACAGAAGCTTTCACAATATTTCACATTGCGTTTGCCAAAACACAACCGAGTATTTCTGGTTTCATCCAGTCATATCTGGACAAACTGGTGTGGAATTCGTATGCAATGGACCGAGAAAATCACAGTACAAATGGTTTTGGAGAAAAACAAGTCTTTTCATTAGGCAAGTGCATAAAATGTCATCTATACAAACAGAAATATTATGATTGTTTTCCGAAGTTCCTGTAGCTTCTCCCTAGAAAATAGCAATGTGTAGAGCTGGTGTCTCCATGTGGAATCAATTAGTGTTTCCAAGCACAAAATTAAATGTTCCCTGAAAAAAAAAACGTTGAAAAATATAAAATCAATGGATAATATCCAGAAAACGTAAACATAGAGGCTGTAGCAATATTTCGGATTGAGGTAGCCAAAACACAACCAGATATTTCTGGTTTCATCCATTCATATCCGGACAAACTGGTGTGGAATTCGAATGCAATGGACCGAGAAAATCACAGTAAAAATGATTTGGATAAAAGCAAAGTCATTTCGTTAGGCAAGTGCATAAAATGTCATCTAGACAAACAGAAATATCATGTTTGTTTGTCGCAGTTCCTCTAGCTTTCTCCCAAGAAAATAGGAATATGTAGACCTGGTGTCTCCATGTTGAACCAATTACTGTAACCAAGCTCAAAATAAAATGTTCTCCGATAAAAAACATTTGAAACAATAAAGTCTGTCGATAAAACCCAGAAAAAACCAACACAGAGTTTGTAGCAATATCTGGGATTGAGTTAGCCAAAACACAACGGGATATTTCTGGTTTCATCCAGTCATATCCGGACAACCAGTTGTGGAATTCGTATGCAATGGACTAAGAAAATCACAGTACAAATGGTTTTGGAGAGAAGCAAAGTCTTTTCGTTAGGCAAGTGCATAAATGTCATCGATACAAACAGAAATATCATGTTTGTTTGCCGCAGTTCCTCTAGCTTTCTCCCTAGAAAATATGAATGTGTAGAGCTGGTGTCTCCGTGTGGAACCAATTAGTGTTTCCAAGCACAAATTAAAGGTTCCCTGATAAAAAAAAATTCAAAAAAATAAAGTCCGTGTATAATATCAGCAATACACACACACAGAGGCTGTAGCAATATTTCGGATTGAGTTACCAATAACACAACCAGCTATTTCTCGTTTCATCCAGTCATATCCGGACAAAGTGGTTTGGAATTCGTATGCAATGGACCAAGAAAATCAGAGTAAAGATGGTTTTGGAGAAAAACAGTAAAAATAGTTTTGGAGAAAAGCAAAGTCTTTTCCTTAGGCAAGTGCATAAAATGTCATCTATACAAACAGAAATATCATGTTTCTTTGCCGCATTTCCTCTAGCTTTCTCCCTAGAAAATACGAATGTGTAGAGCAGGTGTCCTCATGATGAACCAATTAGTGTTTCTATGGCACAAAATTAAATGTTCCCTGATAAAAATATTCAAAACAATAAATCCATCGATGATATCCAGAAATCACCAACACAGAGGCTTTCACAATATTTCAGATTGAGTTAGCCAAAACACAACCGGATATTTCTGGTTTCATTTAGTTATATCCGGACAAAGTGGTGTGGAATTCGTATGCAATGGACCGAGAAAATCAGAGTAAAGATGGTTTTGGAGAAAAGCAAAGTCTTTTCATTAGGCAAGAGCATAAAATGTCCTCGATACAAACAGAAATATCATGTTTGTTTGCCACAGTTCCTCTATCTTTCTCCCTAGAAAATACGAATATGTAGAGCTGGTGTCTCCATGTGGAACCAATTACTGTATCCAAGCTCAAAATAAAATGTTCCCCGATAGAAAACTTTCAAAAAAATAAAGTCTGTGGATAATATCCAGAAAACAGAAACACAGAGGCTGTAGCAATATCTGGGATTGAGTTAGCCAAAATAAAACCATATATTTCCAGTTTCATCCAGTCATATAAGGGCAAAGTGGTGTGGAATTCGTATGCAAAGTACCGAAAAAATCACAGCAAAAATGGTTTTGGAGAAAAGCAAAGTCTTTTCGTTAGGCAAGTGCATAAAATGTCATCTATAGAAATAGACATTTCATGTTTGTTTGTCGCAATTCCTCTAGCTTTCTCCCTAGAAAACACGAATTTGTAGAGCTGGTGTTCCCATTATGAACCAATTAGTGTTTCAACGGTACAAAATTAAATGTTGTCTGATAAAAACATTCAAAACAATTAGTCCATCGATAATATCCAGAATACACAAACACAGAGCTTTAGCAATATTTCGGATTGAGTTAGCCAAAACACAACCAGATATTTCTTTTTTCATCCAGTCATATCCGGAAAAGTGGTGTGGAATTCATATGCAATGGACCTATAAAATCACAGTACAAATGGTTTTGGAGAAAAGCAAGTATTTTCGTTAGGCAAGTGCATAAAATGTCAGCTATAGAAACAGAAATATCATGTTTGTTTGCCGCAATTCCTATAGGTTTCTCCGTAGAAATTACGAATGTTATTACTGATGCCATGAACAAGAGTGTCAAATTGTTTAGTCAGCAACAGGAGTCACTGTGTACTTACATCTCATGTGGGATCTGTCCTTAATGTGTTGTCTAATGTGCAGTGATGCTATAACTAGTACTGAAACAGTATTTTTACAATTTGTGTTTCTCATGAGTACAAACTGATGAGATCTTTACTAATTATATACTGAATCGATCTTCTGTATATAAAGATAATTGGAAATGAAAAAAAAAAACACCTGGTATTAAATTGGAAATGGCATAGAAAATTTATTAATTTTTTTAAAAAATATTATGTAGGATCTCTGCCTTTAATGTGCTGTACACTCCTATGTAATGCTATAACTAGTACTCCAACAGTATTTTTTTTTTTACTTTGTGTTGCTATATGGGGGTAAATTGTTGAAATCGTTACCTAATTTATACTAAACTAATCTTTTGTATATAAAGAGAATTGAAAATGAATCATGATGTGATTGGAAGAGGAGAGGGAGCGGGACAGGGGAGGGTTATGGGTAGGAGGGAAGTGTTGGGAGAGGGAAGCCATTGTAACCCATGAGCTGTACTTTGGAAATTTATATTAATTAAATAAAGTTTAATAAAAAAATTACGAATGTGTAGAGCTGGTGTCTCCATGTGGAAACAATTAGTGTTTCAATGGTACAAAATTAAATGTTCCCTGATAAAAAACATTCAAAACAATAAAGTCTGTGGATAATATCAGGAATACACAAACACAGAGACTGTAGCAATATCTGGGATTGAGTTAGGCAAAACACAACCAGATATTTCCGGTTTCATGCAGTCATATCCGGACAAACTGGAGTGGAATTCGTATGCAATGGACCAAGAAAATCACAGTAAAAATGGTTTTGGAAAAAAGCAAAATCATTTCATTAGGCAAGTAGATAAAATATCATCGATACAAACAGAAATATCATGTTTGTTTGCCGCAGTTCCTCTAGCTTTCTCCATAGAAAATACGAAAGTGTAGAGCTGGTGTCTCCATGTGGAACCAATTAGAGTTTCCAAGCACAAATTAAATGTTCCCTGAAAAAAAAACATTCAAAACAATAAAGTCTGTGGATAATATCAGGAATACACAAACACAGAGGCTATAGCAATATTTCGATTTAGTTAGCCAAAAGACAACCAGATATTTCTGTTCAACCACTCATATCTGGACAAAGTGGTGTGGAATTCATATGCAATGGACCAAGTAAATCACAGTAGAAATGGTTTTGGAGAAAAGCAAAGTTTTTCGTTAGACAAGTGCATCAAATGTCATCTATACAAACAGAAATATCATGTTTGTTTGCCACAGTTCCTCTAGCTTTCTCCCTAGAATATATGAATGTGTAGAGCTGGTGTCTCCATGTGGAACCAATTACTGTATCCAAGCTCAAAATTAAATGTTCCCTGAAAAAAAAACATTCAGAAAAATAATGTCCGTGGATAATATCAGGAATACACAAACACAGAGGCTGTAGCAATATTTGGGATTAGGTTAGCCAAAACAAATCCTGATATTTATGGTTTCATCCAGTCATATCAGGAAAAAGTCATTTGGAATTCGGAAGCAATGGACAGAGAAAATCACAGTAAAAACGGTTTTGAAGAAATGCAAAGACTTTTCGTTAAGCAAGTGCATAAAGTGTCATCTCTACAAACAGAAACATCATGTATGTTTGCCTCAGTTTCTCAAGCTTGATTGCTAGAAATTACGAATTTGTAGAGCTGGTTTCCCCATGATGAACCAATTAGTGTATCAAGGGAACAAAATTAAATGTTCCCTGACAAAAACATTCAAAACAACAAAGTCCGTGGATAATATCAGGAATACGCAAACACAGCGGCTGTAGCAATATTTCAGATTGAGTTAGCCATAACACAACCAGATACTTCTGGTTTCATCCAGTCATATCCGGAAAACCTGGTGTGAAATTCGTATGCAATGGACCGAGAATAATCACAGTAAAAATGGTTTTGGAGAAAAGCAAAGTCTTTTCGTTAGGCAAGTGCATAAAATGTCATCGATACAAACAGAAATATCATGTTTGTTTTGCGCAGTTCCTCTAGCTTTCTCCCTAGAAAATACGAATGTGTAGAGCTGGTGTCTCCATGTGTTACCAATTAGTGTTTGCAAGCAAAAATTAAATGTTCCCTGAAAAGAAAACATAGAATAATATAAAATCCATGAATAATATCCAGAAATCACAAACACAGAGGCTTTCACAATATTTCGGATTGAGTTAGCCAAAACACAATCGGATATTTCTGCTCACATCCAGTCATATCCGGACAAACTGGTGTGGAATTCATATGCAATGGACCGAGAAAATCACAGTAAAAATGGTTTTGGAGAAAAGCAAAGTCTTTTCGTTAGGCAAGTGCATAAAATGTCATCAATACAAACAGAAATATCATGTTTGTTTGGCGCAGTTCCTCTAGCTTTCTCCCTAGAAAATACGAATGTATAGAGCTGGTGTCTCCATGTGGAACCAATTAGTGTTTCAATGGTATAAAATTAAATGTTATCTGATAAAAACATTCAAAACAATTAGTCCATCGATAATATCCCGAAAACACAAACACAGAGGTTGTAGCAATATTTTGATTGAGTTAGCCAAAACACAACCGGATATTTCTGGTTTCATACAGTCATATCCGGACAAACTGGTGTGGAATTCGTATGCAATGGACCGAGAAAATCACAGTTAAAATGGTTTTGCAGAAAAGCAAAGTCTTTTCTTAGGCAAGTGCATAAAATATCATCGATACAAACAGAAATATCATGTGTCTTTGCCGCAGTTTCTCAAGTTTTCTCCCAAGAAAATACGAATGTGTAGAGCTGGTGTCTCCATGATGAGCCAATTAGTGTTTCTAAGGTACAAAATTAAATGTTCCCTGATGAAAACATTCAAAACAATAAAGTCTGTGGCCAATATCAGGAATGCAAAATCACAGAGGCTGTAAAAATATCTGAGATTGAGTTAGCCAAAACAAAACCGGATATTTCGGGTTTCATCCAGTCATATCCGGACAAACTGGTGTGGAATTCGAATGCAAAAGACCGGGAAAATCAGAGTAAAAACGGTTTTGGAGAAAAGCAAAGTCTTTTCATAAGGAAGTGCATAAAATGTCATTGATACAAACAGAAATATTGTGTTTGTTTTCCGCAGTATGTATAGAGCTGGTGTCCCCATGTGGAACCCATTAGTGTTTCCAAGCCGAAAATTAAATGTTCCTGAAAAAAAAAACATTCAAAACAATAAAGACCTTGGATAATATCAGGAATACACAAACACAGAGGCTGTAGCAATATCTGGGATTGAGTTAGCTAAAACAAAACCAGATATTTCCGGTTTCTTCAGTCATAGTCAGATAACTGGTATGGAATTCATATGCAATGGACCGAGAAAAGCACAGTAAAACTGGCTTTGGAGAAAAGCAAAGTCTTTTAGTTAGGCAAGATCATAAAATGTCATCGATACAAACAGAAATATCATGTTTGTTTGCCAAAGTTCCTCTAGCTTTCTCCCTAGAAAATACGAATGTGTAGAGCTGGTGTTCCCATTATGAACCAAATAGTGTTGCAACGGCCCAAAATTAAATGTTCCCTGAAAAAAAAAAAACATTCAGAAAAATAAGTCCATCGACAATATCCAGAAAAAACAAACACAGAGGCTTTCACAATATTTCGGATTGAGTTAGCCAAAACACAACCGGATATTTCTGGTTTCATCAAGTCATATCCAGACAAAGTGGTTTGGAATTCGTATGCAATGGACCAAGAAAATCACAGTACAAATGGTTTTGGAGACAAGCAAAGTCTTTTCTTAGGCAAGTGCATAAAATATCATCTATACAAACAGAAATATCATGTTTGTTTGCCGCAGTTCCTCTAGTCTTCTCCCTAGAAAATACGAATGTGTAGAGCTGGTGTCTCCATGTGGAACCAATTAGTGTTTCCAAGCACAAAATTAAATGTTCCCTGAAAAAAAAACATTGAAAAATATAAAATCCATGGATAATATCCAGAAAACACAAACATAGAGGCTGTGGCAATATTTGAGATTGAGGTAGCCAAAACACAACCAGATATTTCTGGTTTCATCCATTCATATCCGGACAAACTGGAGTGGAATTCGTATGCAATTGACTGAGAAAATCAGAGTAAAAATTGTTTTGGAAAAAAGCAAAGTCTTTCCATTAGGCAACTGCATAAAATGTCATCTATACAAACAGACATATCATGTTTGTTTTCCGCAGTTCCTCAAGCTGTCATCCTATAACATAGGAATGTATAGAGCTGGTGTCTCCATGTGGAACCAATTAGTGATTCCAACATAAAATTAAATGTTCTCTGATAAAAACATTCAAAATAAAGTCCGTGGAGAATATCCAGAAAACTCAAACAAAGAGGTTGTAACAATATCTGGGATTGAGTTAACAAAAACAAAACCGGATATTTCCGGTTCCATCCAGTCATATTCGGAAAAAGTCGTTTGGAATTCGTATGCAAGGGACCGAGAAAATCACAGTAAAAATGGTTTTGGAGAAAAGCAAAGTCTTTTCGTTAGGCAAGTGCATACAATGTCATCGATACAAACAGAAATATCATGTTTGTTTGCCGCAGTTCCTCTAGCTTTCTCCCTAGAAAATACAAATGTGTGAAGCTGGTGTCCCCATGATTAACCAATTTGTGTTTCAATGGTACAAGATAAAATGTTCCCCAATAAAAAACATTCAAAACAATAAAGTCTCTTGATAATATAGAGAAAACACAAACACAGAGGCTGTAAGAATATCTGGGATTGAGTTAGCCAAAACAAACCCAGATATTTCCGGTTTCTTCCAGTCATATCCGGACAAACTGGTGTGGAATTCGTATGCAATGGACCGGGAAAATCACAGTAAAAATGGATTTGGTGTAAAGCAAAGTCTTATCTTTAGGCAAGTGCATAAAATGTCATCTATACAAACAGAAATATCAAGTTTGTTTGCCGCAGTTCCTCTAGCTTTCTCCCTAGAAAATACGAATATGTTCAGCTGGTGTTTCCATGTGGAACCAATTACTGTATCCACGTTCAAAAAAAATTTGTTCTAAATAAAAAACATTCAAAACAATAAAGTCCATCGATGATATCCAGAAAACACAAACACAGAGGCTTTCACAATATTTCATATTGACTTAGCCAAAACACAACCGGATATTTCTGGTTTCATCCAGTCATATCTGGAAAAAGTCATTTGGAATTCGGATGCAATGGACCGAGAAAATCACAGTAAAAATGGTTTTGGAAAAAAGCAAAGTCTTTTTGTTAGGCAAGTGCATAAAATGTCATCTATACAAACAGAAACATCAAGTTTGTTTGCCGCGGTTCCTCTAACATTCTCCCTAGAAAATAGGAATGTGTAGAGCTGGTGTCTCCATGTGGAACCAATTAGTTTTCGCAACACAAAGTTAAATGTTCCCAGATAAAAAATATTCAAAACAATAAAGTCCACTGATAATATCCAGAAAACACAAACACAGAGACTGTAGCAATATCTGTGATTGAGTTAGCCAAAACAAAACCGGATATTTCCAGTTACATCCAGTCATACCCGGACAAACTGGTGTGGAATTCGTGTGCAATGGACCGAGTACATCACAGTAAATATGGTTTGGAGAAAAGCTAAGTCTTTTCATTAGGCAACTGCATAAAATGTCATCTCTACAACAGAAACATCATGTTTCTTTGCCGCAGTTCCTCTAGCTTTCTCCCTAGAAAATAAGAATGTCTTCTCAAACTATTCAGAGCAATCGAAAAAGAGGTAATCCTCCCCAATTCTTTCTATGAAGCCACCATCACCTTAATTCCTAAGCCAGAAAGAGACGCAACATTGAAAGAGAATTACAGACCAATATCCCTGATGAACATAGATGCAAAAATACTCAATAAAATTCTGGCCAAAAGAATGCAACAACACATCAGAAAGATCATCCACCCAGACCAAGTGGGATTCATCCCCGGTATGCAGGGATGGTTCAACATTCGCAAAACAATCAACGTAATACACTACATTAACAGACTGCAGAAGAAAAACCATATGATTCTCTCAATAGACGCAGAGAAAGCATTTGATAAAATACAACACCCTTTCATGATGAAAACTCTAAGCAAACTGGGTATGGAAGGAACATTCATTAATATAATCAAAGCAATATATGAAAAACCCACGGCCAACATCCTATTGAATGGGGAAAAGTTGGAAGCATTTCCACTGAAATCTGGTACGAGACAGGGATGCCCACTCTCACCACTGCTATTCAATATAGTTCTGGAAGTTTTGGCCAGAGCTATTAGGCAAGAAAAAGAAATTAAAGGGATACAAATTGGGAAGGACGAACTCAAACTATCCCTCTTTGCAGATGATATGATTCTTTATTTAGGGGACCCAAAGAACTCTACTAAGAGACTGCTGGAACTCATCGAAGAGTTTGGCAAAGTAGCAGGATATAAAATCAATGCACAAAAATCAACAGCCTTTGTATACACAGGCAATGCCACGGCTGAGGAAGAACTTCTAAAATCAATCCCATTCACAATAGCTACAAAAACAATCAAATACCTTGGAATAAACTTAACCAAAGATGTTAAAGAACTCTACGATGAAAACTACAAAACCTTACAGAAAGAAATAGAAGAGGATACCAAAAAATGGAGAAATCTTCCATGCTCATGGATTGGAAGAATCAATATCATCAAAATGTCTATTCTCCCAAAAGCAATTTATACATTCAATGCAATACTCATCAAGATCCCGAAGACCTTCTTCTCAGATCTGGAAAAAATGATGCTGAAATTCATATGGAGACACAGAAGACCTCGAATAGCCAAAGCAATCCTGTACAACAAAAACAAAGCCGGAGGCATCACAATACCTGATTTTAGGACATACTACAGGGCAGTTGTTATCAAAACAGCATGGTACTGGTACAGAAACAGATGGATAGACCAATGGAACAGAATAGAAACACCAGAAATCAATCCAAACATCTACAGCCAACTTATATTTGACCAAAGATCCAAATCTAATCCCTGGAATAAGGACAGTCTATTCAATAAATGGTGCTGGGAAAATTGGATTTCCACGTGTAGAAGCTTGAAGCAAGACCCATACCTTTCACCTTACACAAAAATTCACTCAACATGGATTAAAGACTTAAATCTACGACCCGAAACCATCAGATTATTAGAGAGCATTGGAGAAACCCTGCAAGATATAGGCACAGGCAAAGACTTCCTGGAAAATACTCCAACAGCACAGGCAGTCAAAACCAAAATTAACATTTTTGATTGCATCAAATTGAGGAGTTTCTGTACTTCAAAAGAAACAGTCTGGAAAGTGAAGAGGCAACCAACAGAATGGGAAAAAATATTTGCAAACTATATTACAGATAAAGGATTGATAACCAGAATCTACAAAGAAATCAAGAAAATCCACAACAACAAAACAAACAACCCACTTAAGAGATGGGCCGAGGACCTCAATAGACATTTTTCGAAAGAGGAAATCCAAATGGCCAACAGACACATGAAAAAATGTTCAAGATCACTAGCAATCAGACAAATGCAAATCAAAACCACAATGAGGTTCCATCTCACCCCGGTGAGAATGGCTCACATTCAGAAATCTACCAACAACAGATGCTGGAGAGGATGTGGGGAAAAAGGGACACTAACCCACTGTTGGTGGGAATGCAAACTGGTTAAGCCACTATGGAAGTCTGTCTGGAGATTCCTCAGAAACCTGAACATAACCCTACCATACAACCCAGCCATCCCACTCCTTGGGATTTACCCAAAGGAAATTAATTTGGCAAATAAAAAAGCCATCTGCACATTAATGTTTATTGCAGCTCAATTCACAATAGCTAAGACCTGGAACCAACCCAAATGCCCATCAACAGTAGACTGGATAAAGAAATTATGGGACATGTACTCCATAGAATACTATACAGCAGTAAGAAACAACGAAACCCAGTCATTTGCAACAAGATGGAGCAATCTGGAAAACATCATGCTGAGTGAATTAAGCCAGTCCCAAAGAGAAAAATATCATTTGTTTTCCCTGATCGGTGACAACTGAGCGCCAAAGGGGAAACCTGTTGAAGTGAAATGGACACTATAAGCAACAATGAACTGATCAGCTCCTGTCCTGACTTTAGATGTACAATGTAATACTTTATCCTTTTCAGTATTTGTTGTTGTTGTTGTTGTTGTTCTAGTACTAGTGGTTGAACTCTGTAATTAACACACAATTATTCTTAGGTGTTTAAATTTTAACTGAAAATGATCCCTGTTAAATCTAAGAGTGGAAAAAGAGAGGGAGGAGATGAACAATTTGGAACATGCTCAATCGGACTGGCCGCAAATGGTGGAGTTAGAAATGTGCCAGGGGATTCCAACACAATCCCATCAAGATGGCATGTACCAATGCCATCGCACTAGTCCAAGTGATCAATTTCAGCTCACAATTCATAGCTCTGATAGGTCTAAGAGTCAAAGAGATCACACAAACAAGACAAGTATCTGCTAATACTTACTGATAGAACTAAAAAGGGAGAGAAAGATCCAACATGGGAAGTGGGATACACAGCAGACTCATAGGATGGCAGATGTCCTAAACAACACTCTGGCCTCAGAATCAGCCCTCAAGGCATTCGGATCTGGCGGAAGAGCCCATGAGAGTATAGCAGGCATGGAAAGCCGAGATATCATGGAAAAAAAAAAGACCTAAATGAATGATCTCTGTGAGTGAGATCCCAGTGGATAGAATGGGGCCATCAAAGAAGGAGGTACCCTTCTCCGAAGGGAGGAGAGAACTTCCACTTTGACTATAACCCTATCGGAATAAGATCAAAGTCAGCGAACTCTGAATGCTTCCATAGCCCTGGCAACTCATGACTAGAGCCTAGGGAGATTACTGACGCCATGAACAGGAGTGTCAAATTGTTAAATCAGCAACAGGAGTCACTGTGTACTTACACCCCATGTGGGATCTGTCCCTAATGTGTCGTCTAAAGCCAAGTGATGCTATAACTAGTACTGAAACAGTATTTTTATACTTTGCGTTTCTGTGTGGGCACAAACTGATGAGGTCTTTACTAATTATATACTGAAGTGATCTTCTGTATATAAAGAGAATTGGAAATGAAAAAAAAAAAAACAACCTGGTGTTAAAATGGAAATGGCATAGAAAATTAATTAATTTGAAAAAAAATTATGTAGCGTCTCTGTCTTTAATGTACTATACATTGCTATTTAATGCTATAATTAGTAATCCAATGTAGTTTTTTCACTTTATGTTGCTATATGGGCAAAATGTTGAAATATTTACCTAATATATACTAAACTGATCTTCTGTATACAAAGAGAATTGAAAATGATTCTTTACATGAATGGAACGGGAAAGGGAGTGGGAAAGGGGAGGGTTGCGGGTGGGAGGGAAGTTATGGGAGGGGGGAAGCCATTGTAACCCATAAGCTATACTTTGGAAATTTATATTCATTAAATAAAAGTTTAATAAAAAAATAAAAAAGAATGTATAGAGCAGGTGTCCTCATGATGAACCAATTAGTGTTTCTATGGCACAAAATTAAATGTTCCCTGATAAAAATATTCAAAACAATAAATCCATCGATGATATCCAGAAAACACAAACACAGAGGCTTTCACAATATTTCGGATTGTGTTAACTAAACCACAACCGGATATTTCTGGTTTCATCCAGTCATATCCGGAAAAAGTCGTTTGGAATTCAAATGCAATGGACCGAGAAAATCACAGTACAAATGGTTTTGGAGAAAAGCAAAGTCTTTTCGTTAGGCAAGTGCATAAAATGTCATCTATACAAACAGAAATATCATGTTTGTTTGCCGCATTTCCTCTAGCTTTCTCCCTAGAAAATATGAACATGTTCAGCTGGTGTCTCCATGTGGAACCAATTACTGTATCTAAGCTAAAAATATAATGTTCCCCGAAGTAAAACATTCAAAACAATAAATTCTGTGGATACTATCCAGAAAACACAAACACAGACGCAGTAGCAATATCTGGGATTGAGTTATCCAAAACAAAACCAGATATTTCCGGTTTCATCCAGTCATATCCACACAAACTGGTGTGGAATTCGTATGCAATGGACCGAGAAAATCACATTTAAAATGGTTTTGGAGAAAAGCAATGTCTTTTCATTATGCAAGTGCATAAAATATCATATATACACACAGAAATATCAATTTTGTTTTCGGCAGTTCCTCTAGATTTCTCCCTAGAAAATACGAATGTGTAGAGCTGGTGTCCCCATGATGAAGCAATTAGTGTTACTATGGTACAAAATTAAATGTTCCCTGAGAAAAACATTCAAAAAATAAAGTCAATCGATAATATCCAGAACACAAACACAAAAACACACAATATTCCGCATTGTGTTAGCCAAAACAAAACCGGATATTTCTGGTTTCATCCAGTCGTATGCGGACAAAATGGTATGGAATTCGTATGCAAAGACCGAGAAAATCACAGTAAAACTGGTTTTGGAGAAAAGCAAAGTCTTTTCATTAGGCAAGTGCATAAAATGTCATCTATACAAACAGAAACATCATGTTTGTTTGTCTCAGTTCCTCTAGCTTTCTCCCTAGAAAATAGGAATGTGTAGAGCTGTTGTCTCCATGTGGAACCAATTAGTGTTTCCAAGCACACAATTAAATGTTCCCTGATAAAAAACATTGAAAACAATAAAGTCCGTGGATAATATCAGGAATACACAAACACAGAGTCTGTAGCAATATCTGGGATTGAGTTAGGCAAAACACAACCAGATATTTCTGGTTTCATCCAGTCATATCCAGACAAACTGTTGTGGAATTCATATTCAATGGACCGAGAAAATCACAGTAAAAATGGTTTTGGAGAAAAGCAAAGTCTTTTCGTTAGGCAAGTGCATAAAATGTCATCTATACAAACAGAAATATCATGTTTCTTTGCTGCATTTCCTCTAGCTTTCTCCCTAGAAAATACGAATGTGTAGAGCTGGTGTCTCCATGTGGAATCAATTAGTGTTTCCAGGAACAAAATTAAATGTTCCCCAATAAAAAAAAATTGAAAACAATAAAGTCAGTTGATAATATCAGGAATACACAAACACAGAGGCTGTAGCAATATCTTGGACTGAGTTAGGCAAAACACAACCAGATATTTCCAGTTTCATCCAGTCATATCCAGACAAACTGGTGTGGAATTAGTATGAAGTGTACGGAGAAATCACAGAAAAAGGGTTTTGGAGAAAAGCAAAAACTTTTCGTTAGGCAAGTGCATAAAATGTCATCTATACAAACAGAAACATCATGTTTGTTTGCCGCAGTTCCTCTAGCTTTCTCCCTAGAGAATAGGAATGTGTAGAGCTGGTGTCCCAATGATGAACCAATTAATGTTTCACGGTACAAATTTAAATGTTCCCTGATAAAAACATTCAAAACAATAAAGTCCATCGATAATATCCAGAAAACACAAACACAGAAACACACAATATTTCGCATTGTGTTAGCCAAAAAACAAATGGATATTTCTGGTTTCATCCATTCATATCCGGAAAAAGTCGTTTGGAATTCGGATGCAATGGACCCAGAAAATCACAGTAAAAATGGTTTTGTAGAAAAGCAAAGTCTTTTCGTTAGGCAAGTGCATAAAATGTCATCGATACAAACAGAAATATCATGTTTGTTTGCCGCAGTTCCTCTACCTTTCTCCCTAGAAACACGAACATGTTCAGTTGTTGTCTCCATGTGGAACCAATTAGTGATTCCAAGATCAAAATAAAATGTTCCCTGATAAAAAAACTTTCAAATCAATAAAGTCCGTGTATAATATCAGGAATACACAAACACAGAGGCTGTGGCAATATCTGGGATTGAATTAGCCAAAACAAAACCGGATATTTCCACTTTCATCCAGTAATATCCGGACAAACTGCTGTGGAATTCATATGAAGTGTACCGAGAAGTCACAGAAAAATGGTTTTGGAGAAAAGCAAAGTCTTTTCATTAGGCAAGTGCATAAATTGTCATCTATACAAACAGAAATATCATGTTTGTTTGCCACAGTTCCTCTAGCTTTCTCCCTAGAAAATACGAATGTGTAGAGCAGGTGTCCTCATGATGAACCAATTAGTGTTTCTATGGCACAAAATTAAATGTTCCCTGATAAAAATATTCAAAACAATAAATCCATCGATGATATCCAGAAAACACAAACACAGAGGCTTTCACAATATTTCGGATTGTGTTAACTAAACCACAACCGGATATTTCTGGTTTCATCCAGTCATATCCGGAAAAAGTCGTTTGGATTTCAAATGCAATGGACCGAGAAAATCACAGTGAAAATGGTTTTGGAGAAAAGCAAAGTCTTTTCGTCAGGCAAGTTCATAAAATGTCATCGATACAAACAGAAATATCATGTTTGTTTGCCGCAGTTCCTCTAGCTTTCTCCCTAGAAAATACGAATGTGTAGAGCTGGTGTCTCCATGTGGAATCAATTAGTGTTTCCAGGAGCAAAATTAAATGTTCCCAATAAAAAAAAATTGAAAACAATAAAGTCAGTTGATAATAGCAGGAATACACAAACACAGAGGCTGTAGCAATATCTAGGACTGAGTTAGGCAAAACACAACCAGATATTTCCGGTTTCATCCAGTCATATCCGGACAAACTGGTGTGGAATTCGTATGAAGTGTACGGAGAAATCACAGAAAAAGGGTTTTGGAGAAAAGCAAAATCTTTTCGTTAGGCAAGTGCATAAAATGTCATCTATACAAACAGAAACATCATGTTTGTTTGCCGCAGTTCCTCTAGCTTTCTCCCTAGAAAATAGGAATGTGTAGAGCTGGTGTCCCAATGATGAACCAATTAGTGTTTCACAGTACAAATTTAAATGTTCCCTGATAAAAACATTCAAAACAATAAAGTCCATCGATAATATCCAGAAAACACAAACACAGAAACACACAATATTTCGCATTGTGTTAGCCAAACCACAACCGGATATTTCTGGTTTCATCCATTCATATCCGGAAAAAGTCGTTTGGAATTCAGATGCAATGGACCCAGAAAATCACAGTAAAAATGGTTTTGGAGAAAAGCAAAGTCTTTTCGTTAGGCAAGTGCATAAAATGTCATCTATACAAACAGAAATATCATGTTTTTTGTTGCATTTCCTCTACCTTTCTCCCTAGAAAATATGAATGTGTAGAGCTGGTGTCTCCATGTGGAACCAATTACTGTATCCAAGCTCAAAATAAAATGTTCCCCGAAGAAAAACATTCAAAAAAATAAATTCCATTGATAATATCCAGAAAATACAAACACAGAGGCTGTCACAATATTTCAGATTGAGTTAGCCAAAACAAAACCAGATATTTCTGGTTTCATCCAGTCATATCCAGACAAACTGGTGTGTTATTTGTATGCAATGTACCGAGAAAATCACAGTAAAAGTGGTTTTGGAGAAAAGCAAAGTCTTTTCGTTAGGCAAGTGTATAAAATGTCATCGATACAAACAGAAATATCTTGTTTGTTTGCCGCAGTTCCTCTAGCTTTCTCCCTAGAAAATACGAATGTGTAGAGCTGGTGTCTCCATGTGGAACCAATTAGTGTTTCCAGGAACAAAATTAAATATTCCCCGATAAAAAATTTGAAAACAATAAACTCCGTTGATAATATCAGGAATACACAAACACAGAGCCTGTAGCAATATCTGGGATTGAGTTAGCCAAAACAAAACCGGATATTTCCGGTTTCATCCAGTCATATCTGGACAAAGTGGTGTTGAATTCGTATGCAAAGGACCGAGAAAATCACAGTAAAAATAGTTTTGGAGAAACGCACAGCCTTTTCGTTAGGCAAGTGCATAAAATGTCATGTATACAAAGAGAAATAACATGTTTGTTTGTCCCATTTCCTCTAGCTTTCTCCCTAGAAAATACGAATGTGTAGAGCTGGTGTTTCCATGTGGAACCAATTCGTGATTCCAACAATAAAATTAAATGTTCCATCATAAAAATATTCAAAACAATAAAGTCCATCGATAATATCCAGAAAACACAAACACAGAGACTTTCTCCATATTTCGGATTGTGTTAGCCAAAACACAACCGGATACTTCTGTTTTCATCCAGTCATACCTGGAGAAACTCGTGTGAAATTCGTATGCAATAGACCGAGAAAATCCCAGTAAAAATGGTTTTGGAGAAAAGCAAAGTCTTTTTCTTAGGCAAGTGCATAAAATGTCATCGATACCGACAGAAATATCATGTTTGTTTGTCTCAGTCCCTCTAGCTTTCTCCCTAGAAAATACGAATGTGTAGAGCTGGTGTCTCCATGTGGAAAGAATTAGTGTTTCCAAGCACAAAATTAAATGTTCCCTGATAAAAAACATTCAAAACAACAAAGTCCGTGGATAATATCAGGAATACACAAACACAGAGGCTCTAGGAATATCTGGGATTGAGTTAGCAAAACACAACCAGATATTTCTGGTTTCAGCCAGTCATATCCGGACAAACTGTTTTGGAATTCGTATCCAATAGACCGAGAAAATCACAGTAAAAATGGTTTTGGAGAAAAGCAAAGTCTTTTCGTTAGGCAAGTGCATAAAATGTCATCTATACAAACAGAAATATCATGTTTGTTTGCCGCAGTTCCTCTAGCTTTCTCCCTAGAAAATACGAATGTGTAGAGCTGGTGTCTCCATGTGGAACCAATTAGTGTTTCCAGGAACAAAATTAAATGTTCCCCAATAAAAAAAAATTGAAAACAATAAAGTCAGTTGATAATAGCAGGAATACACAAACACAGAGGCTGTAGCAATATCTTGGACTGAGTTAGGCAAAACACAACCAGATATTTCCAGTTTCATCCAGTCATATCTCGACAAACTAGTGTGGAATTCGTATGAAGTGTACGGAGAAATCACAGAAAAAGGGTTTTGGTTAAAAGCAAAATCTTTTCGTTAGGCAAGTGCATAAAATGTCATCTATACAAACAGAAACATCATGTTTGTTTGCCGCAGTTCCTCTAGCTTTCTCCCTAGAAAATAGGAATGTGTAGAGCTGGTGTCCCCATGATGAACCAATTAGTGTTTCACGGTACAAAATTAAATGTTCCCTGATAAAAACATTCAAAACAATAAAGTCCATCGATAATATCCAGAAAACACAAACACAGAAACACACAATATTTCACATTGTGTTAGCCAAAACACAAACGGATATTTCTGGTTTCATCCAGTCATTTCCGGAAAAAGTCGTTTGGAATTCGGATGCAATGGACCCAGAAAATCACAGTAAAAATGGTTTTGGAGAAAAGCAAAGTCTTTTCCTAATGCAAGTGCATAAAATGTCATCGATACAAACAGAAATATCATGTTTTTTGTTGCATTTCCTCTACCTTTCTCCCCAGAAAATACGAATGTGTAGAGCTGGTGTCTCCATGTGGAACCAATTACTGTATCCAAGCTCAAAATAAAATGTTCCCCGATGAAAAACATTCCAAAAAATAAATTCCATTGATAATATCCAGAAAATACAAACACAGAGGCTGTCACAATATTTCGGATTGAGTTAGCCAAAACAAAACCAGATATTTCTGGTTTCATCCAGTCATATCCAGACAAACTGGTGTGTTATTTGTATGCAATGGACCGAGAAAATCACAGTAAAAATGGTTTTGGAGAAAAGCAAAGTCTTTTCGTTAGGCAAGTGCATAAAATGTCATCGATACAAACAGAAATATCATGTTTGTTTGCCGCAGTTCCTCTACCTTTCTCCCTAGAAACACGAACATGTTCAGTTGTTGTCTCCATGTGGAACCAATTAGTGATTCCAAGATCAAAATAAAATGTTCCCTGATAAAAAAACTTTCAAATCAATAAAGTCCGTGTATAATATCAGGAATACACAAACACAGAGGCTGTGGCAATATCTGGGATTGAATTAGCCAAAACAAAACCGGATATTTCCACTTTCATCCAGTAATATCCGGACAAACTGCTGTGGAATTCATATGAAGTGTACCGAGAAGTCACAGAAAAATGGTTTAGGAGAAAAGCAAAGTCTTTTCATTAGGCAAGTGCATAAATTGTCATCTATACAAACAGAAATATCATGTTTGTTTGCCACAGTTCCTCTAGCTTTCTCCCTAGAAAATACGAATGTGTAGAGCAGGTGTCCTCATGATGAACCAATTAGTGTTTCTATGGCACAAAATTAAATGTTCCCTGATAAAAATATTCAAAACAATAAATCCATCGATGATATCCAGAAAACACAAACACAGAGGCTTTCACAATATTTCGGATTGTGTTAACTAAACCACAACCGGATATTTCTGGTTTCATCCAGTCATATTGGAAAAAGTCGTTTGGATTTCAAATGCAATGGACCGAGAAAATCACAGTGAAAATGGTTTTGGAGAAAAGCAAAGTCTTTTCGTTAGGCAAGTTCATAACATGTCATCGATACAAACAGAAATATCATGTTTGTTTGCCGCAGTTCCTCTAGCTTTCTCCCTAGAAAATACGAATGTGTAGAGCTGGTGTCTCCATGTGGAATCAATTAGTGTTTCCAGGAGCAAAATTAAATGTTCCCAATAAAAAAAAATTGAAAACAATAAAGTCAGTTGATAATAGCAGGAATACACAAACACAGAGGCTGTAGCAATATCTAGGTCTGAGTTAGGCAAAACACAACCAGATATTTCCGGTTTCATCCAGTCATATCCGGACAAACTGGTGTGGAATTCGTATGAAGTGTACGGAGAAATCACAGAAAAAGGGTTTTGGAAAAAAGCAAAATCTTTTCGTTAGGCAAGTGCATAAAATGTCATCTATACAAACAGAAACATCATGTTTGTTTGCCGCAGTTCCTCTAGCTTTCTCCCTAGAAAATAGGAATGTGTAGAGCTGGTGTCCCAATGATGAACCAATTAGTGTTTCACAGTACAAATTTAAATGTTCCCTGATAAAAACATTCAAAACAATAAAGTCCACCGATAATATCCAGAAAACACAAACACAGAAACACACAATATTTCGCATTGTGTTAGCCAAACCACAACCGGATATTTCTGGTTTCATCCATTCATATCCGGAAAAAGTCGTTTGGAATTCAGATGCAATGGACCCAGAAAATCACAGTAAAAATGGTTTTGGAGAAAAGCAAAGTCTTTTCGTTAGGCAAGTGCATAAAATGTCATCTATACAAACAGAAATATCATGTTTTTTGTTGCATTTCCTCTACCTTTCTCCCTAGAAAATATGAATGTGTAGAGCTGGTGTCTCCATGTGGAACCAATTACTGTATCCAAGCTCAAAATAAAATGTTCCCCGAAGAAAAACATTCAAAAAAATAAATTCCATTGATAATATCCAGAAAATACAAACACAGAGGCTGTCACAATATTTCAGATTGAGTTAGCCAAAACAAAACCAGATATTTCTGGTTTCATCCAGTCATATCCAGACAAACTGGTGTGTTATTTGTATGCAATGGACCGAGAAAATCACAGTAAAAGTGGTTTTGGAGAAAAGCAAAGTCTTTTCCTTAGGCAAGTGTATAAAATGTCATCGATACAAACAGAAATATCTTTTTTGTTTGCCGCAGTTCCTCTAGCTTTCTCCCTAGAAAATACGAATGTGTAGAGCTGGTGTCTCCATGTGGAACCAATTAGTGTTTCCAGGAACAAAATTAAATATTCCCCGATAAAAAATTTGAAAACAGTAAACTCCGTTGATAATATCAGGAATACACAAACACAGAGCCTGTAGCAATATCTGGGATTGAGTTAGCCAAAACAAAACCGGATATTTCCGGTTTCATCCAGTCATATCTGGACAAAGTGGTGTTGAATTCGTATGCAAAGGACCGAGAAAATCACAGTAAAAATAGTTTTGGAGAAACGCACAGCCTTTTCGTTAGGCAAGTGCATAAAATGTCATGTATACAAAGAGAAATATCATGTTTGTTTGTCCCATTTCCTCTAGCTTTCTCCCTAGAAAATACGAATGTGTAGAGCTGGTGTTTCCATGTGGAACCAATTCGTGATTCCAACAATAAAATTAAATGTTCCCTCATAAAAATATTCAAAACAATAAAGTCCATCGATAATATCCAGAAAACACAAACACAGAGACTTTCTCCATATTTCGGATTGTGTTAGCCAAAACACAACCGGATACTTCTGTTTTCATCCAGTCATACCTGGAGAAACTCGTGTGAAATTCGTATGCAATAGACCGAGAAAATCCCAGTAAAAATGGTTTTGGAGAAAAGCAAAGTCTTTTTCTTAGGCAAGTGCATAAAATGTCATCGATACCGACAGAAATATCATGTTTGTTTGTCTCAGTCCCTCTAGCTTTCTCCCTAGAAAATACGAATGTGTAGAGCTGGTGTCTCCATGTGGAAAGAATTAGTGTTTCCAAGCACAAAATTAAATGTTCCCTGATAAAAAACATTCAAAACAACAAAGTCCGTGGATAATATCAGGAATACACAAACACAGAGGCTCTAGGAATATCTGGGATTGAGTTAGCAAAACACAACCAGATATTTCTGGTTTCAGCCAGTCATATCCGGACAAACTGTTTTGGAATTCGTATCCAATAGACCGAGAAAATCACAGTAAAAATGGTTTTGGAGAAAAGCAAAGTCTTTTCGTTAGGCAAGTGCATAAAATGTCATCTATACAAACAGAAATATCATGTTTGTTTGCCGCAGTTCCTCTAGCTTTCTCCCTAGAAAATACGAATGTGTAGAGCTGGTGTCTCCATGTGGAACCAATTAGTGTTTCCAGGAACAAAATTAAATGTTCCCCAATAAAAAAAAATTGAAAACAATAAAGTCAGTTGATAATAGCAGGAATACACAAACACAGAGGCTGTAGCAATATCTTGGACTGAGTTAGGCAAAACACAACCAGATATTTCCAGTTTCATCCAGTCATATCTCGACAAACTAGTGTGGAATTCGTATGAAGTGTACAGAGAAATCACAGAAAAAGGGTTTTGGTTAAAAGCAAAATCTTTTCGTTAGGCAAGTGCATAAAATGTCATCTATACAAACAGAAACATCATGTTTGTTTGCCGCAGTTCCTCTAGCTTTCTCCCTAGAAAATAGGAATGTGTAGAGCTGGTGTCCCCATGATGAACCAATTAGTGTTTCACGGTACAAAATTAAATGTTCCCTGATAAAAACATTCAAAACAATAAAGTCCATCGATAATATCCAGAAAACACAAACACAGAAACACACAATATTTCACATTGTGTTAGCCAAAACACAAACGGATATTTCTGGTTTCATCCAGTCATTTCCGGAAAAAGTCGTTTGGAATTCGGATGCAATGGACCCAGAAAATCACAGTAAAAATGGTTTTGGAGAAAAGCAAAGTCTTTTTCTAATGCAAGTGCATAAAATGTCATCGATACAAACAGAAATATCATGTTTTTTGTTGCATTTCCTCTACCTTTCTCCCCAGAAAATATGAATGTGTAGAGCTGGTGTCTCCATGTGGAACCAATTACTGTATCCAAGCTCAAAATAAAATGTTCCCCGATGAAAAACATTCAAAAAAATAAATTCCATTGATAATATCCAGAAAATACAAACACAGAGGCTGTCACAATATTTCGGATTGAGTTCGCCAAAACAAAACCAGATATTTCTGGTTTCATCCAGTCATATCCAGACAAACTTGTGTGTTATTTGTATGCAATGGACCGAGAAAATCACAGTAAAAATGGTTTTGGAGAAAAGCAAAGTCTTTTCGTTAGGCAGGTGCATAAAATGTCATTGATACAAACAGAAATATCATGTTTGTTTGCAGCAGTTCCTCTAGCTTTCTCCCTAGAAAATATGAATGTGTAGAGCTGGTGTCTCCATGTGGAACCAATTAGTGTTTCCAGGAACAAAATTAAATATTCCCCGATAAAAAATTTGAAAACAATAAACTCCGTTGATAATATCAGGAATACACAAACACAGAGCCTGTAGCAATATCTGGGATTGAGTTAGCCAAAACAAAACCGGATATTTCCGGTTTCATCCAGTCATATCTGGACAAAGTGGTGTTGAATTCGTATGCAAAGGACCGAGAAAATCACAGTAAAAATAGTTTTGGAGAAACGCACAGCCTTTTCGTTAGGCAAGTGCATAAAATGTCATGTATACAAAGAGAAATATCATGTTTGTTTGTCCCATTTCCTCTAGCTTTCTCCCTAGAAAATACGAATGTGTAGAGCTGGTGTTTCCATGTGGAACCAATTCGTGATTCCAACAATAAAATTAAATTTTCCCTCATAAAAATATTCAAAACAATAAAGTCCATCGATAATATCCAGAAAACACAAACACAGAGACTTTCTCCATATTTCGGATTGTGTTAGCCAAAACACAACCGGATACTTCTGTTTTCATCCAGTCATACCTGGAGAAACTCGTGTGAAATTCGTATGCAATAGACCGAGAAAATCCCAGTAAAAATGGTTTTGGAGAAAAGCAAAGTCTTTTTCTTAGGCAAGTGCATAAAATGTCATCGATACCGACAGAAATATCATGTTTGTTTGTCTCAGTCCCTCTAGCTTTCTCCCTAGAAAATACGAATGTGTAGAGCTGGTGTCTCCATGTGGAAAGAATTAGTGTTTCCAAGCACAAAATTAAATGTTCCCTGATAAAAAACATTCAAAACAACAAAGTCCGTGGATAATATCAGGAATACACAAACACAGAGGCTCTAGGAATATCTGGGATTGAGTTAGCAAAACACAACCAGATATTTCTGGTTTCAGCCAGTCATATCCGGACAAACTGTTTTGGAATTCGTATCCAATAGACCGAGAAAATCACAGTAAAAATGGTTTTGGAGAAAAGCAAAGTCTTTTCGTTAGGCAAGTGCATAAAATGTCATCTATACAAACAGAAATATCATGTTTGTTTGCCGCAGTTCCTCTAGCTTTCTCCCTAGAAAATACGAATGTGTAGAGCTGGTGTCTCCATGTGGAACCAATTAGTGTTTCCAGGAACAAAATTAAATGTTCCCCAATAAAAAAAAATTGAAAACAATAAAGTCAGTTGATAATAGCAGGAATACACAAACACAGAGGCTGTAGCAATATCTTGGACTGAGTTAGGCAAAACACAACCAGATATTTCCAGTTTCATCCAGTCATATCTCGACAAACTAGTGTGGAATTCGTATGAAGTGTACAGAGAAATCACAGAAAAAGGGTTTTGGTTAAAAGCAAAATCTTTTCGTTAGGCAAGTGCATAAAATGTCATCTATACAAACAGAAACATCATGTTTGTTTGCCGCAGTTCCTCTAGCTTTCTCCCTAGAAAATAGGAATGTGTAGAGCTGGTGTCCCCATGATGAACCAATTAGTGTTTCACGGTACAAAATTAAATGTTCCCTGATAAAAACATTCAAAACAATAAAGTCCATCGATAATATCCAGAAAACACAAACACAGAAACACACAATATTTCACATTGTGTTAGCCAAAACACAAACGGATATTTCTGGTTTCATCCAGTCATTTCCGGAAAAAGTCGTTTGGAATTCGGATGCAATGGACCCAGAAAATCACAGTA
Source organism: Lepus europaeus (assembly GCF_033115175.1). Classification (NCBI taxonomy): domain Eukaryota; kingdom Metazoa; phylum Chordata; class Mammalia; order Lagomorpha; family Leporidae; genus Lepus; species Lepus europaeus. Next base: position 1,628,886 of record NW_026909439.1, read on the forward strand.
AAAATGGTTTTGGAGAAAAGCAAAGTCTTTTTCTAATGCAAGTGCATAAAATGTCATCGATACAAACAGAAATATCATGTTTTTTGTTGCATTTCCTCTACCTTTCTCCCCAGAAAATATGAATGTGTAGAGCTGGTGTCTCCATGTGGAACCAATTACTGTATCCAAGCTCAAAATAAAATGTTCCCCGATGAAAAACATTCAAAAAAATAAATTCCATTGATAATATCCAGAAAATACAAACACAGAGGCTGTCACAATATTTCGGATTGAGTTCGCCAAAACAAAACCAGATATTTCTGGTTTCATCCAGTCATATCCAGACAAACTTGTGTGTTATTTGTATGCAATGGACCGAGAAAATCACAGTAAAAATGGTTTTGGAGAAAAGCAAAGTCTTTTCGTTAGGCAGGTGCATAAAATGTCATTGATACAAACAGAAATATCATGTTTGTTTGCAGCAGTTCCTCTAGCTTTCTCCCTAGAAAATATGAATGTGTAGAGCTGGTGTCTCCATGTGGAACCAATTAGTGTTTCCAGGAACAAAATTAAATATTCCCCGATAAAAAATTTGAAAACAATAAACTCCGTTGATAATATCAGGAATACACAAACACAGAGCCTGTAGCAATATCTGGGATTGAGTTAGCCAAAACAAAACCGGATATTTCCGGTTTCATCCAGTCATATCTGGACAAAGTGGTGTTGAATTCGTATGCAAAGGACCGAGAAAATCACAGTAAAAATAGTTTTGGAGAAACGCACAGCCTTTTCGTTAGGCAAGTGCATAAAATGTCATGTATACAAAGAGAAATATCATGTTTGTTTGTCCCATTTCCTCTAGCTTTCTCCCTAGAAAATACGAATGTGTAGAGCTGGTGTTTCCATGTGGAACCAATTCGTGATTCCAACAATAAAATTAAATTTTCCCTCATAAAAATATTCAAAACAATAAAGTCCATCGATAATATCCAGAAAACACAAACACAGAGACTTTCTCCATATTTCGGATTGTGTTAGCCAAAACACAACCGGATACTTCTGTTTTCATCCAGTCATACCTGGAGAAACTCGTGTGAAATTCGTATGCAATAGACCGAGAAAATCCCAGTAAAAATGGTTTTGGAGAAAAGCAAAGTCTTTTTCTTAGGCAAGTGCATAAAATGTCATCGATACCGACAGAAATATCATGTTTGTTTGTCTCAGTCCCTCTAGCTTTCTCCCTAGAAAATACGAATGTGTAGAGCTGGTGTCTCCATGTGGAAAGAATTAGTGTTTCCAAGCACAAAATTAAATGTTCCCTGATAAAAAACATTCAAAACAACAAAGTCCGTGGATAATATCAGGAATACACAAACACAGAGGCTCTAGGAATATCTGGGATTGAGTTAGCAAAACACAACCAGATATTTCTGGTTTCAGCCAGTCATATCCGGACAAACTGTTTTGGAATTCGTATCCAATAGACCGAGAAAATCACAGTAAAAATGGTTTTGGAGAAAAGCAAAGTCTTTTCGTTAGGCAAGTGCATAAAATGTCATCTATACAAACAGAAATATCATGTTTGTTTGCCGCAGTTCCTCTAGCTTTCTCCCTAGAAAATACGAATGTGTAGAGCTGGTGTCTCCATGTGGAACCAATTAGTGTTTCCAGGAACAAAATTAAATGTTCCCCAATAAAAAAAAATTGAAAACAATAAAGTCAGTTGATAATAGCAGGAATACACAAACACAGAGGCTGTAGCAATATCTTGGACTGAGTTAGGCAAAACACAACCAGATATTTCCAGTTTCATCCAGTCATATCTCGACAAACTAGTGTGGAATTCGTATGAAGTGTACGGAGAAATCACAGAAAAAGGGTTTTGGTTAAAAGCAAAATCTTTTCGTTAGGCAAGTGCATAAAATGTCATCTATACAAACAGAAACATAATGTTTGTTTGCCGCAGTTCCTCTAGCTTTCTCCCTAGAAAATAGGAATGTGTAGAGCTGGTGTCCCAATGATGAACCAATTAGTGTTTCACGGTACAAAATTAAATGTTCCCTGATAAAAACATTCAAAACAATAAAGTCCATCGATAATATCCAGAAAACACAAACACAGAAACACACAATATTTCACATTGTGTTAGCCAAAACACAAACGGATATTTCTGGTTTCATCCAGTCATTTCCGGAAAAAGTCGTTTGGAATTCGGATGCAATGGACCCAGAAAATCACAGTAAAAATGGTTTTGGAGAAAAGCAAAGTCTTTTCCTAATGCAAGTGCATAAAATGTCATTGATACAAACAGAAATATCATGTTTTTTGTTGCATTTCCTCTACCTTTCTCCCCAGAAAATACGAATGTGTAGAGCTGGTGTCTCCATGTGGAACCAATTACTGTATCCAAGCTCAAAATAAAATGTTCCCCGATGAAAAACATTCAAAAAAATAAATTCCATTGATAATATCCAGAAAATACAAACACAGAGGCTGTCACAATATTTCGGATTGAGTTAGCCAAAACAAAACCAGATATTTCTGGTTTCATCAAGTCATATCCAGACAAACTGGTGTGTTATTTGTATGCAATGGACCGAGAAAATCACAGTAAAAATGGTTTTGGAGAAAAGCAAAGTATTTTCGTTAGGCAAGTGCATAAAATGTCATGTATACAAAGAGAAATATCATGTTTGTTTGTCCCATTTCCTCTAGCTTTCTCCCTAGAAAATACGAATGTGTAGAGCTGGTGTTTCCATGTGGAACCAATTAGTGATTCCAACCATAAAATTAAATGTTCCCTCATAAAAATATTCAAAACAATAAAGTCCATCGATAATATCCAGAAAACACAAACACAGAGACTTTCTCAATATTTTGGATTGTGTTAGCCAAAACACAACCGGATACTTCTGTTTTCATCCAGTCATACCTGGAGAAACTCGTGTGAAATTCGTATGCAATAGACCGAGAAAATCCCAGTAAAAATGGTTTTGGAGAAAAGCAAAGTCTTTTTCTTAGGCAAGTGCATAAAATGTCATCGATACCGACAGAAATATCATGTTTGTCTCAGTCCCTCTAGCTTTCTCCCTAGAAAATACGAATGTGTAGAGCTGGTGTCTCCATGTGGAAAGAATTAGTGTTTCCAAGCACAAAATTAAATGTTCCCTGATAAAAAACATTCAAAACAACAAAGTCCGTGGATAATATCAGGAATACACAAACACAGAGGCTCTAGGAATATCTGGGATTGAGTTAGCAAAACACAACCAGATATTTCTGGTTTCAGCCAGTCATATCCGGACAAACTGTTTTGGAATTCGTATCCAATAGACCGAGAAAATCACAGTAAAAATGGTTTTGGAGAAAAGCAAAGTCTTTTCGTTAGGCAAGTGCATAAAATGTCATCTATACAAACAGAAATATCATGTTTGTTTGCTGCAGTTCCTCTAGCTTTCTCCCTAGAAAATACGAATGTGTAGAGCTGGTGTCTCCATGTGGAACCAATTAGTGTTTCCAGGAACAAAATTAAATATTCCCTGATAAAAAAAATTGAAAACAATAAAGTCAGTTGATAATATCAGGAATACACAAACACAGAGGCTGTAGCAATATCTTGGACTGAGTTAGGCAAAACACAACCAGATATTTCCAGTTTCATCCAGTCATATCTCGACAAACTGGTGTAGAATTCGTATGAAGTGTACGGAAAAATCACAGAAAAAGGGTTTTGGAGAAAAGCAATATCTCTTCGTTAGGCAAGTGCATAAAATGTCATCTATACAAACAGAAACACCATGTTTGTTTGCCGCAGTTCCTCTAGCTTTCTCCCTAGAAAATAGGAATGTGTAGAGCTGGTGTCCCCATGATGAAAAAATTAGTGTTTCACGGTACAAATTTAAATGTTCCCTGATAAAAACATTCAAAACAATAAAGTCCATCGATAATATCCAGAAAACACCAACACAGAAACACACAATATTTCGCAATGTGTTAGCCAAAACACAAACGGAAATTTCTGGTTTCATCCAGTCATATCCGGACAAACTGGTGTGGAATTCATATGCAATGGACCGAGAAAATCACAGTAAAAATGGTTTTGGAGAAAAGCAAAGTCTTTTCGTTAGGAAAGTGCATAAAATGTCAATTATACAAACAGAAATATCATGTTTTTTGTTGCATTTCCTCTAGCTTTCTCCCTAGAAAATACAAATGTGTAGAGCTGGTGTCTCCATGTGGAACCAATTACTGTATCCAAGCTCAAAATAAAATGTTCCCCGATGAAAAACATTCAAAAAAAATAAATTCCATTAATAATATCCAGAAAATACAAACACAGAGGCTGTCACAATATTTCGGATTGAGTTAGCCAAAACAAAACCAGATATTTCCTGTTTCATCCAGTCATATCCAGACAAACTGGTGTGTTATTCGTATGCAATGGACCGAGAAAATCACAGTAAAAATGGTTTTGGAGAAAAGCAAAGTCTTTTCGTTAAGCAAGTGCATAATGTCATCTACACAAACAGAAATGTAATGTTTGTTTGCCGCAGTTCCTCTAGCTTTCTTCCTAGAAAATACGAATGTGTAGAGCTGGTGTCCCCATGATGAACCAAACAGTGTTTCAACGGTACAAAATTAAATGTTCCCTGATTAAAAGCATTCAAAACTTTAAATTCGTGCATAATATCAGGAATACACAAACACAGAGGCTGTAGCAATATCTGGGATTGAGTTACCCAAAATAAAACAGGATATTTCCGGTTTCATCCCGTCATATCCGGACAACGTGGTGTGGAATTCGTATGCAATGGACCGAGAAAATCCCAGTAAAAATGGTTTTGGAGTAAAGCAAAGTCTTTTTCTTAGGCAAGTGCATAAAATGTCATGGATACAGACAGAAATATCATGTTTGTTTGTCTCAGTTCCTCTAGCTTTCTACCTAGAAAATACGAATATATTCAGCTGGTGTCTCCATGTGGAACCAATTACTCTGTCCAAGCACAGAATAAAATGTTCCCCGATAAAGAACATTCAAAAAAATAAAATCCATTGATCATATCCAGAAAACACAATACAGAAACATTCACAATATTTCGCATTGAGTTAGCCAAAACACAACCGGATATTTCTGGTTTCATCCAGTCATATCCGGAAAAAGTCATTTGGAATTCGGATGCAATGGACCCAGAAAATCACAGTAAAAATGGTTTTGGAGAAAAGCAAAGTCTTTTCGTTAGGCAAGTGCATAAAATGTCATCTGTACAAACAGAAATATCATGTTTGTTTGTCACATTTCCTCTAGCTTTCTCCCTAGAAAATACGATGTGTAGAGCTGGTGTCTCCATGTGGAACCAATTAGTGATTGCAAGCACAATATTAAATGTTCCCCGATAAAAACATTGAAAACAATAAAGTCCGTGGATAATATCAGGAATACACAAACACAGAGGCTGTAGCAATATCTGGGATTGAGTTAGCCAAAACAAAACCAGATATTTCCGTTGTCAACCGGTCATATCTGGTAAATAGGTGTGGAATTCGCAAGCAATGGACTCAGATATTCACAGTAAAAATGGTTTCGGAGAAAAGCAAAGTCTATTTGTTAGGAAAGTGCATAAAATGTCATCTATACAAACAGAAATATCATATTTGTTTGTCGCAGTTCCTCTAGTGTTCTTCCTAGAAAATACGAATGTGTAGAGCTGGTGTCCCCATGATGAATTAATTAGTGTTTCTACGGTACAAAATTAAATGTTCCCTGATAAAAATATTCAAAGCAATAAAGTCCATCGATATATCCAGAAAACACAAACACAGAGCCTGTAGAAATATTTCGGATTGAGTTAGCCAAAACACAAACGGATATTTATTGTTTCATCCAGTCATATCCGGAAAAAGTCGTTTGGAATTCGGATGCAATGGACCGAGAAAATCACAGTAAAAAAAAATAAAGTCCATTGATAATATCCAGAAAACACAATCACAGAGGCTTTCACAATATTTCGGATTGAGTTAGCCAAAAGACAACAGGATATTTCTGGTTTCATCCAGTCATATCCGGACAAAGTTGTGTAGAATTCGTATGCAATGAACCAAAAAAATCAAAGTAAGAAATATCATGTTTGTTTGTCGCAGTTCCTCTAGCTTTCTCCCTAGAAAATACGAATGTGTAGAGCTGGTGTCTCCATGTGAAACCAATTAGTGATTCCAAGCACAAAATTAAATGTTCCCTGATACAAAAACATTCAAAACAACAAAGTCCATGAATAATATCAGGAATACACACACACAGAGGCTGTACCAATATCTTGGATTGAGTTAGCCTAAACAAAACTGGATACTTCCGGTTTCATCCAGTCATATCCAGACAAACTGGTGTGGAATTCCTATGCAATGGACCGAGAAAATCACAGTAAACATGGTTTTGGAGAAAAGCAAAGTCTTTACGATAGGCAAGTACATAAAATGTCATCTATACAAACAGAAATATCATGTTTGTTTGCCGCAGTTCCTCTAGCTTTCTCCCTAGAAAATACGAATGTGTAGAGCTGTTGTTCCCATGATGAACCAATTACTGTATCCAAGCTGAAAATAAAATGTTCCCGGATAAAAAACTTTCAAAACAATAAAGTCCATTGATAATATCCAGACAACACAAACACAGAGGCTTTCAGAATATTTCGAATTAAGATAGCTAAAACACAACCAGATATTTCTGGTTTGATTCAGTCATATCTGGACAAACTGGAAAAAGTTGTGTGGAATTCGTATGCAATGGACCGAGAAAATCACAAGAAACATGGTTTTGGAGAAAAGCAAAGTCTTTTCGTTAGGCAAGTGGATAAAATGTCATCTATACAAAAAGAAATATCATGTTTGTTTGCCGCAGTTCCTCTAGTTTTCTCCCTAGAAAATATGAATATGTAGAGGTGGTTTCCCCATGATGAACCAATTAGTGTTTAAATGGTACAAAATTAAATATTCCCTGATAAAAACATTCAAAAAAATAAAGTCCATCGATAATATCCAGAAAACACAAAAGACAGAGGCTTTCACAATATTTCGGATTGAGTTAGCCAAAACACAACCGCACATTTCTGTTTTCATCCAGTCATATCCGGAAAAACTGGTGTAGAATTCGTATGTAATGGACCAAGAAAATCATAGTAAAAATGGTTCTATAGAAATGCAAAGTCTTTTTGTTAGGCAAGTGCATAAAATGTCATCGATACAAACAGAAATATCATGTTTGTTTGCCACAGTTCCTCCAGTTTCTCCCTAGAAAATATGAATATGTAGAGGTGGTGTCTCCATGTAGAAACAATTACTGTATCGAAGCTCAAAATAAAAAGTTCCTCGATAAAAAACATTCAAAAATATAAAGTCCATTGATAGTATCCAGAAAAAACAAACACAGAGTCTGTAGAAATATCTGGGATTGAGTTAGCCAAAACAAAACCGGATATTTCCGGTTTCATACAGTCAGATCCGGTAAACTGGTGTGGAATTCCTATGCAATGGACTGAGAAAATCACAGTACAAATGGTTTTGGAGAAAAGCAAAGTCTTTCGTTGGCAAGTGAATAAAATGTCATCTATGCAATCAGCAATATCATGTTTGTTTGCCGCAGTTGCTCTAGCTTTCTGCATAGAAAATACAAATATGTAGAGTTGGTGTCTCCATGTGGAACCAATTACTGTATCCAAGCTCAAAGTAAAATATTCCCTCAAAAAAAGCATTCCAAAAAATAAAGTCCATTGATAATATACAGAAAACAGAAACACAGAGGCTGTAGCGATATCTGGGATTGAGTTAACCAAAACACAACCGGATATTTCTGGTTTCAGCCAGTCATATCTGGACAAACTGCTGTGGAATTCGTAAGCAATGGAACAAGAAAATCACAGTAAAATGGTTTTGGAGAAAAGCAAAGTCTTTTCATTAGGCAAGTGCATAAAATGTCATCTATACAAACAGAAATATTATGTTTACTTGCCACAGTTCTTGTAGCTTTCTCGCTAGAAAAGATGAATGTGTAGAGCTGTTGTCTCCATGTGAAACGAATTTGTATCCAAGCTCAAAATAAAATGTTCCCCAATAAAAAGCATTCAAAACAATAAAGTCTATGAATAATATCCCAGAAAAACAAACACAGAGGGTGCAGCAATAACTGGGATTGAGTTAGCCAAAAGAAAACAGGATATTTCCGGTTTCGTCCAGTCATATCCGGAAAAAGTGTTGCGCAATTCGTATGCAATGGACCGAGAAAATCACAGTACAAATGGTGCTGGAGAAAAGCAAAGTCTTTTTGTTAGGCAAGTGCATAAAAAATCATCTACACAAAGAATGCATCATGTTTGTTTTTCGCAGTTCCTCTTGCTTTCTCCCTAGAAAATACGAAAGTGTAGAGCTGGTGTTCCCATAATGAACCAATTAGTGTTTCAACAGTACAAAATGAAATGTTCCCTGATAAAAACATTCCAAACAATACAGTCCGTGGATAATATCCGGAATACACAAACACAGAGTCTTTCACAATATTTCGGATTGAGTTAGCCAAAACACAACCGGATATTTCTGGTTTCATCCAGTCATATCCAGAAAAAGTTGTGTGGAATTCGTATGTAATGGACCGAGAAAATCTCAGTAAAAATGGTTCTGGAGAAATGCAAAATCTTTTCGCTATGCAAGTACATAAAATGTCATCTATACAAACAGAAATATCATGTTTGTTTGCCACAGTTCCTTCAGCTTTCTCCCTAGAAAATATGAATATGTAGAGGTGGTGTCTCCATGTGGAAACAATTACTGTATCGAAGTTCAAAATAAAAAATTCCCCAATAAAAAACATTCAAAGATATAAAGTCCATTGATAGTATCCAGAAAAAACAAGCACAGAGGCTGTAGAAATATCTGGGATTGAGTTAGCCAAAACAAAACCGGATATTTCCGGTTTCATCCAGTCAGATCCAGTAAACTGGTGTGGAATTCCTATGTAATGGACCGAGAAAATCACAGTACAAATGGTTTTGGAGAAAAGCAAAGTATTTTCGTTGGCAAGTGCATAAAATGTCATCTATACTAACAGGAATATCATGTTTGTTTGTCGCAGTTCCTCTAGCTTTCTCCGTAGAAAATACCAATGTGTAGAGCTGGTGTCTCCATGTGGAACCAATTAGTGTTTCCAAGCAAAAAATAATTGTTCCCTGATAAAAGACAATTAAAACAACAAAGTCCGTGGATACTATCAGGAATACACAAACACAGAGGCTATAGCAATATCTGGGATTGAGTTAGCCTAAACAACACCGGATATTTCCGGTTTCATCCAGTCATATCCAGACAAACTGGTGTGGAATTCCTATGCAATGGACCGAGAAAATCACAGTACAAATGGTTTTGGAGCAAAGCAATGTCTTTACGTTAGGCAAGTGCATAAAATGTCATCTATAGAAACAGAAATATCATGTTTGTTTGCCGCACTTCCTCTAGCATTCTCCTTAGAGAATACGAATGTGTAGAGCTGCTGTTCCAATGATGAACCATTTAGTGTTTCAACGGTATAAAATGAAATGTTCCCTGATAAAAACATTCAAAACAATGAAGTCCATCGATAATATCCAGAAAACACAAACACATAGGCTTTCACAATATCTCGAATTAAGTTAGCCAAAACACAACCTGATATTTCCGGTTTCATCTAGTCATATCCGAATAAAGTGGTGCGGAATTCATATGCAATAGACCGAGGAAGTCACAGTAAAATGGTTATGAAGAAAAGCAAAGTTTTTTCATTAGGCAAGTGCATAAAATGTCATTGATACAAACAGAAATATCATGTTAGTTTGCCGCAGTTCCTCAAGCTTTCTGCCTAGAAAATACAAATATGTACAGCTGGTGTCTCCATGTGGAACCAATCACTGTATCCAAGCTCACAATAAAATATTCCCCAAAAAAACATTCCAAACAATAAAGTCCATTGATAATATACAGAAAACACAAACACAGAGGCTGTAGCAATATCTGGGATTGAGTTAACCAAAACACAACCGGATATTTCTGGATTCAGCCAGTCTTATCTGGACAAATTCGTTTGGAATTCGTAAGCAGTGGACCGAGAAAATCACAGTAAAAATGGTTTTGGAGAGAAGCAAAGTCTTTTCGTTAGGCAAGTGCATAAAATGTCATCGATACAAACAGAAATATTATGTTTACTTGCAGTTCTTCTAGCTTTCCTTCTAGAAAATACGAATGTGTAGAGCTGGTGTCTCCATGTGAAACGAATTACTGTATCCAATCTCAAAATAAAATGTTCCCCGATAAAAAGCATTCAAAACAATAAAGCCCATCGATAATATCCCGAAAAAACGAACACAGAGGGTGCTGCAATAACTGGGATTGAGTTAGACAAAACAAAACAGGATGTATCTGGTTTCATCCAGTCATATCTGGACAAACTGGTGTGGAATTCGTATGCAATGGACCAAAAAAATCACAGTAAAAATGGTTTTGGAGAAAAGAAAAGTCTTTTCGTTAGGCAAGTGCATAAAATGTCATTGATACAAACAGAAATATCATGTTTGTTTTCCGCAGTTCCTCTAGCTTTCTCCCAAGAAAATACAAATATACAGAGCTGGTGTATCCATGTGGAACCAATTACTGTTCCAAGAACAAAATTAAATGTTCCCTGATAAAAAACATTGAAAACAATAAACTCCGTGGATAATATCAGGAATACAAAAACACAGAGGCTGTAGCAATATCTGGGATTCACTTCACCAAAAGATAACCGGATATTTCTGGTTTCATCCAGTCATATCCAGACAAACTGGTGTGGAATTCGTATACAATGGTTCGAGAAAATCACAATAAAAATGGTTTTGGAGAAAAGCAAAATCTTTTCGTTAGGCAAGTGCATAAAATGTCATCTATACAAACAGAAATATCTTGTTTGTTTGCCGCAGTTCCTCTAGCTTTCATCCTAGAAAATACGAATGTGTAGAGCTGGTGTTCCCATGATGAACCAATTAGGGTTTCAACGGTACAAAATTAAATGTTCCCTGATAAAAATATTCAAAACAATAAAGTCCATCGATAATATCCAGAAAAAACAAACACAGAGGCTTTCACAATATTTCGGATTGAGTTAACCAAAACACAACCGGATATTTCTGTTTTCATCCAGTCATATCCGGAGAAATTGGTGTGGAATTCCAATGCAATGGACTGAGAAAATCACAGTACAAATGGTTTTGGAGAAAAGCAAAGTCTTTACGTTAGGCAAGTGCATAGAATGCCATCTATACAAACAGCAATATCATGTTTGTTTGCCGCAGTTCCTCTAGCTTTCTTATTAGAGAACACGAATGTGTAGAGCTGCTGTTCCAATGATAAACCAATTAGTGTTTCAATGGTATAAAATGAAATGCTCCCTGATAAAAACATTAAAAAAATAAAGTCCATCGATAATATCCAGAAAACACAAACACAGAGGCTTTCACAATATTTCGAAATAAGATAAACAAAACACAACTGGATATTTCCGGTTTCTTGCAGTCATATCCGAACAAAGTGGTGGGGAATTCATATGCAATAGACCGAGAAAGTCACAATAAAAATGGTTATGAAGAAAAGCAAATTCTTTTCATTAGGCAAGTGCATAAAATGTCATCGATAGAAACAGAAATATCATGTTTGTTTGCCGCAGTTCCTCAAGCTTTCTGCCTAGAAAATACAAATATGTAGAGCTGGTGTCTCCATGTGGAACCAATTACTGTATCCAAGCTCAAAATAAAAATTCCCCCCAAAAAAACATTCCAAACAATAAAGTCCATTGATAATATACAGAAAACAGAAACACAGAGGCTGTAGCGATATCAGGGATTGAGTTAACCAAAACACAACCAGATATTTCTGGTTTCAGCCAGTCATATCTGGACAAAGTGGTTTGGAATTCGTATGCAATGGACCGAGAAAATCACGGTAAAAATGGTTTTGGAGAAAAGCAGAGTCTTTTCATTAAGCAAGTGCATAAAATGTCATCTATACAAACAGAAATATCATGTTTGTTAGTGGCAGTTCCTCTAGCTTTCACCCTACATGAAAGTGTAGAGCTGGTGTCCACATGTGGAACCAAATATTTTTTTCTACGGTACAAAATTAAATGTTCCGAGATAAAAAACATTGAAAACCATAAAGTTCGTGGATAATATCAGGAATACACAAACACAGAGGCTGTAGAAATATCTGGGATTGAGTTAGCGAAAACAAAACCAGATATTTGCGTTTTCGTCCAGTCATATCTGGAAAAAGTTGTGTGGAATTCTATGCAATGGACCGAGAAAATCACAGTAAAAATGGTGCTGGAGAAAAGCAAAGTATTTTCATTAGGCAAGTAGATAAAATTTCATGTATACAAACAGAAAGATCATGTTTGTTTGCCGCAGTTCCTCTAGCTTTCTCCCTTGAAAATACGAATGTGTAGAGCTGGTGTGTCCATGTGGAAGCAATTAGTGTTTCCAAGAGGAAAATTAAATGTTCCCTGATAAAAAAAACATTCTAAACTGTAAAGTCCATGGATAATATAAAGAATACACAAACACAGAGGCTGTAGCAATATCTGGGATTGAGTTAGCCAAAACAAAACCTGATATTTCTGCTTTCATCCAGTAATATCTAGACAAACTGGTGTGCAATTCGTATGCAATGGACCGAGAAAATAATAGTATAAATGGTTCAGAGTAAAAATCAGAGTAAAAATCACAGTAAAAATGGTTATCGAGAAAAGCAAAGTCTTTTCATTAGTCAAGTGCACAAAATGTCATGTATACAAACAGAAATATCATGTTTGTTTCCCGCAGTTCCACTAGCTTTCTCGCTAGAAATTTCGAATGTGAAGAGCTGGTGTCCCCATGATGAACCAATTAGTGTTTCAATGGTACAAAATGAAATGTTCCCTGAAAAAAAAATTCAAAACAATAAAGTCCATCGATAATATCCAGAAAACACAAACAAGAGGCTTTCACAATATTTCGCATTGAATTAGCCAAAACACAACCGGATATTTCTGGTTCCATCCAGTCATGTCCGGACAAACTGGTATGTTATTCGTATGCAATGGACTGAGAAAATCAGTGTAAAAATGGTTTTAGAGAAAAGCAAAGTCTTTCCATTAGTCAAGTGCATAAAATGTCATCTATACAAACAGAAATATCATGTTTGTTGGCCGCAATTCCTCTAGTTTCTGCCTAGAAAATACAAATATTAGAGCTGGTGTATCGATGTGGAACCAATTAGTGTTCCAAGAATAAAATGAAATGTTCCCTGATAAAAAACATTCAAAACAATAAAGTCCGTGGATAATATCCGGAAAACAGAAACACAGAAGCTCTAGCAATATCTTGGATAGTGTTAGCCAAAACAAAAGCGATATTTCCGGTTTAATCCAGTCATATCTGGAGAAACTGGTGTGGAATTCGTATGAAATGGACCGAGAAAATCACAGTAAAAATGGTTTTGGAGAAAAGCAAACTCTTTTCGTTAGGCAAGTGAATAAAATGTCATCTATACAAAGAGAAATATCATGTTTGTTTGCCACAGTTCCTCTAGCTTTCTCCCTAGAAAATATGAATGTGTGGAGCTGGTGTCCCCAGGATGAACCAATTAGTGTTTCAATGGTACAAAATGAAATGTTCCCTGTTAAAAACATTCAAAACAATAAGTCCTAAGATAATATCCAGAAAACACAAACACAGAGGCTTTTACAATATTTCGGATTGAGTTAGCCAAAACAAAACCGGATATTTCTGGTTTCATCCAGTCATTTCCGGAAAAACTGCTGTGTTATTCGTATGCAATGGATCGAGAAAATCACAGTAAATATGTTTTTGGAGAAAAACAAAGACTTTTCCTTAGGCAAGTACATAAAATGTCATCTATACAAACAGAAATATCATGTTTGCTTGCCACAGTTCCTCTAGCTTTCTTTCTAGAAAATATGAATGTGTAGAGCTGGTGTCTCCATGATGAACCAATTAGTGTTTGCAAGCTCATAATAAAATGTTCCCTGATAAAAAAACATTGAAAGCAATAATGTTCGTTGATAATATTCAGAAAACACAAACACAGAGGGTTTCACAATATTTCGGTTTGAATTAGCAAAAACACAACCGGACATTTCTGGTTTCATCCAGTCATGTCTGGACAAACTGGTGTGGAATTCGTATGCAATGGACCGAGAAAATCACAGTACCAATGGTTTTGGAGAAAAGCAAAGTCTTTTCGTTAGGCAAGTGCATAAAATGTCATGTATACAAACAGAAATATCATGATTGTTTGTTGCAGTTCCTCTAGCTTTCTCACAAGAAAATACGAATGTGTAGAGCTGGTGTCTCCATGAGGAACAAAACAGTGTTCCCAGAAGAAAATTAAATGTTCAATGATAAAAAAACATTCAAAACAATAAAGTCCGTGGATAATATCGGGAATGCACAAACACAGGGGCTGTAGCAGTATCTGGTATTGAGTTAGCAAAAGAAAACCGTATATTTCCGGTTTCATCCAATCATATCCGGACAAACTAGTGTGGAATTTGTATGTACTGGACCTAGAAAATCACAGAAAAATGGTTTTGGAGTAAAGCAGAGTGTTTTCGTTAGTTAAGTGCTTAAAATGTCATCTATATAAAAAAAAATATCATGTTTGTTTGCCGCAGTTCCTCTAGCTTTCCTCCTAGAAAAAACGAATGTGTAGAGGTGGTGTCTCCATGTTGAAACAATTAGTGTATCTAAGCTCAAAATTAAATATTACCTGATAAAAGCATTCAAAACAATAAAGTCCAGGGATAATATCAGGAATACACAAACACAGAGGCTGTAGCAATATCTGGGATTGAGTTAGTCAAAACACAAGCGGATATTTCTGGTTTCATCCAGTCATATCCTGACAAACTGGTGTGGAATTCGAATGCAATGGACCGAGAAAATCACAGTAAACATGGTTCAGAGAAAAGCAAAGTCTTTTCTTTCGGCACGTGCATAAAATGTCATTGATAGAAACACTAATATCAAGTTTGTCGCAGTTCCTCTAGCTTTCTCCCTTGAAAATACAAATATGTAGAGCTGGTGTCTCCATGTGGAACCAATTAGTGTTTCCAAGCACAAAATTAAATGTTCCCTGATAAAAAACATTCAAAACAATAAAGTCCGTTGATAATATCCGGAAAACACAAACACAGAGGCTGTAGCAATATCTGGGATTGAGTTAACCAAAACAAAACAGGATATTTGCAGTTTCATCCAGTCATATCCGGAGAAAGTGGTTTGGAATTCATATGAAGTGTACCGAGAATCACAATAAAATGTTTTTGGAGAAAAGCAAAGTCTTTTCTTTAGGTAAGTGCATAAAATGTCATCTATACAAACAGTAATATCATATTTGTTTGCCGCAGTTCCTCTAGGTTTCTCCCTAGAAAATACTAATGTGTAGAGCTGGTGTCTCCATGTGGAACCAATTAATTTTTCCAAGAAAAAAATTAAATATTTCCTGATAAAAAACATTCAAAACAATAAAGTCCTTGGATAATATCAGGAATGCACAAACAAAGATGCTGTAGCTTATCTGGGACTGAGTTAGCAAAAAAAAAAAAAAACGGATATTTCCGGTTTCATCAGTCATGTCTGGACAAAGAGGTGTGGAATCATATGCAATGGACCGAGAAAATCACAGTAAAAATGGTTTTGGAGAAAAGCAAAATATTTTTGTGTGTGAAGTGCATAAAATATCATCGATACAAACAGAAATATCATGTTTGTTTGCCACAGTTCCTCCAGCTTTCTCCCTAGAAAATACGTATTTGTAGAGCTGTTGTCTCCATGTGGAACCAATTAATGTTTCCAAGAAAAAAATTAAATGTACCCTGATAAAAAACATTCAAAACAATAAAGTCCATGGATAATAGCAGGAATGCACAAACACAGAGGTTGTAGCATATATGGGATTGAGTTTGCCAAAACACCACCAGATATTTCTGGTTTCATCCAGTCATGTCTGGACTAACTGGTGTGGAATTCGTATGCAATGGACCGAGAAAATGACCTTAAAAATTCATTGGAGAGCAGCAAAGTCTTTTTGTTAGGAAAGTGCTTAAAATGTCATTGATAGAAACAGAAATATCATGTTTCTTTGCCGCAGTTCTTCTAGCTTTTTCCCAAGAAAATACGAATGTGTGGAGCTGGTTTCCCCATGTGGAACCAATTAGTGTTTCTACGGTACAAAATGTAATGTTCCCTGATAAAAACATTCAAAACAATAAAGTCCATCGATAATATCCCGAAAACACAAATACAGAGGCTTTTACAATATTTTGTATTGAGTTAGCCAAAAGACAACCGGATATTTCCGGTTTCATCCAGTCATGTCCGGAAAAAGTGGTGTGGAATTCGTATGCAATGGACCGAGAAAATCACATTAAAAATTCTTTGAGGAGAGCAAAGTCTTCTCGTTAGGCAAGTGCATAAAATGTCATCTATATTAACAGAAATATCATGTTTGTTTGCTGCAGTACCTCTAGCTTTCTCGCTATAAAATATAAATGTGTAGAGCTGGTGTCCCCATGACGAACCAATTAGTGTTTCTACGGTACAAATTTAAATGTTCCCTGATGAAAACATTCAAAACAATAAAGTCCATCGATCATATCCAGAAAACACAAACACAGAAATATTCACAATATTTTCATTGAGTTAGCAAAAGAACAACCAGATATTTCTTGATTTATCCACTCATGTACGGACAAAGTCGTTTGGAATTCGGATGCAATGGACCGAGAAAATCACACTAAAAATGGTTTTGGAGTAAAGCAAAGTCTTTTCGTTAGGAAAGTGCTTAAAATGTCATTGATAGAAACACAAATATCATGTTTGTTTGCCGCAGTTCCTCTAGATCTCTCCCAAGAAAATACGAATATGTAGAGTTGGTGTCCCCAAGATTAACCTATTAGTGTTTCAACGGTACAAAATTAAATGTTCCCTGATAAAAACATTCAAAATAATAAAGACCATCGATAATATCCAGAAAACAGAAACACAGAGGCTTTCACAATATTTCGATTGAGATAGCCACTACTCAACCGGATATTTCTGGTTTCATCCAGTCATATCCTGACAAATTGGTGTGGAATTCGTATGCAGGGTACCAAGAAAATCATAGTAACAAAGGTTTTGGAGAAAAGCAGAGTCTTTTCGTGTGGCAAGTGCATAAAATGTCATCTATACAAACAGAAATATCATGTTTGTTTGCCACAGTACCTCTAGCTTTCTCTCTAGAAAATACGAATGTGTAGAGCTGGTGTCCTCAAGATGAACCAATTAGTGTTTCTAGGGTACAAAATTAATGTTCGCTGATAAAAACATTCAGAACAATAAAGTCCATCGATCATATCCAGAAAACACAAACACAGAGGCTTTTACAATATTTCACACTGAGTTAACCAAAGAACCACCGGATATTTTTGGTTTCATCCAGTCATACCAGACAAAGTAGTATGGAATTCGGATGCAATGGACCGAGAAAATCACAGTAAAAATGGTTTTGGAGAAAAACAAAGTCTTTTCGTTCGGCAACTGCATAAAATGTCATCTATACAAAGGAATATCATGTTTATTTGTCGCAGTTCCTCAAGCTATCTCCCTAGAAAATACGAATGTGTAGAGCTCTTGTCTCCATGTGGAACCACTTAATGTTTCCACGAAAAAAATTAAAAGTTCCCTGATAAAAACATTGAAAACAATAAAGTCCATGGATAATATCTGGAATACACAAACACAGAAGCTGTAGCAATATCTGGGATTGAGTTAGCCGAAACAAAACCAGATATTTCCGGTTTCATCCAGTCATATCTGGAAAAACTGGTGTGGAATTCGTATGCAATGAAACGAGAAAATCACAGTAAAAATAGTTTGGAGAGAAGCAAATTCTTTTCTTTAGGTAAGTGCATAAAATATCATCTATACAAACAGAAATATCATGTTTGCTTGCCACAGTTTCTCTAGCTTTCTCCCTAGAAAATACGAATGTGCAGAGCTGGTGTCCCCATGATTAACCAATTAGTGTTTCCAGGGTACAAAATTAAATGTTCCCTGA
The DNA here is from genome assembly GCF_033115175.1 of Lepus europaeus. NCBI lineage: Eukaryota > Metazoa > Chordata > Mammalia > Lagomorpha > Leporidae > Lepus > Lepus europaeus. The sequence continues at coordinate 1,647,012 of NW_026909439.1, forward strand.
TAAAACATTCAAAACAATAAAGTCCATCGATAATATCCAGAAAATACAAACAGAGAATCTTTCACAATATTTCGGATTGAGTTAGCGAAAACACAACCGGATATTTCTGGTTTCATCCAGTCATATCCAGAAAAAGTCGTTTGGAATTCAGATGCAATGGACCGATAAAATCACTGTAAAAATTGTTTGGAGAAAAGCAAAGTCTTTTCGTTAGGCAAGTGCATAAAATTTCATTGATACAAACAGAAACATCATCTTTGTTTGCCGCAGTTCCTCCGGCTTTCTCCCTTGAAAATACAAATATGTAGAGCTGGTGTCTCCATGTGAAACCAATTAGTGCATATAAGCTCAAAATTAAATGTTCCCCAATTAAAAAAAATTCAAAAAAATAAAGTCCATGGATAATATCTGGAATACACAAACACAGAGTTTGTAGCAATATCTGAGATTGAGTTAGCCAAAACAAAACCAGATATTTCCGGTTTCATCCTGTCATATATGGACGAACTGGTGTGGAATTCGGATGCAATGGACCGAGAATATCACACTAAAAATGGTTTTGGAGAAAAGCAAAGTCTTTTCGTTAGGAAAGTGCTTAAAATGTCATTGATAGAAACAGAAATATCATGTTTGTTTGCCGCAGTTCCTCTAGCTTTCTCCCTAGAAAATACGAATGTGTAGAGCCGGTGTCCCCATGATGAACCAATTAGTGATTCTACGGTACAAAATTAAATGTTCCCTGATAAAAACATTCAAAACAATAAAGTCCATCGATCATATCCAGAAAACACAAACACAGAGGCTTTTACAATATTTCGCATTAAATTAACCAAAGAACAACCGGATATTTCTGGTTTCATCCAGTCATACCAGACAAAATAGTGTGGAATTCGGATGCAATGGAGTGAGAAAATCACTGTAAAAATGGTTTTGGAGAAAAGCAATGTCTTTTTGTTAAGCAAGTGCATAAAATGCCATTGATAGAAACAGTAACATAGTGTTTGTCGCAGTTCCTCTAGCTTTCTCCCTAGAAAATACGAATATGTTCAGCTGGTGTCTCCATATGGAACCAATTACTGTATCCAAGCTCAAAATAAATGTTCCCAGATAAAAAACATTCAAAAAAATAAAGTCCGTTGATAATATCCAGAAAACACAAACACAGAGGCTTTCACAATATTTCGGATTGAGTTAGCCAACCCACAACCAGATATTTCTGTTTTCATCCAGTCATATCCGGACAAACTCGTGCGGAATTCATATGCAGTGTACCGAGAAAATCAGAGTAAAAATGGTTTGGGAGAACAGCAAAGTCTTTTCGTTAAGCAAGTGCATAATGTCATCTACACAAACAGAAATGTAGTGTTTGTTTGTCTTTTCATTAGGAAAGTACTTAAATTGTCATTGATAGATACAGAAATATCATGTTTGTTTGCCGCAATTCCTCTAGCTTTCTCCTTAGAAAATACAAATATGCAGACCTGGTGTCTACATGTGGAACCAATTAGTGTTTCCAAGCACAAAATTAAATGATCCCTGATAAAAAACATTCAAAACAATAAATTCCGTTAATAATACTAGGAAAACAAAAACACAGAGGCTGTAGAAATATCTGAGATTGATTAGCCAAAACACAGCCGGATATTTCTGGTTTCATCTAGTCATATCCGGACAAACTGGTGTGGAATTCTTATGCGATGGATCGAGAAAATCACAGTAAAAATGGTTTTGGGGAAAAGCAAAGTCTTCTTGTTAGGCAAGTGCATAAAATGTCATCTATACAAACAGAAATATCATGTTTGTTTGTTGCAGTACCTCTCGCTTTCTCCCTAGAAAATTCGAATGTGTAGAGCTGGTGTCCCCATGATGAACCAATTAGTATTTCTAGGTTACAAAATTAAATGTTACTTGATAAGAACATTCAAAACCATAAAGTCCATCAATAATATCCAGAAAACACAAACACAGAGTCTTTCACAATATTTCGGATTGAGTTAGCCAAAACACAATCGGATATTTCTGGTTTCATCCAGTCATATCAGGACAAACTGGTGTGGAATTCCTATGCAATGGACCGAGAAAATCATAGTAAAAAAGGTTTTGGAGAAAAGCAGAGTCTTTTCGTGTGGCAAGTGCATAAAATGTCATCTATACAAACAGAAATATCATGTTTGTTTGCCGCAGAACCTCTAGCTTTCTCCATACAAAATATGAATGTGTAGAGCTGGTGTCCCCATGATGAAACAATTAGTGTTTCTACGGTACAAAATTAAATGTTCCCTGTAAAAACTTTCAAAACAATAAAGACCATTGATAATATCCAGAAAACACAAACACAGAACCTTTCACAATATTTCGCATTGACTTAGCCAAAACACAACCGGATATTTCAGTTATCAACCAGTCATATCCGAACAAAGTGGTTTCGAATTCGTATGCAATGGACCGAGAAAATCACAGTAAAAATGGTTTTTGAGAAAAACAAAGTCTTTTCGTTTGGCAACTGCATTAAATGTCATCTATACAAACAGGAATATCATGTTTATTTGTCGCTTTTCCTCAAGCTATCTCCCTAGAAAATAAGAATGTATAGAGCTGTTGTCTCCATGTGGAACCAATTAATGTTTCCAAGAAAAAAATTGCATGTTCCCTGATAAAAAAAATTGAAAACAATAAAGTCCATGGATAGTATCAGGAATACACAAACACAGAAGCTGTAGCAATATCTGGGATTGAGTTAGCCAAAACAAAACCAGATAGTTCCGGGTTCATCCAGTCATATCTGGGAAAACTGGTGTGGAATTCGTATGCAATGGACTGAGAAAATCACAGTAAAAATAGTTTGGAGAAAAGCAAATTCTTATCTTTAGGTAAGTGCATAAAATGTCATCTATACAAACACAAATATCATGTTTCTTTGTCGCAGTTCCTCCAGCTTTCTCCCTAGAAAATACGAATGTGTAGAGCAGGTGCCCCATGATTAACCAATTAGTGTTTCTAGGGTACAAAATTAAATGTTCACTGGTAAAACATTCAAAACAATAAAGTCCATCAATAATATCCAGAAAACACAAACACAGAAACTTTCACAATATTTTAGGTTGAGTTAGCGAAAACACAACCGGATACTTATGGTTTCATCCAGTCATATCCAGAAAAAGTCATTTGGAATTCAGATGCAATGGACCCAGAAAATCACTGTAAAAATTATTTGGAGAAAAGCAAAGTCTTTTCGTAGGCAAGTGCATAAAATGTCATCTATACAAACAGAAATATCATGTTTGTTGGCCGCAGTTCCTCTAGCTTTCTCCCTAGAAAATACGAATGTGTAGAGCTGGTGTCTCCATGTGGAACCAATTAGTGTTTCCTAGCACAAAATTAAATATTCCCTGATAAAAACATTCAAAACTATAAAGTCCATGGATAATATCATTAATACAAAAACACAGAGGCTGTATCTTCTCTGGGATTCAGTTAGCCAAAAAAAAAAAAAAAAAAAAAAAAAAAAAAAAAACGGTTATTTCCAGTTTCATCCAGTCATATCCGGAAAAACTAATGTGGAATTCGTATGCAATGTTCCGAGAAAATCACAGTAAAAATGGTTTTGGAGAAAAGCAATGTCTTTTTGTTAGGCAAGTGCATAAAATGTCATCTATACAATCAGAAATATCATGTTTGTTTGTCGCAGTTCCTCTAGCTTTCTCCCTAGAAAATACAAATATGTAGAGCCTGTGTCTTGATGTGGAACCAATACTGTATCGAAGCACAAAATTAAATATTCCCCGATTAAAAACATTCAAAACAATAAAAACAGTTGATAATATCCGGAAAAGAGAAACACAGAGGATTTCACAATATTTCGGATTGAGTTAACCAAACAACACCAGATATTTCCGGTTTCATCCATTCACATCCGGACAAACTGGTGTGAAATTCATATGCACTGGACCGAGAAAATCACAGTAAAAATGGTTTTGAAGAAAAGCAAAGTCTTTTCGTTTGGCAAATGCATAAAATGTCATAGATACAAACAGAAATATCATGTTTGTTTGCCGCATGTCCTCTAGCGTTCTACCAAGAAAATACGAATGTGTAGAGCTGGTAAATCCATGTGGAACCAATTACTGTGTCCATGCACAAAATTAAATGTTCCCCGATAAAAAACATTCAAAACAATAAAAACCATGCATAATATCCGGAAAACACAAACATAGAGGCTTTCACAATATTTCGGATTGAGTTAGCCAAAACACAACCGGATATTTCGCGTTTCATCCAGTCATATCTGTACAAAGTGGTGTGGAATTCATATGCAATGGTCAGAGAAAATCACAGTACAAATGGTTTTAGGGAAAAGCAAAATCATTTCATTAGGGAAATGCATAAAATGTCATCTATGGAAACAACAATATCATGTTTGTTTGCCGCAGTTCCTATAGCTTTCTCCCTAGAAAATACGAATGTGTAGAGTTGGTGTCTCCATGTGGAAGCAATTAGTGATTCCAAGCATAAAATTAAATGTTCCCTGACAAAAAACATTCAAAACAATAAAGTCCGTGGACAGTATCCAGAAAACTCAAAAACAGAAGTGGTGACAATATCTGGGATTGAGTTAGCCAAAACACAACCGGATATTTCTGGTTTCATCCAGTCATATCCAGACAAACTGGTGTAGAATTCGTATGCAATGGTCCGAGAAAATCACAGTAAAAATGGTTTCGGAGAAAAGCAACGTCTTTTCGTTAGGCAAGTGCATAAAATGTCATCTATACAAACAGAAATATCATGTTTGTTTGCCGCAGTTCCTCTAGCTTTCTCCCTAAAAAATACGAATATGTAGAGCTGGTATCCCCATGATGAAGCAATTACTGTTTCAATGGTACAAAATTAAATGTTCCCTGATTAAAAACATTCAAAACAATAAAGTCCCTCGATAATATCCAGAAAACACAAACACAGAGGCTTTCACAAAATTTTGTATTGAGTTAGCCAAAGCACAACCGGATATTTCTGGTTTCATCCAGTGATATCTGGACAAACTGGAGTGGAATTCATATGCAATGGACCGAGAAAATCACAGTAAAAATGGTTTTGGAGTAAAGCAAAGTCTTTTCGTTAGGCACGTGCATAAAATGTCGTCTATACAAACAGAAATATCATGTTTCTTTTTTCGCAGTTCCTCTTTCTTCCTAGAAAATACGAATATATTCAGCTGGTGTCTCCCTGTGGAACCAATTACTGTATCCAAGCTCAACATAAAATATTTCCTGATAAAAAACATTCAAAACAATAAAATCTGTGGATAATATAAGGAATACACAAACACAGAAGCTGTAGCAATATCTGGGATTGAGTTAGCCAAAACAAAACCAGATAGTTCCGGGTTCATCCAGTCATATCTGGGAAAACTGGTGTGGAATTCGTATGCAATGGACTGAGAAAATCACAGTAAAAATAGTTTGGAGAAAAGCAAATTCTTATCTTTAGGTAAGTGCATAAAATGTCATCTATACAAACACAAATATCATGTTTCTTTGTCGCAGTTCCTCCAGCTTTCTCCCTAGAAAATACGAATGTGTAGAGCAGGTGCCCCATGATTAACCAATTAGTGTTTCTAGGGTACAAAATTAAATGTTCACTGGTAAAACATTCAAAACAATAAAGTCCATCAATAATATCCAGAAAACACAAACACAGAAACTTTCACAATATTTTAGGTTGAGTTAGCGAAAACACAACCGGATACTTATGGTTTCATCCAGTCATATCCAGAAAAAGTCATTTGGAATTCAGATGCAATGGACCCAGAAAATCACTGTAAAAATTATTTGGAGAAAAGCAAAGTCTTTTCGTAGGCAAGTGCATAAAATGTCATCTATACAAACAGAAATATCATGTTTGTTGGCCGCAGTTCCTCTAGCTTTCTCCCTAGAAAATACGAATGTGTAGAGCTGGTGTCTCCATGTGGAACCAATTAGTGTTTCCTAGCACAAAATTAAATATTCCCTGATAAAAACATTCAAAACTATAAAGTCCATGGATAATATCATTAATACAAAAACACAGAGGCTGTATCTTCTCTGGGATTCAGTTAGCCAAAAAAAAAAAAAAAAAAAAAAAAAAAAAAAAAAAAAAACGGTTATTTCCAGTTTCATCCAGTCATATCCGGAAAAACTAATGTGGAATTCGTATGCAATGTTCCGAGAAAATCACAGTAAAAATGGTTTTGGAGAAAAGCAATGTCTTTTTGTTAGGCAAGTGCATAAAATGTCATCTATACAATCAGAAATATCATGTTTGTTTGTCGCAGTTCCTCTAGCTTTCTCCCTAGAAAATACAAATATGTAGAGCCTGTGTCTTGATGTGGAACCAATACTGTATCGAAGCACAAAATTAAATATTCCCCGATTAAAAACATTCAAAACAATAAAAACAGTTGATAATATCCGGAAAAGAGAAACACAGAGGATTTCACAATATTTCGGATTGAGTTAACCAAACAACACCAGATATTTCCGGTTTCATCCATTCACATCCGGACAAACTGGTGTGAAATTCATATGCACTGGACCGAGAAAATCACAGTAAAAATGGTTTTGAAGAAAAGCAAAGTCTTTTCGTTTGGCAAATGCATAAAATGTCATAGATACAAACAGAAATATCATGTTTGTTTGCCGCATGTCCTCTAGCGTTCTACCAAGAAAATACGAATGTGTAGAGCTGGTAAATCCATGTGGAACCAATTACTGTGTCCATGCACAAAATTAAATGTTCCCCGATAAAAAACATTCCAAACAATAAAAACCATGCATAATATCCGGAAAACACAAACATAGAGGCTTTCACAATATTTCGGATTGAGTTAGCCAAAACACAACCGGATATTTCGCGTTTCATCCAGTCATATCTGTACAAAGTGGTGTGGAATTCATATGCAATGGTCAGAGAAAATCACAGTACAAATGGTTTTAGGGAAAAGCAAAATCATTTCGTTAGGGAAATGCATAAAATGTCATCTATGGAAACAACAATATCATGTTTGTTTGCCGCAGTTCCTATAGCTTTCTCCCTAGAAAATACGAATGTGTAGAGTTGGTGTCTCCATGTGGAAGCAATTAGTGATTCCAAGCATAAAATTAAATGTTCCCTGACAAAAAACATTCAAAACAATAAAGTCCGTGGACAGTATCCAGAAAACTCAAAAACAGAAGTGGTGACAATATCTGGGATTGAGTTAGCCAAAACACAACCGGATATTTCTGGTTTCATCCAGTCATATCCAGACAAACTGGTGTAGAATTCGTATGCAATGGTCCGAGAAAATCACAGTAAAAATGGTTTCGGAGAAAAGCAACGTCTTTTCGTTAGGCAAGTGCATAAAATGTCATCTATACAAACAGAAATATCATGTTTGTTTGCCGCAGTTCCTCTAGCTTTCTCCCTAAAAAATACGAATATGTAGAGCTGGTATCCCCATGATGAAGCAATTACTGTTTCAATGGTACAAAATTAAATGTTCCCTGATTAAAAACATTCAAAACAATAAAGTCCCTCGATAATATCCAGAAAACACAAACACAGAGGCTTTCACAAAATTTTGTATTGAGTTAGCCAAAGCACAACCGGATATTTCTGGTTTCATCCAGTGATATCTGGACAAACTGGAGTGGAATTCATATGCAATGGACCGAGAAAATCACAGTAAAAATGGTTTTGGAGTAAAGCAAAGTCTTTTCGTTAGGCACGTGCATAAAATGTCGTCTATACAAACAGAAATATCATGTTTCTTTTTTCGCAGTTCCTCTTTCTTCCTAGAAAATACGAATATATTCAGCTGGTGTCTCCCTGTGGAACCAATTACTGTATCCAAGCTCAACATAAAATATTTCCTGATAAAAAACATTCAAAACAATAAAATCTGTGGATAATATCAGGAATACACAAACACAGAGGCTCTAGCAATATCTGGGATTGAGTTAGCAAAAAAAAACCAGATATTTCAGGTTTCATCCAGTCATATCCGGACAAACTGGTGTGGATTTCGTATGCAATGGACCGAGAAAATCACAGTAAAAATGGTTTTGGAGAAAAGCAAAGGCTTTTCGTTAGGCAAGTGCATAAAATGTCATCTCTACAAACAGAAACATCATGTTTGCCGCAGTTCCTCTAGCTTTCTCCCTATAAAATACGAATTTGTAGAGCTGGTGTCTCCATGTGGAACCAATTAGTGATTCCAAGATCAAAATAAAATGTCCCCTGATAAAAAACATTCAAAACAATAAACTCCGTGGATAATAACAGGAATACACATACACAGAGACTGTAGCAATATCTGGGATTGAGTTAGCCAATAAAAAACGGGATATTTCCGATTTCATCCAGACATATCCGGACTAACTTGTGTAGAATTCGTATGCAATGGACCGAGAACATAACAGTAAAAATGGTTTCGGAGAAAAGCAAAGTCTTTTCGTTAGGCAACTGCATAAAATGTCATCTATACAAACAGAAATATCATGTTTGTTTGCTGCAGTTCCTCTAGCTTAATAGCTAGAAAATAGGAATGTTTAGAGCTGGTGTCTCCAAGTGGAACCAATTAGTGTTTCCAGCAACAAAATTGAATATTCCCTGATAAAAAAATTGAAAAAAATAAATTCCTTGGATAATATCAGGAATACACAAACACAGAGGTTGAGGCAATATTTGGGATTGAGTTAGCCAAAAAATACCGGATAGTTCCGGTTTCATCCACTCATATCCGGACAAACTGTTGTGGAATTCGGATCCAATGGACCAAGAATATCACAGTAAAAATGATTTTGGAGAAAAGCAAAGTCGTTTCATTAGGCAAGTGCACAAAATATCATCTACACAAACAGAAATATCATGTTTGTTTGCCGCAGTTCCTCTAGCTTTCTCCCTAGAAAATATGAATGTGTAGAGCTGGTGTCCCCATGATGAAGCAATTAGTGTTTCTACGGTACAAAATTTAATGTTCCCTGATAAAAACATTCAAAGCAATAAAGTCCATCGATAATATCCAGAAAATACAAACACTGAGGCTTTCATAATATTTCACATTGAGTTAGCCAAAACACAACCGGATATTTCTGGTTTCATCCAGTCATATGCGGAAAAACTGTTGTGGAATTCGAATGCAATGGACCTAGAACATCACAGTAAAAATGGTTTTGGAGAAAAGCAAAGTCTTTTCGTTAGGCAAGTGCTTAAAATGTCATTGATACAAACAGACATATCATGTTTGTTGGCCGCAGTTCCTCTAGCTTTCTCCCTAGAAAATACAAATATGTAGAGTTGGTGTCTCCATGTGGAACCATTTAGTGTTTCCAAGTACAAAATTAAATGTTCCCTGAAAAAAAAACATTCGAAAAAATAAAGTCTGTTGATAATATCCGAAAAACACTAACACAGAGTCTGTAGCAATGTCTGGTATTGTGTTATTAAAACAAAACTTGATATTTCTGATTTCATCCAGTCATATCCGGACAAACTGGTGTGGAATTCGTATGCAATGGAACAAGAAAATCACAGGAAAAATGGTTTTGGAGAAAAGCAAAGTCTTTTCCTTAGTCAAGTGCATAAAATGTCATCTATACAAACAGAAATATCATGTTTGTTTGCCGCAGTTCCTCTAGCTTTCTCCCTAGAAAATCCGAATGTGTAGAGGTCCTGTCCCCATGTGGAACCAATTAGTGATTCCAACCATAAAATTAAATGTTCCCTGATAAAAACATTCAAAACAATAAAGTCCATCGATAATATCCAGAAAATGCAAACACAGAGACTTTCACAATATTACGGATTGAGTTAGACAAAACACAACCGGATATTTCTGGTTTCATCCAGTTATATGCGGACAAAGTGGTGTGGAATTCGTATGCAATGGACCGAGAAAATCACAGTGAAAATGGTTTTGGAGAAAAGCAAAGTCTTTTCGTTAGGCAAGCGCATAAAATGTCATCGATACAAACAGAAATATCATGTTTGTTTGCCACAGTTCCTTTGGCTTTCTCCCTAGAAAATACGAATGTGTGGAGCTCGTATTTCCATGATGAACTAGTGTTTCAAAGGTACAAAATTAAAAATTCCCTGATAAAAAACAATCAAAATAATAAAGTCCATCGATAATATCCAGAAAACACAAACACAGATGCTTTCACAATATTTCGGATTGAGTTAGCCAAAACACAACCGGATTTTTCCAGTTTCATCCAGTCATATCCGGACAAACTGGTGTGGAATTCGTATGCAATGGACCGAGAAAATCACAGTACAAATGGTTTTGGAGAAAAGCAAAGTCTTCTCGTTAGGCAAGTGCATAAAATGTGATCGATACAAACAGAAATATCACGTTTGTTTGCCACAGTTCTGCTAGCTTTCTCCCTAGAAAATACGAATGTTTGGACCTGGTGTTCCCATGATGAACTAATTAGTGTTTCAACGGTACAAAATTAAAAATTCCCTGATAAAAAACATTCAAAACAATAAAGTACATTGATAATATCCAGAAAACACAAACACAGATGCTTTCACAATATTTCGGATTTAGTTAGCCAAAAGAAAACCGGATATTTCCGGTTTCATCCAGTCATATCCGGACATACTGGTGTGGAATTCATATGCAATGGAACGAGAAAATCACAGTAAAAATGCTTTCGGAGAAAAGCAAAGTCTTTTCGTTAGGCAAATGCATAAAATGTCATCTATCCAAACATAGCTATCATGTGTGTTTGCCGCAGTTCTTCTTGCTTTCTCCCTAGAAAATACAAATATGTAGAGGTGGTGTCTCCATGTGTAACCAATTAGTGTATCTAAGTTCAAAATTAAATGTTTCCTGATAAAAAACATTGAAAACAATAAAGTCCGTTGATAATATCCGAAAGCCAAAACACAGTGGCCGTAGCAATATCTGGGATTGAGTTAGCCAAAACAAAACCTGATATTTCCGGTTTCATCCCGTCCTATTCAGACAAACTGGTGGGAATTGGTATGCAATGGACCGAGAACATCACAGTAAAAATGGTTTCGGAGAAAAGCAAAGTCTTTTCGTTAGGCAACTGCATAAAATGTCATCGATACAAACAGAAGTATCATGTTTGTTTGCCGCAGTTCCTCTAGCTTCCTCCCTAGAAAATACGCATATATAGAGCTGGTGTCTCCATGTGGAACCAAATACTGTATCCAAGCTCAAAATAAAATGTTCCCCGATAAAAAACATTCAAAACAATAAAGTCCATCAATAATTTCCAGAAAACACAAACACAGAGGCTGTAGCAATATTTGGGATTGAGTTAGCCAAAACAGAACCGGATATTTTTGGTTTCATCCAGTCATATCCGGACAAGGTGGTTTGGAATTTTTATGGAATGTACCGAAAAATCACAGTACAAATTGTTTTAGAGAAAAGCAAAGTCTTTTCGTTACGCCAGCGCATAAAATGTCATCCATACAAACAGAAACATCATGTTTGTTTGCCACAGTTCCTCTAGCTTTCTCCCTAGAAAATACGAATGTGTAGAGCTGGTGTTCTCATGATGAACTAATTAGTGTTTCAAAGGTAAAAAATTAAATGTTCCCTGATAAAAATATTCAAAACAATAAATTCTATCGATAATATCCAGAAAACACAAACACAGAGGCTGTAGCAAATTTTCGGATTCAGTTAGCCAAAACACAATCAGATATTTCTGGTTTCATCCAGTGATTTGCGAGCAAGTGGTTTGGAATTCGTATATAATAACCGAGAAAATCAGAGTAAAAAAAGGTTTTGCAGAAAAGCAAGGTCTGTTCGTTAGGCAAGTGCATAAAATGTTATCGATGCCAAAAGAAATATCATGTTTGTTTGCCACAGTTCCTCTAGATGTCATCTATAGAAACAGAAATATCATGTTTGTTTTTCGTGGTTCCTCTAGCTTTCTCCCTAGAAAATACGAATGTGTAGAACTGGTGTCTCCATGAGGGACCAATTATTGTTTCCAAGAACAAAATTAAATGTTTCCCGATAAAAAAATAATTCAAAAAATAAAGTTCGTGGATAATATCAGGAATACACAAACACAGAGGATGTAGCAATATCTGGGAATGAGTTAGCCAAAATAAAACCAGATATTTCCGGCTTCATCCATTCATATCCGGACAAACTGGTGTGGAATTCGTATGGAATGTACCGAGAAAATCACAGTAAAATGATTTGGAGAAAAGCAAAGTCTTTTCGTTAGGCGAGTGTATAAAAAATCATCTATAGAAACAGAAATATCATGTTTTTTTGCCGCAGTTCCTCCAGCTTTCACTTAGAAAATACGAATCTGTAGTGCTGGTGTCCCCATGATGAACCAATTAGTGTTTCTACGGTACAAAAATAAATGTTCCCTGATAAAAACATTCAAAACAATAAAGTCCATTGATAATATCCGTAAAACACAAACACAGAAAATTTCACAATATTTCACATTGAGTTAGCCAAAACAAAACGGGATATTTCCGGTTTCATTCAGTCATATCCGGAAAAAGTAGTTAGGAATTCAGATGCAATGGACCGAGAAAATCAATGTAAAAATGGTTTTGGAGAAAAGCAAAGGCTTTTCGTTAGACAAGTTCATAAAATGTCATCTATACAAACAGAAATATCATGTTTGTTTGCTGCAATTCCTCTAGATGTCATCTATACAAACAGAAATATCATGTTTGTTTGTTGCAGTTGCTCTAGCTTAATCCCTAGAAAATAGGAATGTGTAGATCTGGTGTCTCCATGTGGAACCAATTACTGTATCCAAGCTCAAAATATAATCTTCTCTGATAAAAAACATTCAAAACAATAAAGTCCGTGGATAATATCAGCAATACACATATGCAGAAGGTGTAGCAATATCTGGGATTGAGTTAGCCAAAACAGAACTGGTTATTTCCAGTTCCATGCAGGCATATCAGGACAAACTGGTGTGGAATTCGTATGCAATGGACCGAGAAAATCACAGTAAAAATGGTTTTGGAGAAAAGCAAAGTCTTTTCGTTAGGCAAGTGCATAAAATGTCATCTATACAAACAGAAATATCATGTTTCTTTGCCACAGTTAATCTAGCTTTCTCCCTAGAAAATACGAATATGTAGAGCTGGTGTCTCCATGTGGAACCAATTACTGTATCCAAGCTCAAAATAAAATGTTCCCTGATAAAAAACATTCAAAATAATGAAGTCCATTGATAATATCTACAAACCACAAACACAGAGGATGTAGAAATATCTGGGATTGTGTTAGCCAAAACAAAACCAGATATTTCTGGTTTCATCCAGTCATATCCGGACAAACTGGTGTGGATTTCATATGCAATGGACCGAGAAAATCACAGTAAAAATGGTTTTGGAGAAAAGCAAAGGCTTTTCGTTAGGCAAGTGCATAAAATGTCATCTCTACAAACAGAAACATCATGTTTGCCGCAGTTCCTCTAGCTTTCTCCCTATAAAATACGAATTTGTAGAGCTGGTGTCTCCATGTGGAACCAATTAGTGATTCCAAGATCAAAATGAAATGTCCCCAGATAAAAAACATTCAAAACAATAAACTCCGTGGATAATAACAGGAATACACATACACAGAGACTGTAGCAATATCTGGGATTGTGTTAGCCAATAAAAAACGGGATATTTCCGATGTCATCCAGACATATCCGGACTAACTTGTGTGGAATTCGTATGCAATGGACCGAGAACATCACAGTAAAAATGGTTTCGGAGAAAAGCAAAGTCTTTTCGTTAGGCAACTGCATAAAATGTCATCTATACAAACAGAAATATCATGTTTGTTTGCTGCAGTTCCTCTAGCTTAATAGCTAGAAAATAGGAATGTTTAGAGCTGGTGTCTCCAAGTGGAACTAATTAGTGTTTCCAGCAACAAAATTAAATATTCCCTGATAAAAAAATTGAAAAAAATAAATTCCTTGGATAATATCAGGAATACACAAACACAGAGGCTGAGGCAATATATGGGATTGAGTTAGCCAAAAAAAACCGGATAGTTCCGGTTTCATCCACTCATATCCGGACAAACTGGTGTGGAATTTGGATCCAATGCACGAAGAATATCACAGTAAAAATGATTTTGGAGAAAAGCAAAGTCTTTTCGTTAGGCAAGTGCACAAAATATCATCTATACAAACAGAAATATCATGTTTGTTTGCTGAAGTTCCTCTAGCTTTCTCCCTAGAAAATACAAATATGTAGAGCTGGTGTCTCCATGTGGAACCATTTAGTGTTTCCAAGTACAAAATTAAATGTTCCCTGAAAAAAAAAAAACATTCGAAACAATAAAGTGTGTTGATAATATCCGAAAAACACAAACACAGAGTCTAGCAATGTCTGGGATTGAGTTATTGAAACAAAACTTGATATTTCTGATTTCATCCAGTCATATGCGGACAAACTGGTGTGGAATTCGTATGCAATGGAACAAGAAAATCACAGTAAAAATGGTTTTGGAGAGAAGCAAAGTCTTTTCGTTAGGCAAGTGCATAAAATGTCATCTATACAAACAGAAATATCATGTTTGTTAGTCGCAGTTCCTCTAGCTTTCTCCCTAGAAAATCCGAATGTGTAGAGGTCCTGTCCCCATGTGGAACCAATTAGTGATTCCAACCATAAAATTAAATGTTCCCTGATAAAAACATTCAAAACAATAAAGTCCATCGATAATATCCAGAAAATGCAAACACAGAGACTTTCACAATATTTTGGATTGAGTTAGACAAAAAAAAACGGATATTTCTGGTTTCATCCAGTCATATGCGGACAAAGTCGTGTGGAATTTGGATGCAATGGACCGAGAACATCACAGTACAAATGGTTTTGGAGAAATGCAAAGTCTTTTCGTTAGCAAAGTGCATAAACTGTCATCCTTATAAACAGAAATATCATGTTTGTTTGCCGCAGTTCCTCTTGCTGACTCCCTACAAAATATGAATGTGTGGAGGGGTGTCTCCTTGTGGAACCAATTACTGTATCCAAGCTCAAAATAAAATATTCCCCGATAACAAACATTAAAACAATAAAGTCTGTTGAAAATATCCAATAACACAAACAGAGAGGCTGTAGCAATATCTGGGATTGAGTTAGCCAAAACACAACTGGATATTTTTGTTTTCATCCACTCATATCCGGACAAACTGGTGTGGAATTCGTATGCAATGGACCGAGAAAATCACAGTACAAATGGTTTTGGAGAAAAGCAAAGTCTTTTCATTAGGCAAGTGCATAAAATGGCATCTACACAAACAGAAATATCATGTTTGTTTGCCGCAGTTTCTCTAGCTTTCTCCCTAGAAAATACGAATGTGTAGAGCTGGTGTCTCCATGTGGAATCAATTAGTGTTTCCAGGAGCAAAATTAAATGTTCCCCAATAAAAAAAATTGAAAACAATAAAGTTCGTGGATAATATCAGCAATGCTCAAACACAGAGGCTGTAGCAATATTTGGGATTAAGTTGGCCAAATCAAAACTGGATATTTCCGGTTTCATCCAGTCCTATCCGGAAAAAGTCGTTTGGAATTCTAGATTCAATGGACCGAGAAAATCACACAAAAATGGTTTTGGAGAAAAGCAAAGTCTTTTCGTTAGGCAAGTGCATAAAATGTCATCTATACAAACAGAAATATCATGTTTGTTTGCCGCAGTTTCTCTAGCTTTCTCCCTAGAAAATACGAATGTGTGCAGCTGGTGTCCCCATGATCAACAAATTAGTGTTTCAATGGTACATAATGTAATGTTCCCTGATAAAAACACTCAAAACAATAAAGTCCATCGATAGTATCCAGAAAACACAAACACAGAGGCTTTCACAATATTTTGGATTGAGTTAGCCAAAACACAACCGGATATTTCTGGTTTCATCCAGTCATATTGGGACAAACTGGTGTGGAATTCGTATGCAATGGACGGAGAAAATGACAGTAAAAATCCTTTGGAGAGAAGCAAAGTTTTTTCTTTAGGCAAGTGCATAAAATATCATCTATACAAACAGATATATCATGTTTGTTTGCCACAGTTCTTCTAGCTTTCTCCCTAGAAAATACGAATGTGTAGAGCTGGTGTCCCCATGATGAACCAATTAGTGTTTCTATGGTACAAAATTAAATGTTCCCTGATAAAAACATTCAGAACAATAAAGTCCATCGATAATATCCAGAAAACACAAACACAGAGGCTTTCACAATATTTCGGATTGAGTTAGCCAAAATACATCTGGATATTTCTGGTTTCATCCAGTCATATCCGGAGAAACTGGTGTGGAATTCATAAGCAATGGACCGATAATATCACAGTACAAATGGTTTTGGAGAAAAGCAAAGTCTTTTTGTTAGGCAAGTGTATAAAATGTGATCTACACAAACAGAAATACCATTTTTGTTTGTCAGAGTTCCTCTGGCTTTCTCCCTAGAAAATATGAATGTTTAGAGCTGGTGTCTCCATGTGGAACCAATTAGTGATTCCAAGCACTAAATAAAATGTTCCCTGAAAAAAAACATGCAAAACAATAAAGTCTGTGCATAATATCAGGAATACACAAACACAGAGGCGGTAGCATTATCTGGCATTGAGTTAGCTAAAACAAAACTGGATATTTCCGGTTACATCCAGTGCTTAATATGTCATCTATAGAAACAGAAATATCATGTTTCTTTCCCACAGTTCCTCTCGCTTTCTCCCTAGAAAAGACGAACGTGTAGAGCTGGTGTCTCCATGTGGAACCAATTAGTGTTTCTAAGCACAAAATTAAATGTTCCCCTATAAAAAATATAAAACAATAAAGTCCATAGATAATATCAGGAAAACACAAACACAGATGCTGTAGCTTATCTGGGATTGAGTTAGCCAAAAAAAATCCCGGATATTTCCAGTTTCATCCAGTCATATCCGGAAAAACTGATGTGGAATTCGTATGCAATGGACTGAGAAAATCACAGTAAAAATGGTTTTGGAGAAAAGCAAAGTCTTTTCGTTTGGCAAATGCATATAATGTCATCTATACAAACAGAACTATCATGTTTGTTGGCCGCAGTTCCTCTAGCTTTCTCCCTAGAAAATATGAATGTGTATAGCTGGTGTCCCCATGATGAACCAATTAGTGTTTCCACAGTACAAAATTAAATGTTCCATGATAAAAATATTTAAAACCATAAGTCCATCAATAATATCCAGAAAACAGAAACACAGAGGCTGTAGCAATATCTGGGATTGAGTTAGTCAAAACAAAACCGGATATTTCCGGTTTCATCCAGTCATATCCGGACAAACTGGAGTGGAATTCGTATGCAATGGACCGAGAAAATCACACTACAAATGGTTTTGGAGAAAAGCAGTCTTTTCTTTAGGCATGTGCATAAAATGTGATCTATACAAACAAAAATATCATGTTTGTTTGTCGCATTTCCTCTAACTTTCTGCCTAGAAAATACGAATGTGTAGAGCTGGTGTCTCCATGTGGAACCAACTAGTGTTTCCAAGAACAAAATCAAACGTTCCCTAAAAAAAACATTCAAAACAATAAAGTCCATGGATAATATCAGGAATACACAAACACAGAGGCTGTAGCAATATCTGGGGTTGAATTAGCCAAAACAAAAC
The DNA here is from genome assembly GCF_033115175.1 of Lepus europaeus. NCBI lineage: Eukaryota > Metazoa > Chordata > Mammalia > Lagomorpha > Leporidae > Lepus > Lepus europaeus. The sequence continues at coordinate 1,664,647 of NW_026909439.1, forward strand.
CGGACATTTCCGGTTTCATCCTGTCATATCAGAACAAACTCGTGTAGAATTCATATGAAGTGTACCGAGAAAATCACAGAAAAATGGTTTTGGAGAAAAGCAAAGTCTTTCGTTAGGCAAGTGCTAAAATGTCTTCTATACAAACAGAAATATCATGTTTGTTTGCCGCAGTTCCTCTAGCTTTCTCCCTAGAAAATAGGAATGTGTAGATCTTGTATCCCCATGATGAACCAATTACTGTTTCAATGCTACAAAATTAAATGTTCCCTGATAAAAACATTCAAAACAATAAAGTCCCTCGATAATATCCAGAAAACACCAACACAGAGGCTTTCACAAAATTTTGTATTGACTTAGCTAAAGCACAATCGGATATTTTTGGTTTCTTCCATTCATATCCGGACAACGTGGTGTGGAATTCGAATGCAATGGACCAAGAAAATCACAGTAAAAATGGTTTTGAAGAAAACCAAAGTCTTTTCCTTAGTCAAGTGCATAAAATGTCATCTATACAAACAGAAATATCATGTTTGTTAGTCGCAGTTCCTCTAGCTTTCTCCCTAGAAAATACGAAAGTTTAGAGCTGGTGTCCCCAAGTGGAACCAATTATTGATTCCAACCATAAAATTAAATGTTCCCTGATGAAAACATTCAAAACAATAAAGTCCATCGGTATTATCCAGAAAGCGCAAACAGAGACTTTCAAAATATTTCGGATTGAGTTAGACAAAACACAGGCGGACACTTCGGTTTTCATCCAGTCATATCTGGATAAACTGGTGTGGAATTCTTATGCAATGGACCGAGAAAATCACAGTACAAATGGTTTTGGAGAAAAGCAAAGTCTTTTCGTTAGGCAACTGCATAAAATGTCATCTATAGAAACAGAAATATCATGTTTCTTTGTCGCAGTTCCTCTAGCTTTCTCCCTAGAAAATACGAATATTTTCAGATGGTGTCTCCTTGTGGAACCAATTACTGTATCCAAGCTCAACATAAAATATTCCCCGATAAAAAACACTGAAAACAATAAAGTCTGTGGATAATATCAGGAATAAACAAACACAGAGGCTGTAGCAATATCTGGGATTGAGTTAGCCAAAACAAAACCAGATATTTCCGGTTTCATCCAGTCATATCCGGACAAACTGGTGTGGAATTCGTATGCAATGGACCGAGAAAATCACAGCAAAAATGGTTTTGGATAAAAGCAAAGTCTTTTCATTAGGCAAGTGCATAAAATGTCATCTCTACAGATAGAAACATCATGTGTGCTGCAGTTCCTCTAGATTTCTCCCTAGAAAATACGAATGTGTAGAGCTGGTGTCTCCATGTGGAACCAATTAGTGATTCCAAGCACAAAATTAAATGTCCCCTGATAAAAAACATTCGAAACAATAAAGTCTGTTGATAATATCCAGAAAACACAAACACACAGGCTGCAGCAATATCTGGGATTGAGTTAGCCAAAACAAAACCAGATATTTCCGGTTTCATCCAGTGATATCCAGACAACGTGGTGTGGAGCTCGTATGCAATGGACCAAGAAAATCACAGTAAAAATGGTTTTAGAGAAAAGCAAAGTCTTTTCATTAGGCAAGTGCATAAAATGTCACCTATACAAACAGAAATATCATCTTTGTTTGCCACAGTTCCTCTAGCATTCTCTCTAGAAAATACGAATGGGTAGACATGGTGTTCCCATGATGAAACAATTCATGTTTCAATGGTACAAAATTAAATGTTCCCTGATAAAAACATTCAAAACAGTAACGTCCATCGATAATATCCAGAAAACACAAACACAGAGGTTTTCACAATATTTCGGATTGAGTTAGCCAAAACACAACCGGATATTTCTGTTTTCATCCAGGCATATAGGGACAAAGTGGTGTGGAATTCGTATGCAATGGACTGAGAAAATCAGAGTAAAAATGGTTTTGGAGAAAAGCAAAGTCTTTTTGTTAGGCAAGTGTATAAAATGTGATCTACACAAACAGAAATACCATTTTTGTTTGTCAGAGTTCCTCTGGCTTTCTCCCTAGAAAATATGAATGTTTAGAGCTGGTGTCTCCATGTGGAACCAATTAGTGATTCCAAGCACTAAATAAAATGTTCCCTGAAAAAAAAACATGCAAAACAATAAAGTCTGTGCATAATATCAGGAATACACAAACACAGAGGCGGTAGCATTATCTGGCATTGAGTTAGCTAAAACAAAACTGGATATTTCCGGTTATATCCAGTGCAGAAAATGTCATCTATAGAAACAGAAATATCATGTTTCTTTCCCACAGTTCCTCTCGCTTTCTCCCTAGAAAATTCGAATGTGTAGAGCTGGTGTCTCCATGTGGAACCAATTAGTGTTTCCAAGAACAAAATCAAATGTTCCCTAATAAAAAACATTCAAAACAATAAAGTCCATGGATAATATCAGGAATACACAAACACACAGGCTGTAGCAATATCTGGGGCTGAATTAGCCAAAACAAAACCGGACATTTCCGGTTTCAACCTGTCATATCCGAACAAACTCGTGTAGAATTCATATGAAGTGTACCGAGAAAATCACAGTAAAAATGGTTTTGGAGAAAAGCAAAGTCTTTCGTTAGTCAAGTGCATAAAATGTCATCTATACAAACAGAAATATGTTAGTTTGCCACAGTTCCTCTAGCTTTCTCCCTAGAAAATACGAAAGTGTAGATCTGGTTCCTCCATATGAAACCAATAAGTGATTCCAAGCACACATTTAAATTTTCCCTGATAAAAAACATTCAAAACAATAAAGTCTGTGGATAATATCAGGAATACACAAACACAGAGGCTGTAGCAATATCTGGGATTGAGTTAGCCAAAACACCACTGGATATTTCCGGGTCCATCCAGTCATATCTGGTAAACTGGTGTGGAATTCGTATGCAATGGACTGAGAAAATCACAGTAAAAATTGTTTTGGAGAAAAGCAAAGTCTTTTCGTTAGGCAAGTGCATAAAATATCATCTATACAAACAGAAATATCATGTTTGTTTGCCGCAGTACCTCTAGGTTTAATCCTAGAAAATACGAATATGTTCAGCAGGTGTCTCCATGTCGAACCAATTACTGTATCAAAACTCAAAATAAAATGTTCCCCAATGAAAAACATTCAAAAAAAAAGTCCATCGATAATATCCAGAAAATACAAACACAAAGGTGTACCAATATTTCGGATTGAGTTAGCCAAAACACAACCCGATATTTCTGTTTTCATCCAGTAATATCCGGACAAACTGGAGTGGAATTCGTATGCATTGGACCGAGAAAATCAGAGTACAAATGGTTTTGGAGAAAAGCAGCCTTTTCGTTAGGCAAGTGCATAAAATGTGATCGATACAAACAGAAATATCATGTTTGTTTGCCGCAGTTGCTCTAGATTTCTCCCTAGAAAATACGAATGTGTAGAGCTGTTGTCTCAATGTGGAAACAATTAGTGTTTCCAAGCACAAATTATATGTTGCCTGATAAAAAACTTTCAAAACAATGAAATCCATTTATAATATTAGGAATACACAAACACGGAGGCTGTAGCAATATCTGGGATTGAGTTAACCAAAACACAACCGGATATTTCCAGTTTCATCCAGTCATATCCGGAGAAAGTGGTGTGGAATTCATATGAAGTGTACTGAGAATCACAATAAAATGTTTTTGGAGAAAAGCAAAGTCTTTTCTTTAGGCAAGTGCATAAAATGTCATCTATATAAACTGAAACATCATTGTGTTTGCCGCAGTTCCTCTAGCTTTCTCCCTAGAAAATACGAATATGTTCAGATGGTGTCTCCTTGTAGAACCAATTACTGTATCCAAGCTTAACATAAAATATTTCCCGATAAAAAACACTCAAAACAATAAAGTCTGTGGATAATATCAGGAATAAACAAACACAGAGGCTGTAGCAATATCTGGGATTGAGTTAGCCAAAACAAAACCAGATATTTCCGGTTTCATCCAGTCATATCCGGACAAACTGGTGTGGAATTCGTATGCAATGGACCGAGAAAATCACAGTACAAATGATTTTGGAGAAAAGCAAAGTCTTTTCGTTAGGCAAGTGCATAAAATGTCATCGATACAAACAGAAATATCGTGGTTGTTTGCCATACTTCCTCTAGCTTTCACCCTAGAAAATACGAATGTGTGGAGCTGGTGTCCCCATGATGAACCAATTAGTGTTTCTACGGTACAAAATGAAATTTTCCCTGATAAAAATATTCAAAACAACAAAGTCCATCGATAATATCCAGAAAACACAAACACTGAGGCTTTCAGAATATTTCAGATTGATTTAGCTAAAACACAACTGGATATTTCTGGTTTCATCCAGTCATATGCGTACAAAGTGGTGTGGAATTCGTATGCAGTGCACCGAGAAAATCAGAGTACAAATGGTTTTGGAGAAAAGCAAAGTCTTTTCGTTTGGCAAGTGCATAAAATGTCGTCGATACAAGCAGAAATATCATGTTTGTTTGCCGCAGTTCCTCTAGCTTTCTCCCTAGAAAATACGAATGTGTGGAGCTGGTGTCTTCTTGTGGAACCAATTACTGTATCCAACCTGAAATCAAAATGTTCCCCGATAGTAAATATTAAAACAATAAAGTCCATTGACAATATCCACAAAACACAAGCAAAGATGCTGTAGCAATATCTGGGATTGAGTTAGCCAAAACACAACCGGATATTTTTGTTTTCATCCAGTCATCCGGAAAAACTGGTGTGGAATTCGTATGCAATGGACCGAGAAAATCACAGTAAAAATGGTTTTGGAGAAAAGCAACATCTTTTCGTTAGGCAATTGCATAAAATGTCATCTATACAAACAGAAGTATCATGTTTGTTTGCCACAGTTCCTCTAGCTTTCTCCCTAGAAAATACGAATGTGTAGAGCTGGTGTCTCCATGTGGAAACAATCAGTGATTACAAGCACAACATTTAATGTTCCCTGTTCAAAAACATTCAAAACAATAAAATCAGTGGATAATATCAGGAATACACAAACACAGAAACTCTAGCAAACCAGATATTTCCGATTTCATCCAGTCATATCCGGACAAAGTGGTGTGGAATTCGTATGCAATGGACCGAGAAAATCACAGTACAAATGGTTTTGGAGTAAAGCAAAGTCTTTTCGTTAGGCAACTGAATAAAATGTCATCTACAGAAACAGAAATATCATGTTTGTTTGCTGCAGTTCATCTAGTTTTCTCCCTAGAAAATACGAATGTGTGGAGCTGGTGTCTCCATGTGGAACCAATTACTGTATCCATGCTCAAAATAAAATGTTCACGTATAAAAAACATTGAAAACAATAAAGTCCATCGATAATATCCAGAAAACACAAACACAGAGGCATTCTCAATATTTCGGATTGAGTTAGCCAAAACACAACCGGATATTTCCAGTTTCATCCAGTCATATCCAGACAAACTGGTTTGGAATTCGTATGAAGTGTACGGAGAAATAACAGAAAAATGGTTTTGGAGAAAAGCAAAATCTTTTCGTTAGGCAACTGAATAAAATGTCATCTATACAAACAGTAATATCATGTTTGTTTTCCACAATTCCTCTAGCATTCCCCCTAGAAAATACAAACATGTAGAGCTGGTGTCTCCATGTGGAACCAATTACTGTTTCTACAGTACAAAATTAAACGTTCCCTGATAAAAACATTCAAAACAATAAAGTCCATCGATAATATCCAGAAAACACAAACACAGAGGCTTTCTCAATAATTCGAATTGAGTTAGCCAAAACACAACCGGATATTTCTGGTTTCATCCAGTCATATCCGGAAAAGGGGTGTGGAATTCGTATGCAATTGTCGAGGCAATCAGAGTAAAATTGCTTTTGGAGAAAAGCAAAGTCATTTCGGCATGTACATAAAATGTCATTTATACAAACAGAAATATCATGTTGTTTGCTGCAGTTCCTCTAGCTTTCTTTGTAGAAAGTACGAATATGTAGAGCTGGTGTCTCCATGGGGAACCAATTACTGTATCCAAGCACAAAATTAAATGTTCCCCAATAAAAAGCATTCAAAACAATAAAAACCATGGATAATATGTGGAAAACACAAACACAGAGGATTTCACAATATTTCTGATAGAGTTAGCCAAACAAAACCGGTTATTTCCGGTTTCACCCAGTCATATAAGGACAAAATGGTGAGGAATTCGTATGCAATGGACCGAGAAAATCACAGTACAAATGGTTTTGGAGAAAAGCAAAGTCTTTTCGTTAGGCAAGTGCATAAAACGTCATCTACACAAACAGAAATATCATGTTTGTTTGCCACAGTTCCTCTAGCTTTCTCCCTAGAAAATACGAATGTGTAGAGCTGGTGTCCCCATGATGAACCAATTAGTGTTTCCAAGCACAAAATTAAATTTTCCCTGATAAAATGATTCAAAACAATAAAGTCCATCGATAATATCCAGAAAACACAAACACAGAGGCTTTCACAATCTTTCGGATTGAGTTCGCCAAAACACAACTGGATATTTCCGGTTTCACCCAGTGATATACGGACAAAATGGTGAGGAATTCGTATGCAATGGACCGAGGAAATCACAGTAAAAATTGTTTTGCAGAAAAGCAAAATCTTTTCGTTAGGCAAGTGCATAAAATGTCATCGCTACAAACAGAAATATCATGTTTGTTTGCCACAGTCCCTCTAGCTTTCTCCCTATAAAATACGAATGTTTAGAGCTGGTGTCTCCATGTGGAACCAATTAGTGTTTCCAAGCACACAATTAAATGTTCCCTGCTAAAAAAACATTCAAATCAATAAAGTTCGTGAATAATATCAGGAATACAGAAATACAGAGGCTGTAGCAATATCTGGGATTGAGTTAGCCAAAACACAACCGGATATTTTCGGTTTCATCCAGTCATATCCGGACAAACTGGTGTGGAATTCGTATGCAATGGACCGAGAAAATCACAGTACAAATTGTTTTGGAGAAAAGCAAAGTCTTTTCGTTAGGCAAGAGCATAAAATGTCATCTATACATACAGAAATATTTTTTATGTTTGTTTACCGCAGTTCCTCTAGCTTTCTCCCTAGAAAATATGAATATGTAGAGCTGGTGTCACCATGTGGAACCAATTACTGTATCCAACCTCAAAATAAAATGTTCGCTGATAAAAAATATTCAAAACAATAAAGTACATTGATAATATCAAGAAAACACAAACACAGAGGATGTAGAATTATGTGGGATTGAGTAAGCCAAAACCAAAATGAATTTTTCCGGTTTCATCCAGTTACATCAGGACAAAGTCATTTGGCATTCATATGCAATGGACCGAGAAAATCACAGTAAAATTGTTTTGGATAAAAGCAAAGTCTTTTCTTTGGCAAATGCATAAAACGTCATGTACACAAACATAAATATCATGTTTGTTTGCCGCAGTTCCTCTAGCTTTCTCCACAGAAAATACAAATATGTAGAGCTGGTGTCTCTATGGGCAACCAATTACTGTATCCACGCTCAAAATAAAATGTTCCCCGATAAAAAACATTCAAAACAATAAAGTCAATCGATAATATCCAGAAAACACAAACACAGAGGCTGTAGCAATATCTGGGATTGAGTTAGCCTAAACAAAACCGGATATTTCCGGTTTCATCCAGTCATATCCGGACAAACTGGTAAAAATGCTTATAGAAAAGCAAAGTCTTTTCGTTAAGCAAATGCATAAAATATCATCTATACAAAGAGAAACATCATGTTTGTTTGCCGCAGTTCCTCTAGCTTTCTCCCTAGAAAATACAAATGTGTAGAGCTGGTGTCTCCATGTGGAAACAATTAGTGTTTCTACGGTACAAAGTCAAATGTTCCCTGATAAAAAACATTCAAAAAATAAATTCTGTGGATAATATCAGGAATACACAAACACATAGGCTTTCTAAATATCTGGGATTGAGTTAGCCAAAACAAATCTGATATTTCTCTTTTCATCCATTCATATCCGTGCAATCTGGTGTGGAATTCGTATGCAATGGACTGGGAAAATCAGAGTAAAAATGGTTTTGGAGAAAAGCAAAGTCTTTATGTTAGGCAAGTGCATAAAACGTCATCTACACAAACATAAATATCATGTTTTTTTTGCCACAGTTCCTCTGGCTTTCTCCCTAGAAAATACGAAAGTGTAGAGCTGGTGTCCCCATCATGAACCAATTCATGTTTCTACGGTACAAAATGAAATGTTCCCTGATAAAAATATTCAAAACAATAAGTCCATTGAGAAATTCTATAAAACACCATCACAGAGGCTGTAGCAATATCTGGTATTTAGTTAGCCAAAACACAACCGGATATTTCTGGTTTCATCCAGTCATATCCGGCAAAGTGGTTTGGAATTCGTATGCAATGGACCGAGAAAATCACAGTAAAAATGCTTTTGGAGAAAAGCAAAGTTTTTTGGTTAGACAAGTGAATAAAATGTAATCGATACCAACAGAAATATCAGGTTTGTTTGCCACAGTTCCTCTAGCTTTATCCCTAGAAAATACGAATATGTAGAGCTGGTGTTTCCATGCGTAACTAATTAGTGTTTCCAAGAACAAAATTAAATGTTCCTTGATAAAAAAAATCAATAAAGTCCGTTGCTAATATCAGGAATACACAAACACAGAGGCTGTAGCAATATCTGGGATTGAGTTAGCCAAAAAAAAAATCAGATATTTCTGGTTTCATCCAGTCATATACAGACAAATTGGTATGGAATTCGAATGCAATGGACCGAGAAAATCACAGTAAAAATGGTTTTGGGGAAAAGCAAAGTCTTTTCATTAGGATGTAGATAAAATATCATCAATACAAACAGAAATATCATATTTGTTTGCAGCAGTTCCTCTAGGTTTCTCCCTGAAAATAAAAATATGTAGAGCTGGTGTCTCCATGTAGAACCAATTACTGTTTCCAAGCACAGAATTAAATATTCCCTGATAAAAAAACATTCAAAAAAGTATACTCCATGGATAATATCAGGAATACACAACAGAGAGGCTGTAGCAATATTTCGGATTGAGTTAGCCAAAAAAAAAAAAAAAACGGATATTTCTGATTTCATCCAGTCATATGCGGACAAAATGGTTTGGAATTCGTATGCAATGGACCGAGAAAATCCCAGTGAAAATGGTTTTGGAGAAAAGCAAAGTTTTTCGTTAGGCAAGTGCATAAAATGTCATCAATACAAAGAGAAATATCATGTTTGTTTGCCGCAGTTCCTCTAGCTTTCTACCTAGAAAATGCGAATATGTTCAGCTGGTGTCTCCATGTGGAACCAATTACTGTATCCAAGCTCAAAATAAAATGTTCCCAGATAAAAAACATTCAAAAAAATAAAGTCCGTTTATAATATCCAGAAAACTCAAACACAGAGTTTTTCACAATATTTCAGATTGAATTATCAAAACACAACTGGATATTTCTGGTTTCATCCAGTCATATCCGGAAAAAGTCATTTGGAATTCGATTGCAATGGACCGAGAAAATCACAGTAAAAATGGTTTTGAAGAAAAGCAAAGTCTTTTCATTAGGCAAGTGCATAAAATGTCATCGATACAAACAGAAATATCATGTTTATTTGCCGCAGTTCCTCCAGCTTTCTCCCTAGAAAATACGAATATGTTCAGCTGGTGTCTCCATGTGGAACCAATTACTGTATCCAAGCTCAAAATAAATGTTCCCAGATAAAAAACATTCAAAAAAATAAAGTCCGTTGATAATATCCAGAAAACACAAACACAGAGGCTTTCACAATATTTCGGATTGAGTTAGCCAACACACAACCAGATATTTCTGTTTTCATCCAGTCATATCCGGACAAAGTGGTGTGGAATACATATGCAGTGAACCAAATAAATCAAAATGAAAATGGTTTTGGAGAAAAGCAAAGTCTTTTCATTAGGCAATTGCAAACAATGTCATCTATACAAACAGAAATATCGTGTTTGTTTGTCGCAGTTCCTCTAGCTTTCTCCCTAGAAAATACGAATGTGTAGAGCTGGTGTCTCCATGTGGCCCAATTACTGTATCAGAGCTCAAAATAAAATGTTCCCCGATAAAAAACATTCAAAACAATAAAGTCCGTGGGTAATATCAGGAATACACAAACACAGAGGCTGTAGGAATATCTGGGATTTAGTTAGCCAAAACAAAACCAGATATTTCCGGTTTCATCCAGTCATATCCGGACAAACTGGTGTGGAATTCGTATGCAATGGGCTGAGAAAATCACAGTAAAAATGGTTTGGAGAAAAGCAAAGTCTTTTTGTTAGGCAAGTGCATAAAATGTCATCTATACAAACAGAAATATCATGTTTGTTTGCCGCAGTTCCTCTAGCTTTCTCCCTTGAAAATACGAATATTTAGAGCTGGTGTCTCCATGTGGAACCAATTAGTGTTTCAACAGTTCAAATTGAATATTCCCTGATAAAAACATTCAAAACAATAAGTCCATTGATAATATCCAGAAAACACAAACACAGAGGCTGTAGAAATATCTGGGATTGACTTAGCCCAAACACAACCGGATATTTCTGGTTTCATCCAGTCATATCCGGACAAAGTGGTGTGGAATTCGTATGCAATGGACTGAGATAATCACAGTAAAAATGGTTTTGGGGAAAAGCAAAGTCTTTTCTTTAGGCAAGTGAATAAAATGTCATCTATACAAACAGAAATATCATGCTTGTTTGCCGCAGTTCCTCTAGCTTTCTCCCTAGAAAATATGAATGTGTAGAGCTGGTGTCCTCATGTGGAAACAATTAGTGTTTTCAAGCACAAAATTAAATGTTCCCGGATAAAAAAAATTCAAAACAATAAAGTCCGTGGATAATATCAGGAATACACTAACACAGAGGCTGTAGCAATATATGGGATTGTGTTAGCCAACACAAAACCAGATATTTCCGGTTTCATCAAGTCATATCAGGACAAACTGGTGTGGAATTCGAATGCAATGGACCGAGAAAATCACAGTAAAAATGGTTGTTGAGAAAAGCAAAGTCTTGTCGTTAGGAAAGTGCATAAAATGTCATCTATACAAAGAGAAATATCATGTTTCTCTGCTGCAGTTCCTCTAGCTTTCTCCCTAGAATATATGAATGTGTAGAGCTGGTGTTCCCATTATGAACCAATTAGTGTTGCAATGGTACAAAATTAAATGTTTTCTTATAAAAACATTCAAAACAATAAGTCCCTCGATAATATGCAGAAAACACAAACACAGAGGCCTTCACAATATTTCAGATTTAGTTAGCCAAAACACAACCGGATATTTCTGTTTTCGTCCAGTCATATCCGGACAAACTGGTGTGGAATTCGTATGCAATGGACCGAGAAAATCATAGTAGAAATGGTTTTGGAGAAAAGCAAAGGTTTTCGTAAGGCAAGTGCATAAAAATCATCTGGACAAACAGAAATATCATGTTTGTGTGCCGCAGTTCCTCTAGCTTTCTCCCTAGAAAATACGAATGTGTAGAGCTGGTATATCCATGTGGAACGAATTAGTGTTTCCAAGAGAAAATTAAATGTTCCCTGAAAAAAAAAGCATTGAAAATAATAAAGTCAATGGATAATATCAGGAATACACAAACACAGAGGCTTTAGTAATTATTCGGATTGAGTTAGCCAAAACACAAAGGGATATTTCTTGTTTCATCCAGTCATATCCAGACAAACTGGTGTGGAATTCATATGCATTGAACCGAGAAAATCACAGTACAAATGGTTTTGGAGAAAAGCAAAGTCGTTTCGATAGGCAAGTACATAAAATGTCATCTATAGAAACAGAAATATCATGTTTGTTTGCCAAAATTCCTCTAGCTTTCTCCCTAGAAAATACAAATGTGTAGAGCTGGTGTCTCCATGTGGAACCAATTACTGTATCCAAGCACAAAATTAAATGTTCCCTGAAAACAAACATTAAAGCAATAAAGCCCATCGATAATATCCAGAAAACACAAACACAGAGGCTGTATTAATATCTGGGATTCAGTTAGCCAAAACACAACTGGATGCTTTTGTTTTCATCCAGTCATATCTGGACAAACTGGTGTGGAATTCATATGCAATGGACCGAGGAAATCACAGTACAAATGGTTTTGGAGAAAAGCAACGTCTTTTTGTTAGGCAAGTGCATAAAATGTCATCACTACAAACAGAAATATCATGTTTGTTTGCCGCAGTACCTCCAGCTTTCTCCCTAGAAAATACGGATGTGTAGAGCTGGTGTCTCCATGTGGAACCAATTAGTGATTCCAAGCACAAAATTAAATGTTCCCCGATAAAAAATATTCAAACAATATAGTCCGTGGATAATATCAGGAATACACAAACACAGAGGCTGTAGCAATATCTGGGATTGAGTTAGCCAAAACACAACCACATATTTTCGGTATCATCCAGTCATATCCGGACAAAGTGGTGTGGAATTCGTATGCAATGGACCAAGAAAATCACAGTACAAATGGTTTTGGAGAAAAGCAAAGTCTTTTCGTTAGGCAAGTGCATAAAATGTCATCTACACAAACAGAAATATCATGTTTGTTTGCGCAGTTCCTTTAGCTTTATCCCTAGAAAATAGGAATGCGTAGAGCTGGAGTCTGTATGTGGAACCAATTAGTGATGGCAAGCACAAAATTAAATGTTCCCTGAAAAAAAACATTCAAAACAATAAAGTCCGTGGATAATATCACGAATACACAAACACAGAGGCTGTAGCAATATCTGGGATTGAGTTAGCCAAAGCAAAACCGGATATTTCCTTTTTCATCCAGTCATATCTGTACAAACTGGTGTGGAATTCATATGCAATGGACCGAGAAAATCACAGTAAAAATAGTTTTGGATAATAGCAACGTCTTTTCATTAGGCAAGTGCATAAAATTTCATCTATACAAACAGAAATATCATGTTTGTATGCTGCAGTTCCTCTAGGTTTCTCCCTGGAAAATACGAAAACGTAGAGCTGGTTTCCCCATGATGAACCAATCAGTGTTTCAACGGTACAAAATTTAATGTTCCCTGAAAAAAATATTCAAAACCATAAATCCCATCGATCATATCCAGAAAACACAAACACAGAGGCTTTCACAATATTTCGGATTGAGTTAGCCAAAACAAATCCAGATATTTCCGGTTTCATCCAGTCATATCCAGACAAACTGGTCTGGAATTCGTATGCAATGGACCAAGAAAATCATAGTAGAAATGGTTTTGGAGAAAAGCAAATTATTTTCGTTAGGCTAGTGCATAAAATGTCATCTACACAAACAGAAATGTCATGTTTGTTTGCCACAGTTCCTCTAGCTTTCTCGCTAGAAAATACGAATGTGTAGAGCTGGTGTCCCCATGATGAACCAATTAGTGTTTCAACGGTACAAAATTAAATGTTCCCTGATGAAAACATTCAAAACCATAAAGTCCATCGATAATATTCAGACAACACAAACACAGAGGACTTCACAATATTTCAGATTGAGTTAGCCAAAACAAAACCGGATATTTCCGATTAGATCCACTCATATCCAGACAAAATTGTGTGGAATTCATATGAAGTCTACCAAGAAAATCACAGAAAAATAGTTTTGGAGAATAGCAAAGTCTTTTCCTTAGGCAAGTGCATAAAATGTCATCGATACAAACAGAAATATCATGGTTGTTTGCCGCAGTTCCTCTAGCAGTCTCCCTAGAAAATATGAATGTGTAGAGCTGGTGTCCCCATGTGGAACCAATGAGTGTTTTACGGTACAAAATTAAATGTTCCCTGATAAAAATATTCAAAACAATAAAGTCCATCGATAATATCCAGAAACGCAAACACAGAGGCCTTCACAATATTTTGGATTGAGTTAGCCAAAACACAACCGGACATTTCTGATTTCATCCAGTCATATCCGGAAAAAGTGGTGTGGAATTCGTATGCAGTGTACAAAAAAATCACGGTAAAAATGGTTTTGGAGAAAAGCAAAGACTTTTCTTTAGGGAAGTGCATAAAATGTCATCTATACAAACAGAAATATCATGTTTGTTTGCCGCAGTTCCTGTATTTTCTCAGTGGAAAATACGAATGTGTAGAGCGGGTGTCCCCATGATGAACCAATTACTGTTTCAACGGTACAAAATTAAATGTTCCCTGCTAAAAACATTCAAAACAATAAAGTCCATTGATGATATCCAGAAAACACACAGAGGCTGTAGCAATATCTAGGACTGAGTTTGCCAAAAAAAACGGATATTACCGGTTCCATCCAGTCATTTCCGGACATATTGTTGTGGATTTCGTATGAAGTGTACCGAGAAATAACAGAAAAATTGATTTGGAGAAAAGCAAAGTCTTTTCGTAGGTCAAGTGCATATAATGTCATCTACACAAACAGAAATATCATGTTTGTTTGCCGCAGTTCCTCTAGCTTTCTCCCTAGAAAATACGAATGTGTTGAGCTGGTGTCCCCATGATGAACCAATTAGTGAATGAATGGTACACAACTAAATGTTCCCTGATAAAAATATTCAAAACAATAAAGTCCATCGATAATATCCAGAAAACACAAACACAAAGGCTTTCACAATATTTCGGATTGAGTTAGCCAAAATATAACCGGATATTTCTGGTTTCATCCAGTCATATCCGGACAAACTGGTGTGGAATTCGTATGCAATGGACTGAGAAAATCACAGTACAAATGGTTTTGGAGAAAAGCAAAGTCTTTTCGTTAGGCAAGTGCATAAAATGTCATCTACACAAACAGAAATATCATGTTTGTTTGCCGCAGTTCCTTTAGCTTTATCCCTAGAAAATAGGAATGTGTAGAGCTGGAGTCTGTATGTGGAACCAATTAGTGATGGCAAGCACAAAATTAAATGTTCCCTGAAAAAAAACTTTCAACACAGTAAAGTCTGTGGATAATATCACGAATACACAAACACAGAGGGTGTAGCAATATCTGCGATTGAGTTAGCCAAAAAAAACCCGGATATTTCCGGTTTCATCCCGTCATATCCCGACAATGTGGTGTGGAATTCGTATGCAATGGACCAAGAAAATCACAGTAAAAATGGTTTTGGAGAAAAGCAAAGTCTTTTTGTTAGGCAAGTGCATAAAATGTCATCTATACAAACAGAAATTTCATGTTTCTTTGCCGCAGTTCCTCTAGCTTTCTCCCTAGAAAATACGAATGTGTAGAGCTGGTGTCTCCATGTGGAAACAATTAGTGTTTCCAAGCACAAAATTAAATGTTCCCTGATAAAAAAAAACATTCAAAACAATAAAGTCCGTTGATAATATCAGGAATACACAAACACAGAGGTTTTAGCAATATCTGGGATTGAGTTAGCCAACAAAACCAGATATTTCCATTTTCAGCCGGTCATATCAGGTAAATACGTGTGGAATTCGTAAGCAATTGACTGAGATATTCACAGTAAAAATGGTTTTGGAGAAAAGCAAAGTTTTTTCGTTAGGCAAGTGCATAAAATGACATCTATACAAACAGAAATATCATGTTTGTTCGTCACAGTTCCTCTAGCTTTCTCCCTAGAAAATACGGATGTGTACAGCTGGTGTCTCCATGTGGAACCAATTAGTGATTCCAAGCACAAAATTAAATGTTCCCCGATAAAAAACATTCAAACAATATAGTCCGTGGATAATATCAGGAATACACAAACACAGAGGCTGTAGCAATATCTGGGATTGAGTTAGCCAAAACAAAGCCGGATATTTCCGGTTTCATCCAGTCATATCCGGTCAAACTGGTGTGGAGTTCGTATGCACTGGACCAAGAAAATGACAGTAAAAATAGTTTTGGAGAATAGCAAAGTCTTTTCGTTAGTCAAGTGCATAAAATGTCATCTATAGAAACAGAGATATCATGTTTGTATGCTGCAGTTCCTCTAGCTTTCTCCCTAGAAAATACGAATATGTAGAGCTGGTGTCCCCATGATGAACCAATCAGTGTTTCAACGGTACAAAATTAAATGTTCCCTAATAAAAACATTCAAAACAATAAAGTCCATCGATAATATCACGAATACACAAACACAGAGGCTGTAGCAATATGTGGGATTGAGTTAGCCAAAACAAAACCGGATATTTCTGGTTTCCTCCAGTCATATCCAGACAAAGTGGTTTGGAATTTGTATGCATTGGGCTGAGAAAATCAGAGTACAATGGTTTTGGAGAAAAGCAAAGTCTTTCGTTAGGCTAGTGCAAAAATATCATTGATACCAACAGAAATATCATGTTTTTTTGCCACAGTTCTTCTTGCTTTCTCCCTAGAAAATATGAATGTGTAGAGCTGGTGTCTCCATGTGGAACCAATTAGTGTATGCAAGCTCAAAATTAAATTTTACCTTATAAAAAACATTCAAAACCATGAAGTCCGTGGATAATATCAGGAATATACAAACACAGAGAATGTAGCAATATCTGGGATTGAGTTAGCAAAAACACAACCGGATATTTCCGGTTTCATCCAGTCATATCCGATAAACTGGTTTGGAATTCGTATGCAATGGACCGAGAAAATCACAGTAAAAATGGTTTTGGAGAAAAGCAAAGTCTTTTCGTTAGGCAAGTGCATAAAATGTCATCGATACAAACAGAAATGTCATGTTCCTTTGTCGAAATTCCTCTAGCATTTCTCTAGAAAATACGAATGTGTAGACCTGGTGTCCCCATGATGAACGAATTAGTGTTTCTACGGTAAAAAACTAAATGTTCCCTGATAAAAACATACAAGCAATAAGTCCATCGATAATATCCAGAAAACACAAACACAGAGGCTGTAGCAATATCTGGGATTGAGTTAGCCAAAACAAAACCATATATTTCCGGTTTCATCCAGTCATATCCGGAAAAAGTGGTGTGGAGTTCGTATGCAATGGACCAAGAAAATCAGAGTACAAATGGTTTTGTAGAAAAGCAAATCTATTCGTTAGACAAGTGCATAAAATGTCATCTATACAAACAGAAATATCATGTTTGTTTGCCGCATTTCCACTAGCTTTCTCCCTAGAAAATACGAATGTGTAGAGCTGGTCTCTCCATGTGGAACCAATTGGTGTTTCCAGGAACAAAATTTAATGTTCCCTGATAAAAAAAATTCAAAACAATAAACTCCATGGATAATATCCGGAAAACACAAACACAGAAGCTGTAGCAATATCTTGGATAGAGTTAGCCAAAACAAAACCTATATTTCCGGCTTCATCCAGTCATATCCGGAGAAACTCGTGTGGAATTTGTATGCAATGGACCGAGAAAATCACAGAAAAAATGGTTTTGGAGAAAAGCAAAGTCTTTCCATTAGGCAAGTGCATAAAATGTCATTGATACAAACAGAAATATCATGTTTGTTTGCCACAGTTCCTCTAGCTTTCTCCCTAGAAAATACGAATGTGTAGAGCTGGTGTTTCCATGATGAACAATTAGTGTTTTTTTGGTACAAAATTAAATGTTCCCTGATAAAAAGATTCAAAACAAGAAAGTCCGTTAATAATATCTAGCAAACACAAACAGAGAGGGTGTAGCAATATCTGGGATTGAGTTAGGCAAAACACAACCGGATATTTCCGTTCCATCCAGTCATATCGGGACAAAGTGGTGTGGAATTCATATGCAATAGACCACAAAAATCACAGTACAGATCATTTTGGAGAAAAGAAAGTCTTTTTGTTAGGCAACTGCATAAAATGTGATTGATAGAAAAAGAAATACCGTGCTTGTTTGCCACAGTTCCTCTAGCTTTGTACCTAGAAAATACGAACATGTAAGTTGGTGTCTCCATGTGGAACCAATTACTGTATCCAAGCCCAATATTAATTGTTCCCCGATAAAAAAGCATCAAAAAAATAAAGTCCGTTGATAATATCCAGAAAAAACAAACACAGAGGCTGTAGCAATATCTGGGATTGAGTTAGCCAAAACACAACCAGATATTTCCTGTTTCATCCAGTCATATCCAGACAAAGTGGTGTGGAATTCGCATACAATGGACCGAGAAAATCTCAGTAAAAATGGTTTTGGTGAAAAGCAAAGTCTTTTCGTTAGGCAAGTGCATAAAATGTCATCTAAACAAATAGAAATATCATGTTTGTTTGCCGCAGTTCCTCTAGCTTTCTCCCTAAAAAATACGAATGAGTAGAACTGGAGTCTCCATGATGAAGCAATTAGTGTTTCTTCGGTACAAAATTAAATGTTCCCTGATAAAAACATTCAAAACAATAAATTCCATCGATAATACCCAAAAAACACAAACACAGAGACTTACAATATTTTCGATTGTGTTTGCCAAAAGAGAACCGGATATTTCCGGTTTCATCCAGTCATATCCGGAAAAAGTCGTTTGGAATACCGATGCAATGGACCGAGAAAAACACAGTAAAATTGGTTTTGGAGAAAAGCAAAGTCTTTTCGTTAGGCAAGTGCATAAAATGTCATCGATACAAACACAAACATCATGTTTGTTTGCACAGTTCCTCTAGCTTTCTCCCTAGAAAATACGAATGTGTAGAGCTGGTGTCTCCATGTGGAACCAGTTAGTGTATCTAAGCTCAAAATTAAATGTTCCCTGATAAAAAACATTCAAAACAATAAAGTCCATCGATAATATCGAGAAAACACAAACAAAGGGGCTGTAGCAATATCTGGGATATAGTTAGCGAAAACAAAATCGATATTTCCGGTTTCATCCAGTAATATCCAGAAAAACTGGTGTAGAATTCGTATGCAATGGACCGAGAAAATCACAATAAAAATGGTTTTTGAGCAAAGCAAACTCTTTTCATTAGGCAAGTGCATAAAATGTCATCGATACAAACAGAAATATCATGTTTTTTTGCCACAGTTCCCTTAGCTTTCTCCCTAGAAAATACGAATGTGTAGAGCTGGTGTCCCCATGTTGAACCAATTACTGTTTGCATGCACAAAATAAATGTTCCCTGATAAAAACATTCAGAACAATAAAGTCCATCGATAATATCCAGAAAATACAAACACAGAGGCTGTACCAATATTTTGGATTGAGTTAGCCAAAACAAAACCAGATATATCTGTTTTCATCCAGTCATATCCGGACAAACTGGAGTGGAATTCGTATGCAATGGACCGAGAAAAACACAGTACAAATGGTTTTGGAGAAAAGCAATCATTTCAATAGGCAAGTGCATAAAATGTCATCTATACAAACAGAAATATCATGTTTGTTTGCCGCAGTTCCTCTATCTTTCTCCTTAGAAAATACAAATATGTAGAGCTGTTGTCTCCATGTGGAAACAATTAGTGTTTCCAAGCACAAATTACATGTTCCCTGATAAAAAACTAACAAAACCATGAAGTCCAGTTATAATATTAGGAATACACAAACACAGAGGCTGTAGCAATATCTGGGATTCAGTTAGCCAAAACAAATCCGGATATTTCCGGTTTCATCAAGTCATATCCGATAAACTGGTGTAGATTCACTTTGCCATCAGCAAAGTATACAGTAAGTAGAAAAAACCTCCCTTTCAGACCAAAGGGAAAGAAAGTTTTAAAGTGAGAATATAATTTTCCTCATGGGCATTGTCTACCTTAGAGAAAACTATTGCAGAACATGCCTGTGACTATAGACTTGTAGTTCAGGCCACAGAAGATTAGAGATGGGAAACGGGCACTCCCTTGACTTGCATCTTCTGGTCTGCTTTAACACAAACCAGGAGGAAAATAAAGCTCGGCATCAGAAGCAATGGGTGGCAGGCCTATTAATGGCTGATCTGTAGAGTGATCAGCCCTCAAGGAGACCCAACAGGCCAGTCCACTGCAGTGGCTTTCAATGTGGTAAGCCTGGGCTTCAGCAGAAGTCAGCTTGTGAAGAGCCCTGGCAGCTCTGCCAAGAGTTGGATCACTGGAAATGGACCTGCCCTGGAGTCGAAGGATGCCCAGGTCAGAGCCACAGATCTTATTGGCTCTAAGCTGAAAAGCCCTTCACTCAGCCCAACTTCCAAAGTGACCACTGCAGCTGAGGGGATGGTCAAGTAGGGTCAGCAACATTGCAGGCAGAACTGTAAATTTCTTGTTAGAGATGCCCCCTGCCTTGACCTGGCCAGCGCTCCTCCCAGGCCAGCCAAGTAATGAAAGTCAACAGAGTGCCTTCCCCTAGGAGGTTCACACCTCCCTTAGGATATACCCCATGTGAAGAGATAGATAGGTCTGGGCCTCTTAACTTACAAGGCCTAAAGCCCACCAGATTATTATCAAGCCCCTTCTATCAGGTTCTATTTGCCTCTCAATCAGAAAAATTACTTGTAGCTTAGACAGCACCTTTCTTAGCTCCTCTAATAATGATTCTGTCCTTTATTCTAGGCCCTGTCTAGTGCACTTGGGCCTCATTCCTTTGTAATGCTAACCTCTACTCTACCACCAATGGCTCTACTCCCAACCTGGGTGTACTGATGGTCCTCTTCCCCACTTAATGCTGTATAATTGTTCTAACCTGGTAAATTACACTCTTAGGATCATTGGTTACTATCCTCACTCTATTTTTTATGATCTTGTCTAAATATGATCAGAGTCGGTAAACTTGGAAGGCTTCCATAGCCTTGGCACCTCATGACAACAGCCTAGGATGGTTACTGGTGCCATAAACTAGAGTGTCAATTTGTTGGGTCAACAAAAGGAGCCACTGTGCACTTGCTCCTCACATGGGATCTCTGTTCTTAATGTGCTGTACATTGTGATTTAATGCTATAACTAGTACTCAAACAGTATGTTTCGCTTTGTGTTTCTATGTGGGTGCAAACTGTTGAAATCTTTATACTAAAATGATCTTCTGTATATAAAGAGAATTGAAAATGAATCTTGATGTGAATGGAAGGGGAGAGGGAGTGGGAGAGGGGAAGGTTGTGGGTGGGAGGGAAGTTATGGGAGGGGAAAGCCATTGTAAACCACAAGCAGTACACTGGAAATTTATATTCATTAAATAAAAGTTAAAACAAAACAAAACAAAAAAAAACAAAATAAATGTTCCCTGATAAAAACATTCAAAACAATAAAGTCCATCGATAATATCCAGAAAACACCAACACAGAGGCTTTCACAATATTTCGGATTGAGTTAGCCAAAACACAACCGGATATTTCTGGTTTCATCCAGTCATATCCGGACAAGGTTGTTTGGAATTTTTATGCAATGGACTGAGAAAATCACAGTATAAATGGTTTTGGAGAAAAGCAAAGTCTTTTCATTAGGCAAGCGCATAAAATGTCATCTATACAAACAGAAATATCATGTTTGTTTGCCGCAGTTCATCTAGCTTTCTCCCTAGAAAAACGAATGTGTAGAGCTGGTGTTCTCATGATGAACTAATTAGTGTTTCAATGGTAAAAAATTAAATGTTCCCTGATAAAAACATTCAAAACAATAAATTCTATCGATAAAATCCAGAAAACACAAAAGAAGAGGCTGTAGCAAATTTTCGGAATCAGTTAGCCAAAACACAATCGGATATATCTGGTTTTATCCAGTGATTTCTGGACAAAGTGGTTTGGAATTCGTATGCAATAACCGAGAAAATCAGAGTAAAAATGGTTTTGCAGAAAAGCAAGGTCTTTTCGTTAGGCAAGTGCATGAAATGTTATCGATGCCCAAAGAAATATCATGTTTGTTTGCCACAGTTCCTCTAGCTTTCTCCCTAGAAAATACGAATGTGTAGAGCTGGTGTCTCCATGTGGAAACAATTAGTGTTTCACAGCACAAAATTAAATGTTCCCTGATAAAAAACATTCAAAACAATAAAGTCTGTGGGTAATATCAGGAATACACAAACACAGACGCTTTCACAATATTTCGGACTGAGTTAGCCAAAACACAACCGGATTTTTCCGGTTTCATCCAGTCATATCCGAACAAACTGGTGTGGAATTCGTATGCAATGGACCGAGAAAATCACAGAAAAAATGGTTTTGGAGAAAAGCAAAGTCTTTTCGTTAGGCAAGTGCATAAAATGTCATCGATACAAACAGAAATATCATGTTTTTTTTTTGCCACAGTTCCTTTGGCTTTCTCCCTAGAAAATACGAATGTGTGGAGTTGGTGTTCCCATGATGAACTAATTAGTGTTTCAACGGTACAAAATTAAAAATTCCCTGATAAAAAACATTCAAAACAATAAAGTCCATCGATAATATCCAGAAAACACAAACACAGAGGGTTTCACAGTATTTCGGATTGAGTTAGCCAAAACACAACCGGATATTTCTGGTTACATCCAGTGATATCCAGACAACGTGTTGTGGAATTCGTATGCAATGGACCGAGAAAATCACAGTAAATTGGTTTTGGAGAAAAGCAAAGTCTTTTCATTAGGCAAGTGCATAAAATGTCATCTATACAAACAGAAATATCATGTTTCTTTGCCACAATTCCTCTAGCTTTCTACCTAGAATATACGAATGTGTAGAGCTGGTTTCTCCATGTGCAAACAATTAGTGTTTAACAACACAAAATTAAATGTTCCCTAATAAAAAACATTCAAAACAATAAAGTCCATCGATAATATCCAGAAAACACAAACACAGAGGCTTTCACAATATTTCGGATTGAGTTAGCCAAAACACAACCGGATGTTTCCGGTTTCATCCAGTGATATCCAGACAACATGATGTGGCATTCGTATGCAATGGACCGAGAAAATCACAGTATAAATGGTTTTGGAGAAAAGCAAAGTCTTTTCGTTAGGAAAGTGCATAAAATGTCATTGATACAAACAGAAATATCGTGTTTGTTTGCCACAGTTCCTCCAGATGTCATCTATAGAAACAGAAATATTATGTTTGTTTGTCGCGGTTCCTCTAGCTTTCTCCCTTGAAAATACGAATGTGTAGAACCGGTGTCTCCATGAGGGATCAATTATTGTTTCCAAGAACAATATTAAATGTTTCCCGATAAAAAAATAATTCAAAAAATAAAGTCCGTGCATAATATCAGGAAAACACAAACACAGAGGCTGTAGCAATATCTGGGAATGAGTTAGACAAAATAAAACCAGATATTTCCGGCTTCATCCAGTCATATCCGGACAAAGTGGTGTGGAATTCGTATGCAATGGACCGAGAAAATCACAGTACAATTGTTTTTGGAGAAAAGCAAAATCTTTTCGTTAGGCAAGTGCATAAAATGTCATCTATACAAACAGAAATATCATGTTTGTTTGCCACAGTTCCTGTAGATGTCATCTATAAAAACAGAAATATCATGTTTGTCGCCGTTCCTCTAGCTTTCTCCCTAAAAAATACGAATGTGTAGAACTGGTGTCTCAATGAGGGACCAATTAGTGTTTCCAAGAACAAAATTAAATGTTCCCTGATAAAAACATTCAAAACAATAAAGTCCATCGATAATATCCAGAAAACAGAAACACAGAGGCTTTCACAATATTTCAGGTTGAATTAGCCAAAACACAACCGGATATTTCTGGTTTCATCCAGTCATATCCGGACAATCTGGTGTGGACTTCGTATGCAATGGACCGAGAAAATCACAATAAAAATGCTTTTGGAGAAAAGCAAAGTCTTTTCATTAGCCAAGTGCAAAAAATGTCATCTATACAAACAGAAATATCATGTTTTTTTCGGCAATTCCTCTAGCTTTCTCCCTAGAAAATACAAATATGTAGAGGTGGTGACTCCCTGTGGAACCAATTAGTGTATTTAAGTTGAAAATTTAATGTTTCCCGATAAAAAACATTGAAAACAATAAAGTCCGTTGATAATATCCGAAAAACCAAAACACAGTGGCCGTAGCAATATCTGGAATTGAGTTAGCAAAACAAAACCGGATATTTCCGGTTTCATCCCGTCATATTCAGACAAAGTGGTGTGGAATTCGTATGCAATGGATCGAGAAAATCACAGTACAAATGGTTTTGGAGAAAAGCAAAGTATTCTCCTTAGGGAAGTGCATAAAATGTCATCGATACAAACAGAAATATCATGTTTGTCTGACGCAGTTCCTCTACCTTTCTCCCTAGAAAATACGAAGTGTAGAGCTGGTGTGCTCATGATGAACTAATTAGTGTTTCAATGGTAAAAAATTAAATGTTCTCTGATAAAAATATTCAAAACAATAAATTCTATCGATAATATCCAGAAAACACAAACACAGTGGTTTTCACAATATTTCGGATTGAGTTATCCAAAACACAATGGGATATTTCTGGTTTCATCCAGTTATTTCCGGACAAAGTGGTTTGGAATTCGTATGCAATAACTGAGAAAATCAGAGTAAAAATGGTTTTGCAGAAAAGCAAAGTCTTTTCGTTAGGCAAGTGCATAAAATGTTATCGATGCCCAAAGAAATATCATGTTTGTTTGCCACAGTTCCTCTAGCTTTCTCCCTAGAAAATACGAATGTGTAGAGCTGGTGTCTCCATGTGGAACCAATTAGTGTTTCCAAGAGCAAAATTAAATGTTCCCTGATAAAAAACATTCAAAACTGTAAAGTCCTTGGATAATATCATGAATGCACCATCACAGAGGCTGCAGCAATATCTGGGATTGTGTTAGCCAACACAAAACCGGATATTCCGGTTTCATCCAGTCATATCCAGACAGACTGGTGTGGAATTCGTATGCATTGGACTGAGAAAATCACAGTAAAAATGGTTCGGAAAAAAGCAAAGTCATTTCGACAGGCAAGTGCATAAAATGTCATCGATACAAACATAAATATCATGTTTGTTTGACACAGTTCCTCTAGCTTTCTCCCTGGAAAATACGAATGTGTAGAGCTGGTGTCCCCATGATGAACCAATTAGTGTTTCAACGGTAGAAAATTAAATGTTCCCTGATAAAAACATTCCAAACAATAAAGTCCATTGACAATATTCAGAAAACTCAAATACAGAGGCTTTCACAATATTTCGAGTTGAGTAGCCAAAACAAAACCGGATATTTCATATTTTTTAACTTTTATATAATGAATAAAAAATTCCAGTGTACACCTTATGGATTACTATGGCTTCCCCCTCCCATAACTTCCCTTCCACCCGCAACCCTCCCCTCTCCCACTCCCTCTCCCCTTCCATTTGCATCAAGATTCATTTTCAATTCTCTTTATATACAGAAGATCAATTTAGTATAAAGATTTCAACAGTTTGCACCCACATAGAAACACAAAGCGAAACATACTGTTTGAGTACTAGTTATAGCATTAAATCACAATGTACAGCACATTAAGGACAGAGATCCCACATCAGGAGCAAGTGCACAGTGGCTCCTTTTGTTGACCCAACATATTGACACTCTAGTTTATGGCGCCAGTAACCATCCTAGGCTGTCGTCATGAGTTGCCAAGGCTATGGAAGCCTTCCAAGTTTACCGACTCTGATCATATTTAGACAAGATCATGAAAGACAGAGTGAGGATAGTAACCAATGATCCTAAGAGTGTAATTTACCAGGTTAGAACAATTATACAGCATTAAGTGGGGAAGAGGACCATCAGTACACCCAGGTTGGGAGTAGAGCCATTGGTGGTAGATTAGGGGTTATAATTAAAAAGAAATGAGGCCCAAGTGCACTAGACAGGGCCTAGAAAAAAGGACAGAGTCATTATTAGAGGAGCTAAGAAAGGTGCTGTCTAAGCTACAAGTAATTTTTTCTGATGGAGAGGCAAATAGAACCTGATAGAAGGGGCTTGATAATAATCTGGTGGGCTTTAGGCCTTGTAAATTCAGAGGCCCAGACCTATCTATCTCTTCACATGGGGTATATCCTAAGGGAGGTGTGAACCTCCTAGGGGAAGGCACTCTGTTGACTTTCATGACTTGGCTGGCCTGGGAGGAGCGCTGGCCAGGTAAAGTCAGGGGACATCTCTAACAAGAAATTTACAGTTCTGCCTGCAATGTTGCTGACCCTACTTGACCATCCCCTCAGCTGCAGTGGTCACTTTGGAAGTTGGGCTGAGTGAAGGGCTTTTCAGCTTAGAGCCAATAAGATCTGTGGCTCTGACCTGGGCATCCTTCGACTCCAGGGCAGGTCCATTTCCAGTGATCCAACTCTTGGCAGAGCTGCCAGGGCTCTTCACAAGCTGACTTCTGCTGAAGCCCAGGCTTACCACATGGAAAGCCACTGGAGTGGACTGGCCTGTTGGGTCTCCTTGAGGGCAGGTCACTGTACAGATCAGCCATTAATAGGCCTGCCACCCATTGCTTCTGATGCCGAGCTTTATTTTCCTCCTGGTTTGTGTTAAAGCAGACCAGAAGATGCAAATCAAGGGAGTGCCCAAGTCCCATCTCTAAACTTCGGTGGCCTGAACTACAAGTCTATAGTCACAGGCATGTTCTGCAGTAGTTTTTCTAAGGTAGACAATGCCCATGAGGAAAATTATATTCTCACTTTAAAACTTTCTTTCCCTTTGGTCTGAAAGGGAGGTTTTTTTCTACTTACTGTTTACTTTGCTGATGGCAAAGTAAATCTAGCTATGAGATTATTTTTTAAGTTCTTATTTTGGCTATGCTATTACAGAAAAATGTTAGCCATCTCTTTTATAAGGTCTAAAGATTAAATTGTGCATCCTACAGATTCCTTCATAATAGAATTAGTTTCCTACCTTGAAGAGAATAGAGAAATGAAAGAAGAAGTTGGGCTTAGAATAGAGAAATGAGGGAGCAAGTCCTAGATCGCTTGCTGACAATAGCAATATCACATGAATATTAGCAAACAGTTTCAACCATTAGAAAACAACTTAAGAAAACATTTACCAGAAGGTCCAATGCCTTCTAGAAATTTTAAGAATCATGTATTTGAAAACACCTCTTAAATATCTAACATGGTGTAGTTTGTTTAGCCAGTAAACTTAAGCACAACCATTTAAATGTTTTTAGTTTCTTTCTACCAACACGTTTAAAACATATGATACACAGATTCAGTTCCCACAAATTAAAATGTATCTTTGATTGATTTTAGCAGCTTAAATTTATGGACAATTTTATCTGTAAGCCATTTAAAATAAAACTCTTAATAAAATTTCCCCATGTGGACATACAATATGTACACACATATAACATAGCATAATAGACCAATATAGCAATTTTAATAATAGCTTTTAAAATCTTTAACTCTTTTTGTAGATTGCCAATGGATTTGAATTGCTTTTTGTTTTTAGTAACCTCAGTTAACCATACTTTCTCTCAGTTGGTACTGTTAATACATTATTGGCTTCATCTGTTTACAGAGCCATTCCAAGGTATTGAATACAATAGAAGTGGCTGGAAAAAGTCCATATGAACCTATAGGAGGACAGCTAAACACAGAACCAACAATGCTTTAGTTTTATGAGCAGCATATCATATATAACTGTGGATGACAAAAGACTTTAAGTCGCCATGTTTAAAATTATAAACTCATCAACCAACAAGAGGCACTTGCTTACTTCACAGTATTTTTGAAAGCACCTGTAGGATTTTACAAGTATTTAACCCTTTAGGCCTCTGGGGCTTTCTCATTAAGATAACTATTATGCCTAGTAACACAAGATCACTAGACGTTTTAGTTCTCAAACATTTGTATTATAGCATTTTCCATTATAGAAACTTAAAGTCTGGTACCATATCACATCTTGACAGTCCTTCTAATATAATCCAAATAGCCTGCTTAGTTGGTGTCTCTATAAGATGAGAGACATAGGTCCTTCAATTTTTTCAGTTGGGCCCAAACTGGAAAAACCAAAGTCCAGGATTTACTGGAAATTTTAGAGACCAGATTGTTTGAAACTTTGATTTTTTGAATGCCTGTCAAGAATGCCAAGAAGGCTCAAAATCCAAAATATCTGGTTGAAATAAGATTCCTAAAAATCATGACATAATATAGACCAAATTTGATCATTGTTACAAGGTGACTATTCAAATCTTTGAAAATAAGCACATATTTAAATAACCCATAGCTCTTAATAGAAATTCAGCTGTTTTTGAACAATTGGAATTGAACAGACATCAAGAGCACATAATAGATTACTTTAACACATTGCTTTGTTTGTTGTTTGGTATGTTGGAGATATTTGGTTTCTTCGCTGTGGTGTTTTTTCTTGTTACACTATGGCTCTATGTTAAGTGGACTGTCTGCTTTCAGTGGAGCCTTAGAGGCTTGAGATGAGTGTGGACTGAGAGCTGTGTTTGGTTCCTCAGGGTTGAGGGTGTGTCAAAGATGACACTCCCAGGTTAGGTGTGGTAAATCTCTCTTTCTTTTTTTGATTCAAAAGGGAAGTAATTCTGCACAGCTGAACGTAATTGGAGGTAGTTAGCAGGCAAATGATATACCCACAGGAGCCAGAGATTGGAAGCTCTTTCCCAAGGACCACACAGGGAATCTCTGCTGCCCTCAGTATGGGCTCCAATTCTCCTGCAGTCTCCCACTGGGTTGCCAAGTTAGATGCTAATCTCCTGTTATTTCACCCCTCCCCCCAGAGTCAGGTTTTTCTACTAGGCTCAGGGCTGGTGCAGACCTGAGGTCACCCTGCTTATGACTTATGTCCAAAATGGCGCCTGCTCTGTCTTCCTCGCCTTTGAGAGGTGAGCGAAGAGAGAGAAACTTGTGTCCGTATCGGTCACTTTTTAAATTTTTCTCCTCTCTTCTTCTAGTTAGCCTGGTGAATTTTTCCCCACGGAGTTTCAAGCCTCGTTCCCTCTAGCCTCCTCTTTCCGCTTGCCCGCTGGTGTCTCGGGCTATTGAGGTTCGGCTCACCTCGCATTCGAGCGCTGGTTTGTTGAGTCTGCTGCTGGTATCCCGAATTTGGACTCCGACGGTCTCCACGCAGGTATATTGTGAATCACTAGTTCCGGAAGAGTTTCCTCTGCTGTTTCTTCCACTACTCTTCCTTGACCCTGCAGTATCTCCACGTATATTAAACTGTCTCTCCCCCGGAATAATAGTGTGCTCCCTGCCTATACCACCATCTTGCGGCAAAATAACCGGATATTTCTGGTTTCATCCAGTCATGTCCGGACAAAATGGTGTGCAATTCCTATGCAATGGAATGAGAAAATCACAGTAAAATGGTTTTGGAGAAAAGCAAAGTCTTTTCCTTAGGGAAGTGCATAAAATGTCATCTATACAAACAGAAATATCATGTTTGTTTGCCACAGTTCCTCTAGCTTTCTGCCTAGAAAATACAAATGTATAGAGCTGGTGTATCCATGGGGAACCAATTATTGTTCCAAGAACAAAATCAAATGTTCCCTGATAAAAAAAATTGAAAACAATAAAGTCCATGGATAATATCAGGGATACACAAACACAGAGGCTATAGCAATATCTGTGATAGAATTAGCCAAAATAAAACCGGATATTTCTGGTTTCATCCAGTCATATCAGGACAAACTGGTGTGGAATTCGTATGCAATGGACCGAGAAAATTAGAGTAAAAATGGTTTGGGAGAAAAGCAAAGTCTTTTCATTAGGCAAGTGCATAACATGTCCTCGATACAAACACAAATATCATGTTTGTTTGCCGCAGTTCCTCTAGCTTTCACCCTAGAAAATATGAAGGTGTGGAGCTGGTGTCCCCATGATGAACCAATTAGTGTTCAACGGTATAAAAATAAATGTTCCCTGATAAAAACATTCAAAGCAATAAAGTCCATCGATAATATCCCGAAAACACAAAAAGAAAGGCTTTTACAATATTTCGGATTGAGTTAGCCAAAAGACAACCGGATATTTCTGGTATCATCCAATCATATCCAGATAATCTGTTGTGGAATTCGTATGCAATGGACGGAGAAAATCACAGTAAAAAAGGTTTAGGGGAAAAGCAAAGCCTTTTCGTTAGGCAAGTGCATAAAATGTCATCGATACAAACAGAAATACCATTTTTGTTTGTCACAGTTCCTCTAGCTTTCTCCCTAGAAAATACGAATGTTTAGAGCTGGTGTCTCCATGTGGAACCAATTAGTGATTCCAAGCACTAAATAAAATGTTCCCTGAAAAAGAAACATTCAAAACAATAAAGTCCGTATATAATATCAGGAATACAGAAACACATAGGCGGTAGCATTATCTGGCATTGAGTTAGCTAAAACAAAACCTAATATTTCCGGTTACATCCAGTCATATCCGGACAAAGAGGTGTGGAATCTTATGCAATGGACTGAGAAAATCACAATAAAAATGGTTTTGGAGAAAAGCAAAGTCTTTTCGTTAGGCAAGTGCATAAAATGTCCTCGATACAAACCGAAATGTCATCTTTGTTTGCCGCAGTTCCTCTAGCTTTCTCCCTAGAAAATACGAATGTGTATAGCTGGTGTCTCCATGTGGAACAAATTAGTTTTCCCAGAACAAAATTAAATGTTCCCCGATAAAAAACATTCAAAACGATAAAGTCCATGGATAATATCAGGAATACACAAACACAGAGGTTGTAGCAATATCTGGGATTGAGTTAGCCAAAACAAAACCGGATATTTCTGGTTTCCTCCAGTCATATCTGGACAAACTGGTGTGGAATTCGTATGCAATGAACCGAGAAAATCACAGTAAAAATTCTTTGGAGAGAAGCAAAGTCTTCTCTTTAGGCAAGTGCATAAAATGTCATCTATATTAACAGAAATATCATGTTTGTTTGCTGCAGTAGCTCTAGCTTTCTCGCTATAAAATATGAATGTGTAGAGCTGGTGTCCCTATGTGGAAACAATTAGTGTTTCTACGGTACAAAATTAAAGGTTCCCTGATAAAAACATTCAAAACAATAAAGTCCATCGATCATATCCAGAAAACACAAACACAGAAATATTCACAATATTTCACATTTATTTAGCAAAAGAACAACCGTATATTTCTTGTTTTATCCACTCATGTACAGACAAAGTCGTTTGGAATTCGGATGCAATGGACTGAGATAATCACACTAAAAATGGTTTTGCAGAAAACCCAAGTCTTTTCGTTAGGAAAGTGCTTAAAATGTCATTGATAGAAACAGAAATATCATGTTTGTTTGCCGCAGTTCCTCTAGCTTTCTTCCTAGAAAATACGAATATGTAGAGCTGGTGTCTCCATGTGGAACCAATTACTGTATCCAAGCTCAAAATAATATGTTCCCTGATAATAAACATTCAAAACAATAAAGTCCGTTAATAATATCCAGAAAACACAAACACAGAGGCCATAGAAATATCTGGGATTTAGTTCACCAAAAAAAAAACCAGATATGTCTGGTTACATCCAGTCATATCCGGACAAAGTGGTGTGGAATTCGTATGCAATGGATCGAGAAAATTAGAGTAAAAATGGTTTTGGAGAAAAGCAAAGTCTTCGTTAGGCAAGTGCATAAAATGTCATATAGACAAACAGAAATATCATGTTTGTTTGTCGCAGTTCCTCTTGCTTTCTCCCTGGAAAATACGAATGTGTAGAGCTGGTGTCCCCATGATGAACCAATTTTTTTTTTCCAAGCACAAAATCAAATGTTCACGGAAAAAAAAAACATTCAAAAAAATAAAGTCCGTTGATAATATCCAGAAAATACAAACACAGAGTCCGTAGCAATATCTGGGATTGAGTTAGCTAAAAGAAAACCGGATATTTCTGGTTTCATTCAGTCATATCTGGACAAAGTGGTGTGGAATTCGTATGCAGTGGACCGAGAAAATCACAGTAAAAATGGATTTGGGAAGAGCAAAGACTTTTCATTAGGCAAGAGCATAAAATGTCATCTAGACAAACAGAAATATCATGTTTGTTTGCCGCAGTTCCTCTACCTTTCCCCTTGAAAATACGAATGTGTAGAGCTGGTGTCCCCATGATGAACCAATTAGTTTTTCCAAGCACAAAATTAAATGCTCTCTAAAAAAAAAAATTCAAAAAAATAAAGTCTGTGGATAATATCAGGAATACACTAACACAGAGGCTGTAGCAATATTTCGGATTGAGTTAGCCAAAACACAACCGGATTTTTCCAGTTTCATCCAGTCATATACGGACAAACTGCTGTGGAATTCATATACAATGGACCGAGAAAATCACAGTACAAACGGTTTTGGAGAAAAGCAAAATCTTTTCGTTAGGCAAGTGCATAAAATGTCATCTATACAAACAAAATATCATGCTTGATTGCCACAGTTCCTCTAGCTTTCTCCCTAGAAAATACGAATATGTAGAGCTGGTGTCTCCATGTGGAACCAATTACTGTTTCTACGGTACAAAATTAAATGTTCCCTGATAAAAACATTCAAAAGAATAAAGTCCATCGATAATATCCCGAAAACACAAACACGGAGGCTGTAGCAAGATGTTGGATTGAGTTAGCCAAAACACAACCGGATATTTCCGCTTTCATCCAGTCATATCTGGACAAACTGGTGTGGAATTCGGATGCAATGGACCAAGAAAATCACAGTAAAAATGGTTTGGGGGAAAAGCAAAGTTTTTCGTTAGGCAAGTGCATAAAATGTCATCGATACAAACAAAAATATCATGTTTGTTTGCCGCAGTTCCTATACCTTTCCCCTAGAAAATACGAATGTCTATAGCTGGTGTCCCCATGATGAACCAATTAGTTTTTCCTAGCTCAAAATTAAATGCTCCGTGAAAAAAAAGCATTCAAAAAAATAAAGTACGTGGATAATATCAGGAATACACAAACACAGAGGCTGTAGCATTATTGCGGATTGAGTTAGCCAACACACAACCAGATATTTCTGGTTTCACCCATTCATATCCGGACAAACTGTTGTGGAATTCGTATGTAATGGATCGAGAAAATCACAGTAAAAATGGTTTTGGAGAAAATCAAAATCTTTCGTTAGGCAAGTGCATAAAATGTCATCTATACAAAAAAATATCATGCTTGTTGGCCACAGTTCCTCTAGCTTTCTCCCTAGAAAATACGAATGTGTAGAGCTGGTGTCCCCATGATGAACCAATTAGTGTTTCTACGGTACAAAGTGAAATGTTCCCTGAAAAAATCATTCAAAAGAATAAAGTCCATCGATAATATCCAGAAAACACAAACACAGAGGCTTTCACAATATATCGGAATGAGTTAGCCAAAACACAACCGGATACTTCGGGTGCCATACAGTCATATCCGGACAAACTGGTGTGGAATTAGAATGCAATGGACCGAGAAAATCACAGTAAAAATGGTTTTGGAGAAAAGCAAAGTCTTTTCGTTAGGCAAGTGCTTAAAATGTCATCGATACAAACAGAAATATCATGTTTTTTTTTGCCACAGTTCCTTTGGCTTTCTTCCTAGAAAATACGAATGTGTAGAGCTGGTGTCTCATGTGGAACCAATTACTGTATACAAGCTCAAAATAAAATGTTCTCTGATAATAAACATTCGAAACAATAAAGTCCATTGATAATATCCGGAAAACACAAACACAGAGGCCGTAGCAATACCTGGGATTGAGTTAGCCAAAACAAAACCAGATATTTCTGGTTTCATCCAGTCACATCCGGACAAAGTGTTGTGGAATTCGTATGCAATGGACCGAGAAAATCACAGCAAAAATGGTTTAGGATAAAAGCAAAGTCTTTTCGTTAGGGAACTGCATAAAATGTCATCGATACAAACAGAAATATCATGTTTGTTTGCCGCAGTTCCTCTACCTTTCCCTTAGAAAATACGAATGTGTAGAGCTGGTGTCCCCATGATGAACGAATTAGTTTTTCCAAGCACAAAATTAAATGTTCCCTAAAAAAAAACATTCAAAAAAATAAAATCCGTGGATAATATAAGGAATACACAAACACAGAGTCTTTCCACAATATTTCGGATTGAGTTAGCCAAAACACAACCGGATATTTCTGGTTTCATCCAGTCATATCCGGAGAAAGTGGTGTGGAATTCGTATGCAATGGACGAGAAAATCACAGTAAAAATGGTTTTGGAGAAAAGCAAAATCTTTTCATTAGGCAAGTGCATAAAATGTCATCGATACAAATAGAAATATCATGTTTGTTTGCCGCAGTTCCTCTACCTTTCCCCTAGAAAATACGAATGTGTAGAGCTGGTGTCCCCATGATGAACCAATTTTTTTTCCAAGCACAAAATCAATTGTTACCGGAAAAAAAACCTTCAAAACAATAAAGTCCATTGATAATATCCAGAAATCACAAACACAGAGGCCGTAGCAATATCTGGGATTGAGTTAGCTAAAACACAACCGGATATTTCTGTTTTCATCCAGTCATATCCGGACAATCTGGTGTGGAATTTGTATGCAATGGACCAAGAAAATCACAGTAAAAATGGTTTTGGAGAAGAGCAAAGACATTTCGTTAGGCAAGAGCATAAAATGTCATCTAGACAAACAGAAATATCATGTTTGTTTGCCGCAGTTCCTCTACCTTTCCCCTTGAAAATACGAATGTGTAGAGCTGGTGTCCCCATGATGAACCAATTAGTTTTTCCAAGCACAAAATCAAATGTTCCCGGAAAAAAAACCTTCAAAACAATAAAGTCCGTTGATAATATCCAGAAAACACAAACACAGAGGCCATAGAAATATCTGGGATTGAGTTATCCAAAAGAAAACCGGAATATTTCTGGTTTCATCCAGTCATATCCGGACAAAGTGGTGTGGAATTTTTATGAAATGGATCGAGAAAATCACAGTAAAAATGATTTTGGAGTAAAGCAAAGACTTTTCGTTAGGCAAGTGCATAAAATGTCATCTATACAAACCGAAATATCATGTTTGTTTGCCGCAGTTCCTCTACATTTCCCCTAGAAAATACGAATGTGTAGAGCTGCTGTCCCCATGATGAACCAATTAGTTTTTCCAAGCACAAAATTAAATGCTGCCAGAAAAAAAACATTCAAAAAAATAAAGTCCGTGGATAATATCAGGAATACACAAACACAGAGGCTGTAGCAATATTTCGGATTGAGTTAGCCAATACAACCGGATTTTTCCAGTTTCATCCAGTCATATCCGGACAAAGTGGTGAGGAATTCGTATGCAATGGACCGAGAAAATCACAGTAAAAATGGTTTTGGAGAAAAGAAAAATCATTTCGTTAGGCAAGTGCATAAAATGTTATCTATACAAACAAAATATCATGTTTGTTTGCCACAGTTCCTCTAGCTTTCTCCCTAGAAAATACGAATGTGTAGAGCTGGTGTCCCCATGATGAACCAGTTATTGTTTGTACGGTACAAAATGAAATGTTCCCTGATAAAAACATTCAAAACAATAAAGTACATCGATAATATCCAGAAAAAAGAAACACAGAGGCTGTAGCAATATATCGGATTGAGTTAGCCACAACACAAGCGGTTATTTCTGGTTTCATCCAGTCATATCCGGACATAGTGGTGTGGAATTCGTATGCAATGCATCGAGAAAATCACAGTAAAAATGGTTTGAGAGAAAAACGAAGTCTTTTCATTAGACAAGTGCATAAAATGTCATCTATACAAACAAAAATATCAAGTTTGTTCGCTGCAGTTCCTCTAGCTTTATTCCTAGAATATACGAATATGTAGACCTGGTGTCTCCATGTGGAACCAATTACTGTGTCCAAGCTCAAAATAAAATGTTCCCCGATCAAAAACATTCAAAACAATAAAGTCCTTTGACAATATCCAGAAAACACAAACAAAGAGGCCATAGCAATATCTGGGATTGTGTTAGCCAAAACACAAACGGATATTTCTATTTTCTTCCAGTCATATCCGGACAAAGTGGTGTGGAATTGATATGCAATGGACCGAGAAAATCACAGTAAGAAAGGTTTTGGAGAAAAGCAAATTCTTTTCGTTAGGCAAGTGCATACAATGTCATCGATACAAGCAGAAATATCATGTTTGTTTGCCGCAGTTCCTCTAGCTTTCTCCATAGAAAATACGAATGTGTAGAGCTGGTGTCTCAATGTGGAACCAATTAGTGCTTCCAAGCACAAAATTAAATGTTCCCTGATAAAAAAATTCAAAACAATAAAATCCATGGATAACATTTATGCAATGGACAGAGAAATCACAGTAAAAATGGTTTGGAGAAAAGCAAAGTCTTTTCGTTAGGCAACTGAATAAAATGTCATCTATACAAAGAGAAATATCATGTTTGTTTGCCACAGTTCCTGTAGCTTTCTAACTACAAAATACTAATATGTAGATCTGAGGTCTCCAGGTGGAATCAATTACTGTATTCAAGCTCAAAATAAAATGTTCGCCAATAAAAAACATTGAAAACCATAAAGTCCATCGATAATATCCAGAAAATACAAACACAGAGGCTTTCACAATATTTCAGATTGAGTTAGCCAAAACACAACCGGATATTTCTGGTTTCATCCAGTCATATCCGGACAAAGTGGTGTGGAATTCGTATGCAATGGAGAGAGAAAATCACAGTACAAATGGTTTTGGGAAAAAGCAAAGTTTTTTCGTTAGGGAAGTGCATAAAATGTCATCTATACAAACAGAAATATCATGTTTGTTTGCCGTAGTTCCTCTAGCTTTCTCCCTAGAAAATACGAATGTGTAGAGCTGGTGTCTCCATGTGGAAATAATTACTGTATCAAAACTCAAAATAAAATGTTCCCCGATAAAAAACTTTCAAAACAATAAAGTCCATTGATAATATCCAGAAAACACAAACACAGAGGCTGTAGCAATATCTGGGATTGAGTTAGCCAAAATAAAACCGATTATTTCCGGTCACATCCAGTCATATCCAGACATACGGGTGTGCAATTCCTATGCAATGGTCCTAGAAAATCACAGTACAAATGGTTTTGGAGAAAAGCAAAGTCATTCCTTAGGCAAGTGAATAAAATGTCATCTATACAAACAGAAATATCATGTTTGTTTGCCGCAGTTCCTCAAGCTTTCTCCCTAGAAAATACGAATGTGTAGAGCTGGTGTTCCCATGATGAACCAATTAGTGTTTCCAAGCACAAAGTTAAATGTTGCCTGATAAAAACATTCAAAACCCTAAAGTCTTTCGATAATATCCAGAAAACACAAACACAGAGGCTTTCACAATATTTCGGACTGAGTTAGTCAAAATAGACCCGGATATTTCCGGTTTCATCCAGTCATATCCAGACAATAGCTGTGGAATTCGATGCAATGGGCTGAGAAAATCATAGTAAAAATGGTTTTGGAGAAAAGCAAAGTCTTTTCGTTAGGAAGTGCATAAAATGTCATCGATACAAACAGAAATATCATGTTTGTTTGCTGCAGTTCCTCTAGCTTTCTCCATAGAAAATACGATTGTGTAGAGTTGGTGTCTCCATGGGGAACCAATCAGTGATTCCAAGCACAAAATTAAATGTTCCCTGATAAAAACTTTCAAAAAAATAAAGTCCGTGGATAATATCAGGAATACAGAAACACAGTTGCTCTAGCAATATCTGGGATTGAGTTA
Organism: Lepus europaeus; assembly: GCF_033115175.1. Lineage (NCBI taxonomy): Eukaryota > Metazoa > Chordata > Mammalia > Lagomorpha > Leporidae > Lepus > Lepus europaeus. The sequence continues at coordinate 1,702,048 of NW_026909439.1, forward strand.
GCGAAAAAAAAAACCGGATATTTCCGGTTTAATCCAGTCATATTCAGACAAATTGGTGTGGAATTCGAATGCAAAGGACTGAGAAAATCACAGTACAAATGGTTTTGGAGAAAAGCAAAGTCTTTTCGTTAGGCAAGTGCATAAAATGTCATCGATAGAAATAGAAATATCATGTTTGTTTGCTGCAGTTCCTCTAGCATTCTCCATAGCAAATACGAATGTGTAGAGCTGGTGTCTCCATGTGGAACAAATTAGTAATTCCAAACACAAAATTAAATGTTCCCTGATAAAAAAATGCAAAACAATAAAATCCGTGGATAATATCAGGAATACACAAACACTAAGGCTGAAGCAATATATTGGATTGAGTTAGGCAAAACCGAACCAGATATTTCCGGTTCCATCCAGTCATATCCGGACAAACTGGTGTGGAATTCGTATGCAATGGACCGAGTAAATCACAGTAAAAATGGTTTGGAGAAAAGCAAAGTCTTTTCGTTAGGCAAGTGCATAAAATGTCATCTATACAAACAGAAATATAAGGTTTGTTTGCTGCAGTTCCTCAAGATTTCTCCCTAGAAAATACGAATGTGTAGAGCTGGTGTTCCCATGATGAACCAATTAGTGTTTCCAAGCACAAAATTAAATGTTGCCTGATAAAAACATTCAAAACCCTAAAGTCCATCGATAATATCAGGAATACACAAACACACAGGCTGTAGCAATATTTCAGATTGAGTTAGCCAAAACACAACCGGATATTTCCGGTTTCATCCAGTCATATCCGGACAAACTGTTGTGGAATTCGGATGCAATGGGCTGAGAAAATCACAGTACAAATGGTTTTGGAGAAAAGCAAAGTCTTTTCGTTAGGAAAGTGCATAAAATGTCATCTACACAAACAGAAATATCATGTTTGTTTGCCGCAGTTTCTCTAGCTTTCCCCCTAGAAAATACGTATGTGTAGAGCTGGTATCTGCATGTGGAACCAATTAATGATTCCTAGCACAAAATTAAATGTTCCCTGATAAAAAACATTCAAAACCATAAAGTCCATGGATAATATCAGGAATACACAAACACAGAGGCTGCAGAAATATTTAGGATTGAGTTAACCAAAACACAACCGGATATTTCTGGTTTCATCCAGTCATATCCGGTGAACTCGTGTGGAATTCGAATGCAAAGGACTGAGAAAATCACAGTACAAATGGTTTTGGGGAAAAGCAAAGTCTTTTCGTTAGGCAAATGCATAAAATGTCATCGATGCAAACAGAAATATCATGTGTGTTTCACGCAGTTCCTATAGCTTTCTACCTAGAAAATACGAATGTGTGGAGTTGGTGTCTCCATGTGGAACCAACTAGCGTTTCCAAGCACAAAATTAAATGTTCCCCGATAAAAAACATTCAAACCAATAAAGTCCATTATTAATATCTAGAAAACAAAAATACAGAGGCTTTCACCATATTTCAGATTGAGTTAGCCAAAACACAACCGGATATTTATGCTCTCATACAGTCATATCCGGACAAAGTGCTGTGGAATTCGTATGCAATGGACTGCGAAAATCACAGTAAAAATGGTTTTGGAGAAAAGCAAAGTCTTTTCGTTACGCATGTGCATACAATGTCATCTATACAAACAGAAATATCATGTTTGTTTGCCGCATGTCCTCTAGCTTTGTCCCTAGGAAATACACATATGTACAGCTGGTGTCTCCATGTGGAACAAATTAGTGTTTCCAGGAACAAAATCAAATATTCCCTGATAAAAAAAAAATTGAGAACAATAAAGTCCGTGGATAATATCAGGAATACACAAACACAGAGGCTGTAGCAATATCTGGGATTGAGTTAGCCAAAACAAAACTTGATATTTCTGATTTCATCCAGTCATATCCGGACAAACAGGTGTGGAATTCGTATGCAATGGACCGAGAAAATCACAGTGAAAATGGTTTTGGAGAAAAGCAAAGTCTTTTCGTTAGGCAAGTGAATAAAATGTCATCTATACAAACAGAAATATCATGTTTGTTTGCTGCAGTTCCTCTAGATTTATCCCTAAAAAATACGAATATGTAGAGCTGGTATTCCCATGATGAAACAATTACTGTTTCAATGGTACAAAATTAAATGTTCCCTGATAAAAGCATTCAAAACAATAAAGTCCCTCGATAATATCCAGAAAACAGAAACTCAGAGGCTTTCACAAAATTTTGTATTGAGTTAGCCAAAGCACAACCGGATATTTCCAGTATCATCCAGTCATATCCGGACAACGTGGTGTGGAATTCGAATGCAATGGACCGAGAAAAGCACAGTACAAATGGTTTTGGAGAAAAGCAAAGTCTTTTCCTTAGTGAAGTGCATAAAATTCCATCTATACAAACAGAAATATCATGTTTGTTAGTCGTAGTTCTTCTAGTTTTCTCCCTAGAAATTAGGAATGTGTAGAGCTGGTGTCCCCATGTGGAACCAATTAGTGATTCCAAACATAAAATTAAATGTTCCCTGATAAAAACATTCAAAACAATAAAGTCCATCGATAATATGCAGAAACCGCAAACACAGAGACTTTCACAATATTTCGGATTGAGTTAGACAAAACACAACCGGATACTTCTGCTTTCATCCAATGATATGTGGACAAACTGGTGTGAAATTCGTATGCATTGGACCGAGAAAATCACAGTAAAAATGGTTTTGGATAAAAGCAAAGTCTTTTTGTTAGGTACATGCATAAAATGTCGTCTATACAAACAGAAATATCATGTTTCTTTGTCGCAGTTCCTCTTTCTCCCTAGAAAATACGAATATGTTCAGCTGGTGTCTCCTTGTGGAAGCAATTACTGTATCCAAGCTCAACATAAAATATTCCCCGATAAAAAAACATTCAAAACAATAAAATCTGTGGATAATATCAGGAATACACAAACACAGAGGCTGTAGCAATATCTGGGTTTGAGTTAGCCAAAAGAAAACCGGATATTTATGGTTTCATCCAGTCATATCCGGACAAAGTGGTGTGGAATTCGTATGCAATGGACCGAGAAAATCACAGTAAAAATGGTTTTGGAGAAGAGCAAAGACTTTTCGTTAGGCAAGTGCACAAAATGTCATCTATACAAACAGAAATATCATGTTTGTTTGCAGCAGTTCCTATAGCTTTCCCTTAAAAAGTACAAATGTGTACAGCTGGTGTCTCCATGTGGAACCAATTACTGTATCCAAGCTCAAAAAAAATATATTCCACAATGATTAACATTCAAAACAATAAAGTCCGTTGATAATATCCAGAAAACGCAAACACAGAGGCCGTAGCAATATCCGGGATTGAGTTAGCCAAGAGAAAACCGGATTTTTCTGGTTTCATCCAGTCATATCCGGATAAAGTGGTGTGGAATTCGTATGCAATGGACCAAGAAATTCACAGTAAAAATGGTTTTGGAGAAGAGCAAAGACTTTTCGTTAGGCAAGTGCATAAAATGTCATCTATACAAACAGAAATATCATGTTTGTTTGCCGCAGTTCCTCTACCTTTCCCATAGAAAATACGAATGTGTAGAGCTGGTGTCCCCATGATGAACCAATTAGTTTTTCCAAGCATAAAATTAAATGTTCCCTGAAAAAAAAAACATTCAAAAAAATAAAATCCGTGGATAATATCAGGAATACACAAACACAGAGGCTTTCACAATATTTCTGATGGAGTTAGCCGAAACACAACCGGATATTTCTGTTTTCATCCAGTCATATCCGGACAAACTGGTGTGGATTTCGTATGCAATGGACCGAGAAAATCACAGTAAAAATGGTTTGGGAAAAATGCAAAGTCTTTTCATTAGGCAAGTGCATAAAATGTCATCGATACAAACAGAAATATCATGTTTGTTTGCCGCAGTTCCTCTAGCTTTCTCCCTAGCAAATATGATTGTGTAGAGCTGGCGTCCCCATGATGAACCAATTTTTTTTTCCTAGCACAAAATCAAATGTTCCCGGAAAAACAACATTCAAAACAATAAAGTCCATGGATAATATCCGGAATACACAAAGACAGACGCTTTGACAATATTTCGGATTGAGATAGAGAAAACACAACTGGATATTTCTGGTTTCATCCAGTCATATCCGGACAAAGTGGTGTGGAATTCGTATGCAATAGACCGAGAAAATCACAGTAAAAATGGTTTTGGAGGAAAGTAAAATCTTTTCGTTAGGCAAGTGCATAAAATGTCATCTATACAAACAGAAATATCATGTTTGTTTGCCACAGTACCTCTAGCTTTCTCCCTAGAAAATACGAATGTGTAGGCTGGAGTCCCCATGATGAACCAATTACTGTTTCTACGGTACAAAATTAAATGTTGCCTGATAAAAACATTCAAAACCCTAAAGTCCATCGATAATATCAGGAATACACAAACACACAGGCTGTAGCAATATTTCAGATTGAGTTAGCCAAAACACAACCGGATATTTCCGGTTTCATCCAGTCATATCCGGACAAACTGTTGTGGAATTCGGATGCAATGGGCTGAGAAAATCACAGTACAAATGGTTTTGGAGAAAAGCAAAGTCTTTTCGTTAGGAAAGTGCATAAAATGTCATCTACACAAACAGAAATATCATGTTTGTTTGCCGCAGTTTCTCTAGCTTTCCCCCTAGAAAATACGAATGTGTAGAGCTGGTATCTGCATGTGGAACCAATTAATGATTCCTAGCACAAAATTAAATGTTCCCTGATAAAAAACATTCAAAACCATAAAGTCCATGGATAATATCAGGAATACACAAACACAGAGGCTGCAGAAATATTTAGGATTGAGTTAACCAAAACACAACCGGATATTTCTGGTTTCATCCAGTCATATCCGGTGAACTCGTGTGGAATTCGAATGCAAAGGACTGAGAAAATCACAGTACAAATGGTTTTGGGGAAAAGCAAAGTCTTTTCGTTAGGCAAATGCATAAAATGTCATCGATGCAAACAGAAATATCATGTGTGTTTCACGCAGTTCCTATAGCTTTCTACCTAGAAAATACGAATGTGTGGAGTTGGTGTCTCCATGTGGAACCAACTAGCGTTTCCAAGCACAAAATTAAATGTTCCCCGATAAAAAACATTCAAACCAATAAAGTCCATTATTAATATCTAGAAAACAAAAATACAGAGGCTTTCACCATATTTCAGATTGAGTTAGCCAAAACACAACCGGATATTTATGCTCTCATACAGTCATATCCGGACAAAGTGCTGTGGAATTCGTATGCAATGGACTGCGAAAATCACAGTAAAAATGGTTTTGGAGAAAAGCAAAGTCTTTTCGTTACGCATGTGCATACAATGTCATCTATACAAACAGAAATATCATGTTTGTTTGCCGCATGTCCTCTAGCTTTGTCCCTAGGAAATACGCATATGTACAGCTGGTGTCTCCATGTGGAACAAATTAGTGTTTCCAGGAACAAAATCAAATATTCCCTGATAAAAAAAAATTGAGAACAATAAAGTCCGTGGATAATATCAGGAATACACAAACACAGAGGCTGTAGCAATATCTGGGATTGAGTTAGCCAAAACAAAACTTGATATTTCTGATTTCATCCAGTCATATCCGGACAAACAGGTGTGGAATTCGTATGCAATGGACCGAGAAAATCACAGTGAAAATGGTTTTGGAGAAAAGCAAAGTCTTTTCGTTAGGCAAGTGAATAAAATGTCATCTATACAAACAGAAATATCATGTTTGTTTGCTGCAGTTCCTCTAGATTTATCCCTAAAAAATACGAATATGTAGAGCTGGTATTCCCATGATGAAACAATTACTGTTTCAATGGTACAAAATTAAATGTTCCCTGATAAAAGCATTCAAAACAATAAAGTCCCTCGATAATATCCAGAAAACAGAAACTCAGAGGCTTTCACAAAATTTTGTATTGAGTTAGCCAAAGCACAACCGGATATTTCCAGTATCATCCAGTCATATCCGGACAACGTGGTGTGGAATTCGAATGCAATGGACCGAGAAAAGCACAGTACAAATGGTTTTGGAGAAAAGCAAAGTCTTTTCCTTAGTGAAGTGCATAAAATTCCATCTATACAAACAGAAATATCATGTTTGTTAGTCGTAGTTCTTCTAGTTTTCTCCCTAGAAATTAGGAATGTGTAGAGCTGGTGTCCCCATGTGGAACCAATTAGTGATTCCAAACATAAAATTAAATGTTCCCTGATAAAAACATTCAAAACAATAAAGTCCATCGATAATATGCAGAAACCGCAAACACAGAGACTTTCACAATATTTCGGATTGAGTTAGACAAAACACAACCGGATACTTCTGCTTTCATCCAATGATATGTGGACAAACTGGTGTGAAATTCGTATGCATTGGACCGAGAAAATCACAGTAAAAATGGTTTTGGATAAAAGCAAAGTCTTTTTGTTAGGTACATGCATAAAATGTCGTCTATACAAACAGAAATATCATGTTTCTTTGTCGCAGTTCCTCTTTCTCCCTAGAAAATACGAATATGTTCAGCTGGTGTCTCCTTGTGGAAGCAATTACTGTATCCAAGCTCAACATAAAATATTCCCCGATAAAAAAACATTCAAAACAATAAAATCTGTGGATAATATCAGGAATACACAAACACAGAGGCTGTAGCAATATCTGGGTTTGAGTTAGCCAAAAGAAAACCGGATATTTATGGTTTCATCCAGTCATATCCGGACAAAGTGGTGTGGAATTCGTATGCAATGGACCGAGAAAATCACAGTAAAAATGGTTTTGGAGAAGAGCAAAGACTTTTCGTTAGGCAAGTGCACAAAATGTCATCTATACAAACAGAAATATCATGTTTGTTTGCAGCAGTTCCTATAGCTTTCCCTTAAAAAGTACAAATGTGTACAGCTGGTGTCTCCATGTGGAACCAATTACTGTATCCAAGCTCAAAAAAAATATATTCCACAATGATTAACATTCAAAACAATAAAGTCCGTTGATAATATCCAGAAAACGCAAACACAGAGGCCGTAGCAATATCTGGGATTGAGTTAGCCAAGAGAAAACCGGATTTTTCTGGTTTCATCCAGTCATATCCGGATAAAGTGGTGTGGAATTCGTATGCAATGGACCAAGAAATTCACAGTAAAAATGGTTTTGGAGAAGAGCAAAGACTTTTCGTTAGGCAAGTGCATAAAATGTCATCTATACAAACAGAAATATCATGTTTGTTTGCCGCAGTTCCTCTACCTTTCCCATAGAAAATACGAATGTGTAGAGCTGGTGTCCCCATGATGAACCAATTAGTTTTTCCAAGCATAAAATTAAATGTTCCCTGAAAAAAAAAACATTCAAAAAAATAAAATCCGTGGATAATATCAGGAATACACAAACACAGAGGCTTTCACAATATTTCTGATGGAGTTAGCCGAAACACAACCGGATATTTCTGTTTTCATCCAGTCATATCCGGACAAACTGGTGTGGATTTCGTATGCAATGGACCGAGAAAATCACAGTAAAAATGGTTTGGGAAAAATGCAAAGTCTTTTCATTAGGCAAGTGCATAAAATGTCATCGATACAAACAGAAATATCATGTTTGTTTGCCGCAGTTCCTCTAGCTTTCTCCCTAGCAAATATGATTGTGTAGAGCTGGCGTCCCAATGATGAACCAATTTTTTTTTCCTAGCACAAAATCAAATGTTCCCGGAAAAACAACATTCAAAACAATAAAGTCCATGGATAATATCCGGAATACACAAAGACAGACGCTTTGACAATATTTCGGATTGAGATAGATAAAACACAACTGGATATTTCTGGTTTCATCCAGTCATATCCGGACAAAGTGGTGTGGAATTCGTATGCAATAGACCGAGAAAATCACAGTAAAAATGGTTTTGGAGGAAAGTAAAATCTTTTCGTTAGGCAAGTGCATAAAATGTCATCTATACAAACAGAAATATCATGTTTGTTTGCCACAGTACCTCTAGCTTTCTCCCTAGAAAATACGAATGTGTAGGCTGGAGTCCCCATGATGAACCAATTACTGTTTCTACGGTACAAAATTAAATGTTCCCTGATAAAAACATTCAAAACAATAAAGTCCATCGATAATATCAAGAAAACACAAACACAGAGGCTTTCACAATATTTGCGATTGAGTTAGCCAAAGCACAACCGGATATTTCTGGTTTCATCCAGTCATATCCGGACAAAGTGGTGTGGAATTCGTATGCAATGGACCAAGAAAATCACAGTAAAAATGGTTTTGGAGAAAAGCAAAGTCTTTTCGTTAGGCAAGTGAATAAAATGTCATCAATACAAACAGAAATATCATGTTTGTTTGCCGCAGTTCATCTAGCTTTCTCCCTAGAAAATACGAATGTGTAGAGCTGGTGTCCCCATGATGGACCAATTACTGTTTCTACGGTACAAAATGAAATGTCCCTGATAAAAACATTCAAAACTATAAAGTCCATCGATAATACCAGAAAACACAAACACAGAGGCTTTCACAATATTTCGGACTGAGTTAGCCAAAACACAAACGGATATTTCTGGTTTCATCCAGTCATATCCGGACAAACAGGTGTGGAATTCGTATGCAATGGACCGAGAAAATCACAGTGAAAATGGTTTTGGAGAAAAGCAAAGTCTTTTCGTTAGGCAAGTGCATAAAATGTCATCTATACAAACAGAAATATCATGTTTGTTTGCCAAAGTTCCTCTAGCTTACTCAATAGAAAATAAGAATGTGTAGAGCTGGAGTCCCCATGATGAACCAATTACTGTTTGTACGGTACAAAATTAAATGTTTCCTGATAAAAACATTCAAAACTATAAAGTTCATCGATAATATCCAGAAAACACAAACATAGAGGCGGTAGCAATATCTGGGATTGAGTTAGACAAAACAAAACCGGATATCTCTGGTTTCATCCAGTCATATCTGGACAAAGTGGTGTGGAATTCGTATGCAATGTACTGATAAAAACACAGTAAAAATGGTTGTGGAGAAAAGCAAAATCTTTTTGTTAGGCAAGTGCATAAAATGTCATCAATGCAAACAGAAATATCATGTTTGTTTGCCACAGTTCCTCTAGCTTTCTCAGTAGAAAATAAGAATGTGTAGAGCTGGTGTCCCCATGATGAACCAGTTAGTTTTTCCAAGCACAAAATTAAATGCTCCCTGAAAAAAAAACATTCAAAAAAATAAAGTCTGTGGATAATATCAGGAATACACAAACACAGAGTCTGTAGCAATATTTCGGATTGAGATAGCCAAAACAAAATTGGATTTTTCCTGTTTGATCCAGTCATATCCGGACAAACTGGTGTGGAATTCGTATGCAATGGTCCGAGAAAATCACAGTAAAAATGGTTTCAGAGAAAAGCAAAATCTTTTCGTTAGGCAAGTGCATAAAATGTCATCTATACAAACAAAATATCATGTTTATTTGCCACAGTTACTCTAGCTTTCTCAGTAGAAAATACGAATGTGTAGAGCTGGTGTCCCCATGATGAACCAGTTAGTGTTTCTACGGTACAAAATTAAATGTTCCCTGATAAAAATATTCAAAACTATAAAGTCCATCGATAATATCCACAAAACACAAACACAAGGTCATAGCAATATCTGGGATTGAGTTAGCCAAAACACAACCGGCTATTTCTGGTTTCATCCAGTCATATCCAGACAAACTGGTGTGCAATTCGTATGCAATGGAATGAGAAAATCACAGTGAAAATGGTTTTGGAGTAAAGCAAAGTCTTTTCGTTAGGCAAGTGCATAAAATGTCATCGATAGAAACAGAAATATCATGTTTGTTTGCCGCAGTTCCTCTAGCTTTCTCCCTAGAAAATTTGAATGTGTAGAGCTGGTGTCCCCATGATGAACCAATTTTTTTTCCAAGCAGAAAATCAAATGTTCCAGGAAAAAAACATTCAAAACAATAAAGTCCGTTGATAATATCCATGAAACACAAACAAAAAAGCCGTAGCAATATCTGGTATTGAGTTAGACAAAACACAAACGGATATTTCTGGTTTCATCCAGTCATGTCTGGACAAAGTGGTGTGAAATTCATATGCAATGGACCGAGAAAATCACAATAAAAATGGTTTTGGAGAAAAGCAAAATCTTTTCGTTAGGCAAGTGCATAAAATGTCATCTATACAAACAGAAATATCATGTTTGTTTGCCACAGTTCCTCTTGCATTCTCCCTAGAAAATAAGAATGTGTAGAGCTGGAGTCCCCATAATGAACGAATTACTGTTTCTACGGTACAAAATTAAATATTCCCTGATAAAAACATTCAAAACTATAAAGTCCATCGATAATATCCAGAAAACACAAACACAGGTTCGGTAGCAATATCTGGGTTTGAGTTAGACAAAACAAAACTGGATTTTTCTGATTACATCCAGTCATATCCTGACAAAGTGGTTTGGAATTCGTATGCAATGGACCGAGAAAATCACAGTAAAAATGGTTTTGGAGAGAAGCAAAGTCTTTTCGATAGGCAAATGCATAAAATGTCATCTATACAAACAGAAATATCATGTGTGTTTGCCGCAGTTCCTCTACCTTTCTACCTAAAAAATACGAATGTGTAGAGCTGGTGTCCCCATGATGAACCAATTAGTGTTTCTATGGTACAAAATTAAATGTTCCCTGATAAAAAAACATTCAAAACAATAAAGCCCATCGATAATATCCAGGAAACACAAAGACAGAGGCTTTCACAATATTTCGGATTGAGTTAGCATAAAGAAAACCGGATATTTCTGGTTTCATCCAGTCATATCCGGACAAAGTGGTGTGGAATTCGTATGCAATGGACCGAGAAAATCACAGTAAAAATGGTTTTGGAAAAAAGCAAAGTCTTTTCATTAGAAAAATGCATAAAATGTCATCTATACAAACAGAAATATCATGTTTGTTTGCCGCAGTTCCTCTGGCTTTCTCAGTAGAAAATACGAATGTGTAGACCTGGTGTCGCCATGATGAAACAATTAGTTTTTCCAAGCACAAAATTAAATGCTCCCTGAAAAAAAATTAAGTCCGTGGATAATATCAGGAATACACAAACACAGAGGCTATAGAAATATCAGGGATTGAGTTATCCAAAGCAAAACCTGATATTTCTGGTTTCATCCAGTCATATTCGGACAAACTGGTGTGGAATTCATATGCAATGGACTGAGAAAATCACAGTAAAAATGGTTTTGGAGAAAAGCAAAGTCTTTTTGTTAGATAAGTGCATAAAATGTCATCTATACAAATAGAAATATCCCGTTGGTTTGTCGCAGTTCCTTTAGCTTTCTCGCTAGTAAATAAGAATGTATGGAGCTGGTGTCCCCCTCATGAACCAATTTGTGTTTCAACGATACCAAATGTAATGTTCCCTGATAATAACATTCAATACAATAAAGTCCACTGATAATATCCAGAAAACACAAACACAGAGGCAGTAGCAATATCTGGGATTGAGTTAGCGAAAACACAACTGGATATTTTTGTTTTCATCTAGTCATATCTGGATAAACTGGTGTGGAATTCATATGCAATGGACCGAGAAAATCAGAGTACAAATGGTTTTGGAGAAAAGCAACGTCTTTTCATTAGGCAAGTGCATAAAATGTCATCAATATAAACAGAAATATCATGTTTGTTTGCCGCAATTCCTCTAGCTTTCTCCCTAGCAAATACGAATGGGTAGAGCTGGTGTCTCCATGTGGAACCAATTAGTGTTTCAAGGACAAAATTAAATGTTCCCTGATAAAAAAAATTCAAAACAATAAAATCCATGGATAATATCAGGAATAGACAAACAAAAAGGCTGTAGCAATATCTGGGATTGAGTTCTCCAAAATAAAACCGGAGATTTCAGGTTCCATACAGTCATGTCCGGACAAACTGTTGTGAATGCGTATGCAATGGACAGTGAAATCACAGTAAAAATGGTTTTGGAGAAAAGCAAAGTCTTTTTGTTAGGCAAGTGCATAAAATGTCATCTTTACAAACAGAAATATCAAGTTTGTTTGCTGCAGTTCCTCTTGTATTCTCCCTAGAAAAAACGTATGTGTGGAGCTGGTTTCTCCTTGTGGAACCAATTACTGTATCCAAGCTCAAAATTAAATGTTCCCTGAAAACAAACATTAAAACAATAAAGTCCGTAGACAATATCCAGTAAACACAAACACAGAGGCTGTAACAATATCTGAGATTGAGTTAGCCAAAACACAAATGTATATTTTTGTTTTCATTCAGTCATATCCGGACAAACTGGTGTGTAATTCACATGCAAAGGACCGAGAAAATCAGCATACAAGTGTTTTGGGAGAAAAGCAACGTATTTCGTTAGGCAAGTGCATAAAATGTCATCGATAGCAACAGAAATATCATGTTTGTTTGCCGCAGTTCCTCTAGCTTTCTCCCTAGAAAATACGAATGTGTGGAGCTGGTGTCCCCATGATGAACCAATTAGTGTTTCTAGGGTATAAAATTAAATGTTCCCTGATAAAAACATTCAATACAATAAAGTCCATAAATAATATCCAGAAAACACAAACACAGAGGCTTTCACAATATTTCGGATTTAGTTAGCCAAAACACAACCGGATATTTCTGGTTCACCAGTCATATCCGGACAAACTGGTGTGGAATTCGTATGCAATGGTCCGAGAAAATCACATTAAAAATGGTTTTGGAGAAAAACAAAGTTTTTTTGTTAGGCAAGTGCATAAAATGTCATCTATACAAACAGAAATATCATGTGTGTTTACCGCAGTTCCTCTAGCTTTGTCCCTAAAACATATGAATGTGTAGAGCAGGTGTCCCCATGATGAACCAATTAGTGTTTCTACGGTACAAAATTAAATGTTCCCTGATAAAAACATTCAAAACCATAAAGTCCATCGATAATATTCAGACAACACAAACACAGAGGACTTCACAATATTTCGGATTGAGTTAGCCAAAACACAAACGGATATTTCTGGTTTCATCCAGTCATATCCGGACAAACTGGTGTGGAATTCGTATGTAATGGACCGATAAAATCACAGTACAAATGGTTTTGTGGAAAAGCAAAGTCTTTTCGTTAGGCAAGTGCGTAAAATGTCATCTATACAAACAGAAAAATCATGTTTGTTTGCCGCAGTTCCTCTAGCTTTCTCCATAGAAAATACTAATGTGTAGAGCTGGTGTCCCCATGTCTAACCAATTAGTGATTCCAAGCACAAAATTAAATGTTCCCTGATAATAAACATTCAAAACAGTGAAGTCCCTGGATAATATCTAGTAAACACAAACAAAGAGGCTGTAGCAATATCTGGGATTGAGTTAGCCAAAACACAACTGCATATTTTTGTTTTCATCCACTCATATCCGGATAAACTGTGGAGGAATTCATATGCAATGGACCGAGAAAATCAGAGTACAAATGGTTTTGGAGAAAAGCAACGTCTTTTCATTAGGAAAGTGCATAAAATGTCATCAATAGAAACAGAAATATCATGTTTGTTTACCGCAATTCTTCTAGTTTTCTCCCTAGCAAATAGGAATGGGTAGAGCTGGTGTTTCCATGTGGAACCAATTAATGTTTCCAAGCACAAAATTAAATGTTCCCTGATAAAAAAAATTCAAAACAATAAAATCCGTGGATAATATCAGGAATAGACAAACAAAAAGGCTGTAGCAATATCTGTGATTGAGTTATCCAAAACAAAACCGGAGATTTCCGGTTCCATCCAGTCATATCCAGACAAACTGGTGTGGAATGCATATGCAATGGACCGAGAAATCACAGTAAAAATGGTTTTGGAGAAAAGCAAAGTCTTTTCATTAGGCAACTGAATAAAATGTCATCTATACAAACAGAAATATCATGTTTGTTTGCCGCAGTTCCTCTAGCTTTCTAACTACAAAATACGAATATGTAGAGCTGAGGTCTCCAGGTGGAATCAATTACTGTATCCAAGCTCAAAATAAAATGTTCGCTGATAAAAAAAACATTGAAAACAATAAAGTCCATCGATAATATCCAGAAAATACAAACACAGAGGCTTTCACAATATTTCAGATTGAGTTAGCCAAAACACAACCGGATATTTCTGGTTTCATCCAGTCATATCCAGACAAAGTGGTGTGGAATTCGTATGCAATGGGCCCAGAAAATCACAGTACTCATGGTTTTGGGGAAAAGCAAAGTCATTTCGTTAAGCAAGTGTATAAAATGTCATCTATACAAACAGAAATATCAAGTTTGTTTGCCGCAGTTCCTCTAGCTTTCTCCCTAGAAAATATGAATGTGTATAGCTTGTGTTCCCATGATGAACCAATTAGTGTTTCAACGGTACAAAATTAAGTGTTCGCTGAAAAAAAAACATTCAAAAAAGTAAAGTCCATGTATAATATCAGGAATACACAAATACAGAGGCTTTCACAATATTTCGGATTGAGTTAGCCAAAACACAACCGGATATTACTGGTTTCATCCAGTCATATCCGCACAAACTGGAGTGGAATTCATATGCAATGGACCGAGAAAATCACAGTAAAAATGGTTTTGGAGAAAATCAAAGTCTTTTCGTTAGGCAAGTGCATAAAATGTCATCTATAGAAACTGAAATATCATGTTTGTTTGCCCCAGTTCCTCTAGCTTTCTCCCTAGGAAATACGAATGTGTAGAGCTAGTGTTACCATTATGAACCAATTTGTGTTTCAATGGTACAAAATGTAATGTTCCCCGATAAAAAACATTCAAAACAATAAAGTCCATCGATAATATCCAGAAAACACAAACACAGAGGCTGTAGTAATATTTCTGATTAAGTTAGCGAAAACAACCGGATATTTCTGGTTTCATCCAGTCATATCTGGACAAAGTGGTGTTGAATTCATATGCAATGGACCGAGAACATCACAGTACAAATGGTTTTGGAGAAAAGCAAAGTCTTTTCGTTAGGCAATTGCATAAAATGTCATCGATACAAACAGAAATATCATGTTTGTTTGCCACAGTTCCTCTAGCATTCTCCCTAGAAAATACGAATGTGTAGAGCTGGTGTCCCCATGATTAACCAATTAATGTTTCTACAGTACAAAAATAAATGTTCCCGAGAGTTCAGCAAGATGGTGGAATAGGCAGTGAGCACACTATTAGTCTGCGGGAGATACAGTTTAATATCAGTGGAGATACTGCAGGGTCAATGAAGAGTAGGGGATGATACAGCAGAGGAAACAGTTCCGGAACTAGTGATTGATAGTGTACCTGCGTGGAGAGCATGGGAATCCAAGTTCGGGACACCAGGGGCAGACTCAAGACACCAGCGCTGGAACATGAGGTGAGCCAAACCTCAATAGCCCGAGACACCAGCGGGAAAGTAGAAAGAGGAGGCTAGAGGGAACGAGGTTTGAAACTCCGTGGGGGAAAATTCACCAGGCGAACTAGAAGAGAGAGAGGAAAAAAATTTAAAAAGTGACCGATACAGACACAAGTTTCTCTCTCTCCGCTCACCTCTCAAGGTGAGCAAGACAGAGCAGGCGCCATTTTGGACATACGTCATAAGCAGGGCGACCTCAGGTCTGCACCGGCCCTGAGCCTAGCAGAAACACCTGACTCTGGGGGGAGGGCAACCCAGTGGGAGACTGCAGCAGATTTGTAGCCCACACTGAGGGCAGCAGAGATTCCCTGTGTGGTCCTTGGGAAAGAGCTTCCAATCTCTGGCTCCTGTGGGTATATCATTTGCCTGCTAACTACCTCCAATTACGTTCAGCTGTGCAGAATTACTTCCCTTTTGAATCAAAAAAAGAAAGAGAGATTTACCACACCTAACCTGGGAGTGTCATCTTTGACACACCCTCAACCCTGAGGAACCAAACACAGCTCTCAGTCCACACTCACCTCAAGCCTCTAAGGCTCCACTGAAAGCAGACAATCCACTTAATATAGAGCCATAGTGTAACAAGAAAAAACACCACAGCGAAGAAACCAAATATCTCCAACATACCAAACAACAAACACAAAAACCAAGCTAACGAGAACAAGGAAGACACTATGACACCCCCAAATGAAAAAGACACCCCAATTCAAGATTATGAAGATCTTGAGATAGAAGAAATGCAATAAGTGGATCTCAAAAAATTGATAAGAACATTAAGAAGTTCTCAAAAACAAATTCTTGAACTACAGAATTCCTTAATGGAGAAGATAGAAAATCTCTCTCATGAAAATGAAATATTAAGGAGGAATCCAAATGAAATGAAACAACTAGTGGAACAAGAAACTGTGATAGTGACGAGAAATCATAATGAAATGAAGAATTCAATAGATCAAATGACAAACACATTAGAGAGCCTTAAGAGCAGAATGGGTGAAGCAGAAGAGAGAATATTAGACTTAGAAGACAGATAACAGGAAAGGAAACAGGCAAACCAAAGAAAAGAAGAAGAAATCAGAAATCTAAAACATATTGTCAGGAATCTACAGGATACTATTAAAAAACCCAACATTCGGGTTCTAGGTGTTCCTGAAGGCATGGAGAGGGAGAAAGGATTAGAAGGCATTTTCAGTGAGATACTTGCAGAAAATTTCCCAGGTTTGGAGAAGGACAGAGGCATCTTAGTACAGGAAGCTTATAGAACCCCTAATAAACATGACCAAAAGAGATCCTCACCATGACATGTTGTAATCAAACTCACCACAGTGAAACATAAAGAAAGATCCTAAAATGTGCAAGAGAGAAACGTCAGATTACTCTTAGAGGATCTCCAATTAGACTCACAGCAGACTTCTCATCAGAAACCCTACAAACTAGAAGGGAATGGGGAGACATAGCCCAGGTACTAAGAGAGAAAAACTGCCAGCCCAGAATACTATATCCTGCAAAGCTCTCATTTGTGAATGAAGGTGAAATTAAGACTTTCATAGCAAACAGAAACTGAAAGGATTTGTTGCCACTCATCCTGCCCTGCAAAAGATGCTTAAAGATGTGTTACACACAGAAACACAGAAAAAGGGTAACCAATATGAAAGAAGGTAAAGGAAGGAAACCTCACAGCAAAAGATCACAGGAAGCTCAATTTCTCTTTGACATAGAATTAAACTCTGATGCTCGGTTAAAGCAATGTGTTAAAGTAATCTATTATGTGCTCTTGATGTCTGTTCAATTCCAATTGTTCAAAAACAGCTGGATTTTTATTAAGAGCTATGGGTTATTTAAATATGTGCTTATTTTCAAAGATTTGAATAGTCACCTTGTAACAATGATCAAATTTGGTCTATGTTATGTCATGCTTTTAAGGAATCTTATTCCAACCAGATAATTTGGATTTTGAGCCTTCTTGGCATTCTTGACAGGCATTCAAAAAATCAAAGTTTCAAACAATCTGGTCTCTAAAATTTCCAGTAAATCCTGGACTTTGGTTTTTCCAGTTTGGGCCCAATTGAAAAAATCGAAGGACCTATGTCTCTCATCTTATAGAGACACCAACTAAGCAGGCTATTTGGATTATATTAGAAGGACTGTCAGGATGTGATGCGGTACCAGACTCTAAGTTTCTATAATGGAAAATGTTATTAATACAAATTTTGAGAATTAAAACGTCTAATGATATTGTGTTACTAGACATGATAGTTATCTTAATGAGAAAGCCCCAGAGGCCTAAAGGGTTAAATACTTGTAAAATCCTACAGGTGCTTTCAAAAATACTGTGAAGTAAGCAAGTGCCTCTTGTTGGTTGATGAGTTTATAGTTTTAAACATGGCGACTTAAAGTCTTTTGTCATCCATAGTTATATATGGTGTGCTGCTCATAAAACTAAAGTGTTGTTGGTTCTGTGTTTAGCTGTCCTCCTATAGGTTCCTATGGACTTTTTCCAGCTACTTTTATTGCATTCAGTACTTTGGGATGGCTCTGTAAACAGATGAGGCCAATAATGTATTAACAGTACCAACTGAGAGAAAGTATGGTTAACTGAGGTTACTAAAAAGAAAAAGCAATTCAAATCCATTGGCAATCTACAAAAAGAGTTAAAGATTTTTAAAGCTATTATTAAAATTGCTATATTGGTCTATTATGCTATGTTATATGTGTGTACATATTGTATGTCCACATGGGGAAATTTTATTAAGAGTTTTATTTTAAATGGCTTACAGATAAAATTGTCCATAAATTTAAGCTGCTAAAATCAATCAAAGATACATTTTAATTTGTGTGACCTGAATCTGTGTATCATATGTTTTAAACGTGTTGGTAGAAAGAAACTAAAAACATTTTATATGGTTGTGCTTAAGTTTACTGGCTAAACAAACTACACCATATTAGATATTTAAGAAGTGTTTTCAAATACATGATTCTTAGAATTTCTAGAAGGCATTGGACCCTCTGGTAAATGTTTTCTTAAGTTGTTAATTAATGGTTGAAACGGTTTGCTAAGTATTCATGTAATATTGCTATTGTCAGCAAGTGATCTAGTAATTGCTTCCTCATTTCTCTATTCTAAGCCCAACTTGTTCTTTCATTTCTCTATTCTCTTCAAGGTAGGAAACTAATTCTATTATAAAGGAATCTGTAGGATGCACAATTTAATGTTTAGACCTTATAAAAGAGATGGCTAACATTCAAAAAAATAAAGTCCGTTGATAATATCCAGAAAACACAAACACAGAGGCTGCAGCAATATTTGGGATTGAGTCAGAAAAAAAAACCAGATATTTCCTGTTTCATCCAGTCATATCAGGAAAAAGTCGTTTGGAATCGGAGGCAATGGACCGAGAAAATCACAGTAAAAATGGTTTTGGAGAAAAGCAAAGTCTTTTCGTTAGGCAAAGGCATAAAATGTCATCTATACAAAAAAAAATCATGTTTGTTTGTCGCGGTTCCTCTAGCTTTCTCCCTAGAAAATAGTAATGTGTAGAGCTGGTGTCTCCAGGTGGGACCAATTAGTGCTTCCAAGATCAAAAGGAAATGTTCACTGATAAAAAACATTCAAAACAATAAAGTCCGTGGATAATAATAAGAAAACACAAACACAGAGGCTGTAGCAATATCTGGGACTGAGTTTGCCAAAACAAAACTGGATATTTCTGGTTTCATCCAGTCATATCCGGACAAACTGGTTTGAATTTCGTATGAAGCGTACCGAGAAATAACCGAAAAATGTTTTGGAGAAAAGCAAAGTCTTTTGTTTAGACAAGTGCATAAAATGTCATCTATACAAACAGAAATATCATGCTTGTTTGCAGCTGTTCCTCTTGCTTTCTCCCTAGAAAATACAATGTGTGGAGCTGGTGTCTTCATGTGGAACCAATTAGTGATTCTAAGCACAAATTTAAATGTTCCCTGTGAAAAACAAATCAAAACACTAAAATCCATCGATAATATCCAGAAAAGACGAACACAGAGGCTGTAGCAATATCTGGGATTGAGATAGCCAAAACAAAACCGGATATTTCTGGTTTCATCGAGGCATATCCGATAACTGGTGTGGAATTCATATGCAATGGACTGAGAAAATCACAGTGAAAATGGTTTTGGAGAACAGCAGTCTTTTCGTTGGGCAAGTGCATAAAATATCATCTATACAAACAGAAATATCATGTTTGTTTGCTGCAGTGCCTCTAGCTTTCTCCCTAGAAAATACGAATGTGTAGAGCTCGTGTCCCCATGATGAACCAATTACTGTTTCAACGGTACAAAATTAAATGTTCCCTGATAAAAGTATTCAAAACAATATAGTCCATCAATAATATCCAGAAAACACAAACACAGAGGCTTTCACAATATTTCGGATTGAGTTAGCCAAAACACAACCGGATATTTCTGTTTTCATCCAGTCATACCGGGCAGAGTGGTGTAGATTTCGTATGCAATGGACCGAGAAAATCACAGTAAAAATGGTTTTGGAGAAAAGCAACATCTTTTCGTTAGGCAAGTGCATAAAATGTCATCGATACAAACAGAAATATCATGATTGTTTGCCGCAGTTGCTCTAACTTTCTACCTAGAAAATACAAATACGTAGATCTGGTGTCTCCATGTGGAACCAATTAGTTTTTCCAAGAACAAAATCAAATGTTCCCTTAAAAAAACATTGAAAACCATAAAGTCCGTGGATAATATCAGGAATACACAAACACAGAAGCTGTAGCAAAAGTTCGGATTGAGATAGCCAAAACACAACCAGATATTTTGGTTTCATCCAGTCATATCCGGACAAACTCGTGTGGAATTCGTATGCAATGGACTGAGAAAAAAAAACAGTACAAATGGTTTTGGAGAAAAGCAAAATCTTTTCGTTATGCAAGTGCATAAAATGTCATCTATACAAATAGAAATATCGTGTTTGTTTGCTGCAGTTCTTCTAGCTTTCTCCCTAGAAAATAGGAATGTGCAGAGCTTGTGTCTCCATGTGGAACCAATTAGTGTTTCCAAGATCAATATAAAATGTTTGTTGATAAAAAACATTCAAAACAATAAAGTCCATGGATAATATCAGGAATACACAAACACAGATCCTGTAGCAATATTTCGGATTGAGTTAGCCAAAACACAACCAGATACTTCCATTTTCATCCAGTCATATCCGGACAAAGTGGTGTGGAATTCGTATGCAATGGACTGAGAAAATCACAATAAAAATGGTATTGGAGAAAAGCAAAGTCTTTTCATTATGCAAGTGCATAAAATGTCATCTATACAAACAGAAATATCATGTTTGTTTGCCGCAGTTCCTCTACCTTTCCCCTAGAAAATACGAATATGTAGAGCTGGTGTCCCCATGATGAACCAATTACTGTTTCTACGGTACAAAATTAAATGTTCCCTGATAAAAAAAAACATTCAAAAAAATAAAGTCTGTGGATAATATCAGGAATACACAAACACAGATGCTGTAGCAATATTTCGGATTGATTTAGCCCACACTCAACCAGATATTTCTGGTTACATCCAGTCATATCCCGACAAAGTGGTGTGGAATTTGTATGCAATGGACCGAGAAAATAACAGTAAAAACGATTTTGGAGAAAAGCAAAGTCTTTTCTTTAGGCAAGTGCATAAAATGTCATCTATACAAACAGAAATATCAGGATTTTTTGCCGCGGTTCCTCTACCTTTCCCCTAGAAATTACGAATGTGTAGAGCTGGTGTATCCATGTGGAACCAATTACTCTATCGAAGCTCAAAATAAAATGTTACCTGATAATAAACATTCAAAGCAATAAAGTCCGTTGATAATATCTAGAAAACACAAACACAGAGGCTTTCACAATATTTCGGATTGAGTTAGCCAAAAGTTAACCGGATATTTCTGGTTTCATCCAGTCATATCCGGACACAGTGTTGTGGAATTCGTATGCAATGGACCGAGAAAATCACAGTAAAAATGGTTTTGGAGAAAAGCAAAGTCTTTTCGTTCGGAAATTGCATAAAATGTCAATGATACCAATAGAAATATCATGTTTGTTTGCCGCAGTTCCTCTAGCTTTCTCAGTAGAAAATACGAATCTGTAGAGCTGCTGTCCCCATGATGAACTAGTTAGTTTTTCCAAGCACAAAATTAAATGTTCCCTGAAAAAAAAAAACATTCAAAAAAATAAAGTCCGTGGATAATATCAGGAATACACAAACACAGATGCTGTAGCAATATTTCGGATTGAGTTAGCCAAAACACAACCAGATTTTTCCAGTTTAATCCAGTCATATCCGGACAAATTGGTGTGGAATTCGTATGCAATGGACCGAGAAAATCACAATAAAAATGGTTTTGGAGAAAAGCAAAGTCTTTTCATTAGGCAAATGCATAAAATGTCATGTATACAAACAGAAATATCATGTTTGTTTGCCGCAAATACTCTACCTTTCCCCTAGAAAATACGAATGTGTAGAGCTGGTGTCCCCATGATGAACCAATTACTGTTTCTATGGTACAAAATTAAATGTTCCCTGATAAAAAAAAAAAAAACATTCAAAAAAATAAAGTCTGTGGATAATATCAGGAATACACAAACACAGATGCTGTAGCAATATTTCGGATTGATTTAGCCAACACACAACCAGATATTTCTGGTTTCATCCAGTCATATCCCGACAAAGTGTTGTGGAATTCGTATGCAATGGACCGAGAAAATAACAGTAAAAATGATTTTGGAGAAAAGCAAAGTCTTTTCATTAGGCAAGTGCATAGAATGTCATCTATGCAAACAGAAATATCATGTTTGTTTGCCACAGTTCCTCTAGGTTTCTCTCTGGAAAATACAAATGTGTAGAGCTGGTGTCCCCGTGATGAACCAATTACTGTTTCTAAGGTATAAAATTAAATGTTCCCTGATAAAAATATTCAAAGCAATAAAGTCCATTGATAATATCCAGAAAACACAAACACAGAGGCTTTCACAATATTTCGGATTGAGTTAGCCAAAACACAACTGGATATTTCTGGTTTCATCCAGTCATATCCGGACAAACTTGTGTGGAATCCGTATGCAATGGACCAAGAAAATCACAGTAAAAATGGTTTTGGAGAAAAGCAAAGTCTTTTCATTAGGGAAGTTCATAAAATGTCATCTATACAAACAGAAACATCATGTTTGTTTGCCGCAGTTCCTCTAGCTTTCTCCCTAGAAAATACGAATCTGTAGAGCTGGTGTCCCCATGATGAACCAATCAGTGTTTCTAAGGTACAAAATTAAATGTTCCCTGATAAAAACACTCAAAATAATAAAGTCCATCGATTATATCCAGAAAACACAAACACAGAGTCTGTCTAAATATTTCAGATTGAGTTAGCCAAAACACCACCGGATATTTCTGTTTTCATCCAGTCATATCCAGACAAACTCGTGTAAAATTCGTTTGCAATGGACCGAGAATAGCACATTACAAATGGTTTTGGAGAAAAACAAAGTCTTTTCGTTAGGCAAGTGGAAAAAATTTCATCTATACAAACAGAAACATCATGTTTGTTTGCCGCATTTCCTCTAGCTTTCTCCCTAGAAAATAAGAATGTGTAGAGCAGGTGTTTCCATGTGGAACTAATTAGTGATTCCAAGCACAAATTAAATGTTCCCTGAAAAAATACATTCAACACAATAAAGTCCGTGTATAATATCAGGAATACAGAAACACAGAAGCTGTAGCAATATCTGGGATTGAGTTAGCAAAAACAAAAGCATATATTTCCGTTTTCAACCGGTCATATCCGGTAAATAGGTGTGGTATCCGTAAGCAATGACCTCAGATATTCACATTAAAAATGGTTTTGGAGAAAAGCAAAGTCTTTTCGTTAGGAAGTGCATAAAATGTCATCTATAGAAACAGAAATATCATGTTTGTTGGCCACAGTTCCTCTAGCTTTCTCAATAGAAAATACGAATGTGTAGAGCTGGTGTCCCCATGATGAACCAATTAGTGTTTCTATGGTACAAAATTAAATGTTCCCTGATAAAAATATTCAAAACAATAAAGTCCATCGATAATATCCACAAAACACAAACACAGAGGTTATAGCAATATCTGGGATTGAGTTAGCCAAAACACAACCGGATATTTCTGGTTTCATCCAGTCATATCCGGAAAAAGTCATTTAATTCGGATGCAATGGACCGAGAAAATCACAGTAAAAATGGTTTTCGAGAAAAGCAAAATCTTTTCGTTAGGCAAGTGCATAAAATGTCATCTATTCAAACAGAAATATCATGTTTGTTTGCCACGGTTCCCCTACCTTTCCCCTAGAAATTACGAATGTGTACAGCTGGTGTATCCATGTGGAACCAATTACTGTGTCCAAAATCAAAATAAAATGTTCCCCGATAAAAAACATTCAAACAAATAAAGTCCGTGGATAATATCCAGAAAACACAAACACAGAGGCTTTCACAATATTTCGGATTCAGTTAGCCAAAAGACAACCGGATATTTCTGGTTACATCCAGTCATATCTGGACAAAGTGGTGTGGAATTCGTATGCAATTAACCAGAAAAATCACAGTGAACATGGTTTTGGAGAAAAGCAAAGTCTTTTCGTTAGGCAAGTGCATAAAATGTCATCTATACAAAAAGAAATATCATGTTTGTTTTTCACAGTTCCTCTAGCTTTCTCCCTAGAAAATACGAATGTGTAGAGCTGGTGTATCCATGTGGAACCAATTAGTGATTCCAAGCATAAAATTAAATGTTCTCCGATAAAAAACATTCAAAACAATAAAGTCCGTGGATAATATCAGGAATACACAAACACAGAGGCTGTAGCAATATCTGGGATTCAGTTTTCAAAAACACAACCGGATAATTCCAGTTTCATCCAGTCATATCCTGACAAAGTGGTTTGGAATTCGTAGGCAATGGACTGAGAAAATCAGATAAAAATGGTTTTGGAGAAAAGCAAAGTGTTTTCGTTAGGTAAGTGCATATAATGTCATCTATACAAACAGAAATATCATGTTTGTTTGCCGCAGTTCCTCTAGCTTTCTGCCTAGAAAATATGAATGTGTAGAGCTGGTGTCCCCATGATGAACCAATTAGTGTTTCTAAGGTACAAAATTAAATGTTCCCTGATAAAAATATTCAAAACAATAAAGTCCATCGAAAAATATCCAGAAAACACAAACACAGAGGACTTCACAATATTTCGGATTGAGTTAGCCAAAACAGAACCGGATATATCTGGTTCATCCAGTCATATCCGGACAAAGTGGTGCGCAATTCGTATGCAGTGTACAAAATCATCAAAGTAAAAATGGTTTTGGAGAAAAGCAAAGTCTTTTCGTTAGGCAAGTGCATAAAATGTCATCTATAAAAAACAGAAATATCATGTTTGTTTGCCGCAGTTCCTCTAGCTTTCTCCCTAGAAAATACGAATATATTCAGCTGGTGTTTCCATGTGGAACCAATTACTGTATCCAAGCTCACAATAAAATGTTCCCTGATAAAAAACATTCCAAACCAAAGTCCATTGATAATATACAGAAAACACAAACACAGAGGCTTTCACAATATTTCGGATTCAGTTAGCCAAAAGACAACCGGACATTTCTGGTTACATCCAGTCATATCCGGACAAACTGGTGTGGAATTCGTATGCAATTAACCAAAAAAAATCATAGTGAAAATGGTTTTGGAGAAAAGCAAAGTCTTTTCGTTAGGCAAGTGCAGAAAATGTCATCGATACAAACAGAAATATCATGTTTGTTTTCCGCAGTTCCTCCAGCTTTCTCTCTAGAAAATATGAATGTGTAGTACTGGTGTCTCCATGTTGAAACAATTAGTGTTTCGCAGAACAAAATTAAAAGTTCCCTGATAAAACACATTCAAAACAATAAAGTACGTGGGTAATATCCGGAATACACAAACTCAGAGGCTGCAGCAATAACTGGGATTGAGTTAGCCACAACAATACAGGATATTTCCAGTTTCATCCAGTCATATTTGGACAAACTGGTGTGGAATTCGTATGCAATGTACCGAGAAAATCACAGTACAAATGTTTTTGGAGAAAAGCCAAGTCTTTTCGTTGGGCAAGTGCATAAAATGCATCTATACAAACAGAAATATCATGTTTGTTTTCCAAAGTTCCTCTAGCTTTCTCCCTAGAAAATAAGAATATGGAGAGCTGGTGTCTCCATGTGGAACCAATTACTGTATACAAGCTCAAAATAAAATGTTCTCCAATAAAAAACATTCAAAAGAATAAGGTCCATTGATAATATCTAGAAAACACAAACACAGTTGATGTACCAATATCTGGGATTGTGTTAGCCAAAACAAAACCAGATATTTCTGGTTTCATCCAGTCATATCCAGACAAACTGGTGTGGAATTCGTATGCAATGGACCAAGAAAATAACAGTAAAAAATGGTTTTGGAGAAAAGCAAAGTCTTTTCGTTAGGCAAGTGCATAAAATGTCATCGATACAAACAGAAATATCATGTTTGTTTGCCGCAGTTCCTCTAGATCTCTTTCAAGAAAATACGAATTTGTAGAGTTTGTGTCCCAAAGATGAACCTATTACTGTTTCAACGGTACAAAATTAAATGTTCCCTGATAAATACATTCAAAATAATAAAGTCCATCGATAATATCCAGAAAACACAAACACAGAGGCTTTCACAATATTTCGGATTGAGATAGCCACAACTCAACCTGATATTTCTAGTTTCATCCTGTTATATCCGGACAACGTGGTGTGGAATTCGTATGCAGTGGACCGAGAAAATCATAGTAAAAATGGTTTTGGAGAAAAGCAAAATAATTTCCTGTGGCAAGTGCATAAAATGTCATCTATACAAACAGAAATATCATGTTTGTTTGCCGCAGTTCCTCTATATCTCTTCTAAGAATATACGAATTTGTAGAGTTTGTGTCCCCACGATGAACCTATTACTGTTTCAACGGTACAAAATTAAATGTTCCCTGATAAATATATTTAAAATAATAAAGTCCATCGATAAAATCCAGAAAACACAAACACAGAGGCTTTCACATATTTCGGATTGAGATAGCCACAACTCAACCTGATATTTCTGGTTTCATCCTGTCATATCCGGACAACGTGGTGTGGAATTCGTATGCAGTGTACCGAGAAAATCATAGTAAAAAAGGTTTTGGAGAAAAGCAAAGCCTTTTCATGTGGCAAGTGCATAAAATGTCATCTATAGAGACAGAAATATCATGTTTGTTTCCCACAGTTGCTCTAGCTTTCTCCCTTGACAATACGATTGTGTAGAGCTGGTGTCCCCATGATTAACCAATTAGTGTTTCTAGGGTACAAATTAAATGTTCCCTGATAAAACAGTCAAAACAAAAAAGTCCATCGATAATATCCACAAAACACAAACACAGAAACTTTCACAATATTTCGGGTTCAGTTAGCTAAAACACAACCGGATATTTCTGGTTTCATCCAGACATATCCAGAAAAAGTCATTTGGAATTCGGATGCAATGGACCGATAAAATCACTGTAAAAATTGTTTGCAGAAAAGCAAAGTCTTTTCGTTAGGCAAGTGCATAAAATCTCATCGATACAAACAGAAACATCATGTTTGTTTGCAGCAGTTCCTCCTTCTTTCTCTCTGGAAAATACCATATGTAGAGCTGGTGTCTCCATGTGAAACCAATTGGTGTATATAGGCTCAAAATTAAATGTTCCCCGATTAAAAAAACATTCAAAACAATAAAGTCCGTGGATAATATCTGGAAAACACAAATACAGAGGCTGTAACAATATCTGGGATTGAGTTAGCCAAAACAAAACCGGATATATCCAGTTTAATCCAGTCATATCTTGTGAACTGCTGTGGAATTCAGATTCAATGGGCTGAGAAAATCACTGAAAAAATGCTTTTGGAGAAAAGCAATGTCTTTTCGTTAGGCAAGTGCAGAAAATGTCATCTATACAAACAGAAATATCATGTTTGCTTGCCACAGTTCTTTACCTTTCTCCCTAAAAAATACAAATGTGTAGAGCTGGTGTCTCCATGTGGAATCTATTAGTGATTCCAAGCACAAAATTTAATGTTCCCTGATAAAAAACATTCAAAAGAATAAAGTCCGTGGATAATATCAGGAATACACAAACACAGAGGCTGTAGCAATATCTGGGATTGAGTTAACCAAAACACAACCGGATATTTCTGGTTCCAGCCAGTCATATCTGGACAAAGTCGTTTGGAATTCGTGTGCAGTGGATGGAGAAAATCACAGTAAAAATGGTTTTGGAGAAAAGCAAAGTCTTTTCGTTAGGCATATGCATAAAATGTCATCTATACAAACAGAAATATCATGTTTACCTGCCGCAGTTCTTCTAGTTTTCTCCCTAGAAAATACGAATGTGTAGAGCTGGTGTCACCATGTGAAACCAATTACTGTATCCAAGCTCAAAATAAAATGTTCCCCGATAAAAAGCATTCAAAACAATAAAGTCCATCAATAATATCCCAAAAAAATGAACACAGAGGGTGCAGCAATATCTGGGATTGAGTTAGCCAAAATAAAACCGGATATTTCCGGTTTCATCCAGTCATATCCGGACAAACTGGTGTGGATTTCGTATGTAATGGACCGAGAAAATCACAGTAAAAATGGTTTTGGAGAAAAGCAAAGTCTTTTGTTAGCCAAGTGCATAAAATGTCATGTATACAAACAGAAATATCATGTTTGTTTGCCGCACTTCCTCTAGCTTTCTCCCTAGAAAATACAAATATGTAGAGCTGGTGTTCCCATGATGAACCAATTAGTGTTTCAACAGTACAAAATGAAATGTTCCCTGATAAAAACATTGCAAACAATAAAGTCCGTGGTTAATATCCGGAAAACACAAACACAGAGTCTTTCACAATATTTCGGATTGAGTTAGCCAAAACACAACCGGATATTTCTGGTTTCATCCAGTCATATCCGGAAAAAGTTGTGTGGAATTCGTATGTAATGGACCGAGAAAATCTCAGTAAAAATGGTTCTGGAGAAATGCAAAGTCTTTTTCTTAGGCAAGTGCATAAAATGTCATCGATACAAACAGAAATATCATGTTTGTTTGCCACTGTTCATCCAGCTTTCTCCCTAGAAAATAAGAATATGTAGAGGTGGTGTCTCCATGTGGAATCAATTACTGTATCGAAGCTCACAATAAAAAGTTCCCCGATAAAAAACATTCAAAAATATAAAGTCCATTGATAGTATCCAGATAAAACAAAAACAGAGGCTGTAGAAATATCTGGGATTGAGTTAGTCAAAACAAAACTGGATATTTCCGGTTTCATCCAGTCAGATGTGGTAAACTGGTGTCGAATTCCTATGCAATGGACCGAGAAAATCACAGCACAAATGGTTTTGGAGAAAAGCAAAGTCTTTTCGTTGGCAAGTGCATAAAATGTCATCTATGCAATCAGCAATATCATGTTTGTTTGCCGCAGTTCCTCTAGCTTTCTCCGTAGAAAATACGAATGTGTAGCGCTGGTGTCTCCATGTGCAAACAATTAGTGTTTCCAAGCAAAAAATAATTGTTCCCTGTTAAAAGACATTCTAAACAACAAAGTCCGTGGATAATATCAGGAATACACAAACAAATAGGCTGTAGCAATATCTGGGATTGAGTTAGCCTAAACAAAACCGGATATTTCCAATTTCATCCAGTCATATCCGGACAATCTGGTGTGGAATTCGTGTGTAATGGACCGAGAAAATAACAGTAAAAATGGATTTGGAGAAAAGCAAAGTCTTTTCGCTAGGCAAGTACATAAAATGTCATCGATACAAACAGAAATATCATGTTTGTTTGCCGCAGTTCCTCTAGCTTTCTCCCTAGAAAATACGAATGTGTGGAGCTGGTGTTCCCAAGATGAAGCAATTAGTGTTTGAAAGGTACAAAATTAAAAATTCCCTGATAAAAACATTCAAAAAAATAAAGTCCATCAATAATATCCAGAAAACACAAACACAGAGGCTTTCACAATATTTCGGTTTGAGTTAGCCAAAATACCACCGGATATTTCTGGTTTCATCTAGTCATATCCAGACAAAGTGGTGTGGAATTCGTATGCAATGGACTGAGAAAATCACAGTACAAATGGTTTTGGAGAAAAGCCAAGTCTTTTCATTGGGCAATTGCATAAAATGCATCTATACAAACAGAAATATCATGTTTGTTTGTCGCAGTTCCTCTAGCTTTCTCCCTAGAAAATACGAATGTGTAGAGCTGGTGTCTCCATGTGGAACCAATTACTGTATACAAGCTCAAAATTAAATGTTCCCCGATAAAAAGCATTCAAAAGAATAAGGTCCGTTGATAATATCTAGAAAACACAAACACAGATGATATAGCAATATCTGGAATTGAGTTAGCCAAAACACAACCGTAATTTCCGGTTTCATCCAGTCATGTCCGGTAAACTGGTGTGGAATTCGTATGCAATGGACCGAGAAAATTACAGTAAAAATGGTTATGGAGAAAAGCAAAGTTTCTTCGTTAGGCAAGTGCATAAATTGTCATCTATACAAACAGAAATATCATGTTTGTATGCCACAGCTCCTCTAGCTTTCTCCCTAGAAAATACGAATGTGTAGAGCTAGTGTCCCCATGATGGACCAATTAGTGTTTCAACGGTACAAAATGAAATATTCCCTGATAAAAACATTCATAACAAGAAAGTCCATCGTTATTATCCAGAAAACACAAACACAGAGGCTTTCACAATATTTCGGATTGAGTTAGCCAAAGCACAACCAGATATTTCTGGTTTCATCCAGTCATATCCGGACAAATCATTTGGAATTCTTATGGAATGGACCGAGAAAATCACAGTAAAAATGGTTTTGGTGAAAAGCAAAATCTTTTCATTAGGCAAGTTCATAAAATGTCATCTATACAAACAGAAATATCATGTTTGTTTGCCGCAATTCCTCTGGCTTTTTCCCTAGAAAATACGAATGTTTGGAGCTTGTGTCTCAATGATGAACCAATTAGTGTTTAAACGGTAGAAAATTCAATGTTCCCTTATAAAAAAATTCAAAACAATAAAACCCATCGAAAATATAAAGAAAACACAAACACAGATTCTTTCACAATATTTCGGATTGATATAGCCAAAACACAACGGGATATTTCTGGTTTAATCCAGTCATTCGGGACAAAGTGGTGTGGAATTCGTATGCAATGGACCGAGAAAATCACAGCACAAATGGTTTTGGAGAAAAGCAAAGTCTTTTAATTGGCAAGTGCATAAAATGTCATCTATACAAACAGAAATATCACGTTTGTTTGCTGCAGTGCCTCTAGCTTTCTCCGTAGAAAATACGAATGTGTAGAGCTGGTGTCTCCATGTGGAAACAATTAGTGTTTCCAAGCAAAAAATAATTGTTCCCTGATAAAAGATATTCAAAACAACAAAGTCCGTGGATAATATCAGGAATACACAAACACAGAGGCTATAGCAATATCTGGGATTGAGTTAGCCTAAACAAAACTGGATATTTCCGGATTCATACAGTCATATACAGACAAACTGGTGTGGAACTCCTGTGCAATGGACCGAAAAAATAACAGTAAAAATGGTTTTGGAGCAGAGCAAAGTCTTTACATTAGGAAAGTGTATAAAATCTCATCTATACAAACAGAAATATCATGTTTGTTTGCCGCAGTTCCTCTAGCTTTCTCCTTAGAGAATACGAATGTGTAGAGCTGGTTTTCCAATGATGAACCAATTCGTGTTTCAACGGTATAAAATGAAATGTTCCCTGATAAAAACATTCAAAACAATAAAGTCCATCGATAATATCCAGAAAACACAAACACAGAGGCTTTCACAATATTTCGAATTAAGATAGCCAAAATACAATGCGATATTTCCGGTTTCATCCAGTCATATCCGAACAAAGTGTTGGGGAATTCATATGCAATAGACCAAGAAAGTCACAGTAAAAATGGTTATGAAGAAAAGCAAAGTCTTTTCATTAGGCAAGTGCATAAAATGTCATCGATACAAACAGAAATATCATGTTTGTTTGCCGCAGTTCCTCTAGCTTTCTGCCGAGAAAATACACATATGTAGAGCTGGTGTCTCCATGTGGAACCAATTACTGTACCTAAGCTCAAAATAAAATATTCCCCCCCAAAAAACATTCCAAACCATAAAGTCCATCGAAAATATACAGAAAACACAAACACAGAGGATGTAGCAATATCTGGGATTGAGTTAACCAAAACACTACCGGATATTTCTGGTTTCAGCCAGTCTTATCTGGACAAAGTCTTTTGGAATTCGTATGCAGTGGACCGGGAAAATCACAGTAAAAATGGTTTTGGAGAAAAGCAAAGTCTTTTCGTTAGGCATATGCATAAAATGTCATCTATACAAACAGAAATATCATGTTTACTTGCCGCAGTTCTTCTAGTTTTCTCCCTAGAAAATACGAATGTGTAGAGCTGTTGTCTCCATGTGAAACCAATTACTGTATCCAAGCTCAAAATAAAATGTTGCCCGATAAAAAGCATTCAAAACAATAAAGTCCATCAATAATATCCCAAAAAATGAACACAGAGGGTGCAGCAATAACTGGGATTGAGTTAGCCAAAACAAAACAGGATATTTCTGGTTTCATCCAGTCATATCCGGACAAACTGGTGTGGATTTCGTATGTAATGGACCGAGAAAATCACAGTATAAATGGTTTTGGAGAAAAGCAAAGTCTTTTGTTAGGCAAGTGCCTAAACTGTCATCTATACAAACAGAAATATCATGTTTGTTTGCCGCACTTCCTCTAGCTTTCTCCCTAGAAAATACAAATATGTAGAGCTGGTGTTCCCATGATGAACCAATTAGTGTTTCAACAGTTCAAAATGAAATGTTCCCTGATAAAAACATTCCAAACAATAAAGTCCGTGGTTAATATCCGGAAAACACAAACACAGAGTCTTTCACAATATTTCGGATTGAGTTAGCCAAAACACAACCGGATATTTCTGGTTTCATCCAGTCATATCCGGAAAAAGTTGTGTGGAATTCGTATGTAATGGACCGAGAAAATATCAGTAAAAATGGTTCTGGAGAAATGCAAAGTCTTTTTGTTAGGCAAGTGCATAAAATGTCATCAATACAAACAGAAATATCATGTTTATTTGCCACAGTTCATCCAGCTTTCTCCCTAGAAAATAAGAATATGTAGAGGTGGTGTCTCCATGTGGAATCAATTACTGTATCGAAGCTCACAATAAAAAGTTCCCCGATAAAAAACATTCAAAAATATAAAGTCCATTGATAGAATCCAGAAAAAACAAACACAGAGGCTGTAGAAATATCTGGGATTGAGTTAGTCAAAACAAAACCGGATATTTCCAGTTTCATCCAGTCAGATGTGGTAAACTGGTGTGGAATTCCTATGCAATGGACCGAGAAAATCACAGTACAAATGGTTTTCGAGAAAAGCAAAGTCTTTTTGTTGGCAAGTGCATAAAATGTCATCTATACAAACAGCAATATCATGTTTGTTTGCTGCAGTTCCTCTAGCTTTCTCCGTAGAAAATACGAATGTGTAGAGCTGGTGTCTCCATGTGCAAACAA
Organism: Lepus europaeus; assembly: GCF_033115175.1. Lineage (NCBI taxonomy): Eukaryota > Metazoa > Chordata > Mammalia > Lagomorpha > Leporidae > Lepus > Lepus europaeus. The sequence goes on from NW_026909439.1 coordinate 1,735,120, forward strand.
TTAGTGTTTCCAAGCAAAAAATAATTGTTCCCTGTTAAAAGACATTCTAAACAACAAAGTCCGTGGATAATATCAGGTATACACAAACAAAGAGGCTGTAGCAATATCTGGGATTGAGTTAGCCTAAACGAAACCGGATATTTTGGTTTCTTCCAGTCATATCCAGACAACCTGGTTTGGAATTCCTATGCAATGGACCGAGAAAATAACAGTAAAAATGGTTTTGGAGAAAAGCAAAGTCTTTTCGCTAGGCAAGTGCATAAAATGTCATCGATACAAACAGAAATATCATGTTTGTTTGCCACAGTTCTTCTAGCTTTCTCCCTAGAAAATATGAATGTGTAGAGCTGGTGTTCTCATGATGAACCAATTAGTGTTCCAACGGTACAAAATTAAAAATTCCCTGATAAAAACATTCAAAACAATAAAGTCCATCAATAATATCCAGAAAACACAAACACAGAGGCTTTCACAATATTTCGGTTTGAGTTAGCCAAAATACCACCGGATATTTCTGGTTTCATCTAGTCATATCCAGACAAAGTGGTGTGGAATTCGTATGCATTGGACCGAGAAAATCAAAGTAAAAATTCTTTTGGAGAAAAGCCAAGTCTTTTCGTTGGGCAAGTGCATAAAATGCATCTATACAAACAGAAATATCATTTTTGTTTTCCAAAGTTCCTCTAGCTTTCTCCCTAGAAAATACGAATGTGTAGAGCTGGTGTCTCCATGTGGAACCAATTACTGTATACAAGCTCAAAATAAAATGTTCTCCGATAAAAAACATTAAAAACAATAACGTCCATTGATAATATCCAGAAAACACAAACAAAGAGTCTTTCATCATATTTGGGATTGAGTTAGCCAAACATAACCGGATATTTCTGGTTTCATGCAGTCATATCCGTTGAACTGGTGGGGAATTCATATGCAATGGACCGAGACAATCACAGTACTAATGGTTTTGGAGAAAAGGAAAGTCTTTTCGTTAGGCAAGTGTATAAAATGTCATCTATACAAACAGAAATATCATGTTTGTTTGCCGCACTTCCTCTAGCTTTCTCCCTAGAAAATACGAATGTAGAGCTGGTGTCTCCATGTGGAACCAATTACTGTATCCAAGCACAAAATTAAAGGTTCCCTGATAAAAAACTTCCAAAACAATAAAGTCCGTTGATAATATCAGGAAATCATAAACACAGAGGCTTTCACAATATTTCGGATTGAGTTAGACAAACAAAACCGGTTATTTCCAGTTTCATCCAGCCATATCCTGACAAACTGGTGCTGAATTCGTATGCAATGGACCGAGAAAATCACAGTAAAAATGGTTTTGGAGAAAAGCAAAGTCTTTTCGTTAGATAAGTGCATAAAATGTCATCTATACAAACAGAAATATCATGTTGTTTTTTCGCAGTTCCTCTAGCTTTCTCCCTAGAAAATACGAATGTGTGGAGCTGGTGTCCCCTTGATGAACCAATTTGTGTTTCAACGATACAAAATGTAATATTCCCTGATAATAACATTCAATACAATAAAGTCCATCGTTAATATCCAGAAAACACAAACACAGAGGCTGTCACAATATCTGGGATTGAGTTAGCGAAAACACAACTGGATATTTTTGTTTTCATCCAGTCATATCTGGATAAACTGGTGTGGAATTCATATGCAATGGACCGAGAATATCAGAGTACAAATGGTTTTGGAGAAAAGCAATGTCTTTTCATTAGGCAAGTGCATAAAATGTGATCTATACAAACAGAAATATCATATTTGTTTACCGCAGTTCCTCTAGCTTTCTCCCTAGAAAATACGAATATGTAGAGCTGGTGTCTCCATGTGGAACCAATTACTGCTTCCAAGCACAAAATTAAATGTTCCCTGATAACAAACATTCAAAACAATAAAATCCGTGGATAATATCAGGAATAGACAAACAAAAAGGCTGTAGCAATATCTGGGATTGAGTTATCCAAAATAAAACCGGAGATTTCCGGTTCCATCCAGTCATATCCGGACAAACTCGTGTGGAATGCGTATGCAATGGACCGAGAAATCACAGTAAACATGGTTTTGGAGAAAAGTAAAGTCTTTTCGTTAGGCAACTGAATAAAATGTCATCTATACAAACAGAAATATCATGTTTGTTTGCCGCAGTTCCTCTAGCTTTCTAACTATAAAATACGAATATGTAGAGCTGAGGTCCCCAGGTGGAATCAACTACTGTATCCAAGCTCAAAATAAAATGTTCGCTGATAAAAAACATTGAAAACAATAAAGTCCATCGATAATATCCAGAAAATACAAACAAAGAGTCTTTCACAATACTTCAGATTGGTTAGCCAAAACACAACCGGATATTTCCGGTTTCTTCCAGTCATATCCAGAAAAAGTGGTGTGGAATTCGTATGCAATGGACTTAGAAAATCACAGTACAAATGGTTTTGGGGAAAAGCAAAGTCTTTTCGTTAGGCAAGTGCATAAAATGTCATCTATACAAACAGAAATATCATGTTTGTTTGCCGCAGTTCCGCTATCTTTCTCCCTAGAAAAACGAATGTGTGGAGCTGTTTTCTCCTTGTGGAACCAATTACTGTATCCAAGCTCAGAATAAAATGTTCCCCAAAAACAAACATTAAAACAATAAAGTCCATTGATAATATCCAGAAAACACAAACACAGAGGCTGTATCAATATCTTGGATTGAGTTAGCCAAAACACAACTGGATATTTTTGTTTTCATCCAGTCATATCCGGACAAACTGGTGTGGAATTCGGATACAATGGGCTGAGAAAATCACAGTACAAATGGTTTTGGAGAAAAGCAAAGTCTTCTCATTAGGCAAGTGCATAAAATGTCATCTATAGAAACAGAAATATCATGTTTGTTTGTCGCAGTTCCTCTAGCTTTCTCCCTAGAAAATATGATTGTGTGGAGCTGGTGACTCCATGGGCAACCAGTCAGTGATTCCAAGCACAAAACCCATCTATCCAACAATGATCCATACAAGCTGAGATTGAAAGGCTGGAAAAAGATATACCACGCCAACAGAAATGAAAAGAGAGCGGGCATAGCCATCTTAATATCGGACAACATAAACTTTACCACAAAAACTGTTAGGAGAGACAAAGAGGGGCACTATATAATGATTAAGGGATCCATTCAACAAGAAGATAAAACGATTATCAATGTATATGCACCTAATTACAGGGCACCAGCTTATTTAAAAGACTTGTTAAGGGACTTAAAGGGAGACTTAGACCCCAATACAATAGTACTGGGGGACTTCAATACTCCACTCTCAGAGATAGACAGATCAACAGGACAGAAGATCAACAAGGAGACAGTAGATTTAAATGACACTACAGCCCAAATGGATCTAACAGATATCTACAGAACATTTCATCCTACATCTAAGGACTTTACATTCTTCTCAGCAGTACATGGAACCCTCTCTGGGATTGACCACATACTAGGCCATAAAGCAAGTCTCAGCAATTCAAAAGAATTAGAATCATACCATGCAGCTTCTCAGACCACAAAGGAATGAAATTGGAAATTGGCAACTCAGGAATACCTAGAGCACGTGCAAACACATGGAGATTGAACAACATGCTCCTGAATGAACAATGGGTCATAGAAGAAATTAAAAGAGAGATCAAAAATTTTTTGGAAGTAAATGAGGATAACAACACAACATACCAAAACCTATGGGATACAACAAAAGCAGTGTTAAGAGGAAAGTTTATATCAATAGGTGCCTACATCAAGAAATTGGAAAGGCACCAAATAGATGAGCTTTCAAGTCATCTCAAGGATCTAGAAAATCTGCAGCAAACCAAACCCAAACCCAGTAGGAGAAGAGAAATAATTAAAATCAGAGAAGAAATCAACAGGATTGAATCCAAAAAAACATTACAAAAAATCAGCCAAACGAGGAGCTGGTTTTTTGAAAAAATAAACAAAATTGACACCCCATTGGCCCAACTAACTAAAAAAAGAAGAGAAAAGACCCAAATCAATAGGATCAGAGATGAAATGGGAAACGTAACAACAGACGCCACAGAAATAAAAAGAATCATCAGAAATTACTACAAGGACTTGTATGCCAGCAAACAGGGAAATCTATCAGAAATGGACAGATTCTTGGACACATACAACCTCCCTAAATTGAGCAGGGAAGACATAGAAAACCTAAACAGACCAATAACTGACACAGAAATTGAAGCAGTAATAAAGGCCCTCCCAACAAAGAAAAGCACAGGGCCAGATGGATTCACTGCTGAGTTCTACCAGACATTTAGAGAAGAACTAACTCCAATTCTTCTCTAACTATTCAGAGCAATCGAAAAAGAGGGAATCCTCCCAAATTCTTTCTATGAAGCCACCATCACCTTAATTCCTAAGCCAGAAAGAGACGCAACATTGAAAGAGAATTACAGACCAATATCCCTGATGAACATAGATGCAAAAATACTCAATAAAATTCTGGCCAATAGAATGCAACAACACATCAGAAAGATCATCCACCCAGACCAAGTGGGATTCATCCCCGGTATGCAGGGATGGTTCAACATTCGCAAAACAATCAACGTAATACACTACATTAACAGACTGCAGAAGAAAAACCATATGATTCTCTCAATAGATGCAGAGAAATCATTTGATAAAATACAACACCCTTTCATGATGAAAACTCTAAGCAAACTGGGTATGGAAGGAACATTCCTTAATACAATCAAAGCAATATATGAAAAACCCACGGCCAACATCCTATTGAATGGGGAAAAGTTGGAAGCATTTCCACTGAAATCTGGTACCAGACAGGGATGCCCTCTCTCACCACTGCTATTCAATATAGTTCTGGAAGTTTTGGCCAGAGCTATTAGGCAAGAAAAAGAAATTAAAGGGATACAAATCGGGAAGGAGAAACTCAAACTATCCCTCTTTGCAGATGATATGATTCTTTATTTAGGGGACCCAAAGAACTCTACTAAGAGACTGCTGGAACTCATCGAAGAGTTTGGCAAAGTAGCAGGATATAAAATCAATGCACAAAAATCAACAGCCTTTGTATACACAGGCAATGCCACGGCTGAGGAAGAACTTCTAAGATCAATCCCATTCACAATAGCTACAAAAACAATCAAATACCTTGGAATAAACTTAACCAAAGATGTTAAAGATCTCTACGATGAAAACTACAAAACCTTACAGAAAGAAATAGAAGAGGATACCAAAAAATGGAGAAATCTTCCATGCTCATGGATTGGAAGAATCAATATCATCAAAATGTCTATTCTCCCAAAAGCAATTTATACATTCAATACAATACCCATCAAGATCCCGAAGACCTTCTTCTCAGATCTGGAAAAAATGATGCTGAAATTCATATGGAGACACAGAAGACCTCGAATAGCCAAAGCAATCCTGTACAACAAAAACAAAGCCGGAGGCATCACAATACCTGATTTTAGGACGTACTACAGGGCAGTTGTTATCAAAACAGCATGGTACTGGTACAGAAACAGCTGGATAGACCAATGGAACAGAATAGAAACACCAGAAATCAATCCAAACATCTACAGCCAACTTATATTTGACCAAAGATCCAAATCTAATCCCTGGAATAAGGACAGTCTATTCAATAAATGGTGCTGGGAAAATTGGATTTCCACATGCAGAAGCTTGAAGCAAGACCCATACCTATCACCTTACACAAAAATTCACTCAACATGGATTAAAGACTTAAATCTACGACCCGAAACCATCAAATTATTAGAGAGCATTGGAGAAACCCTTGAAGATATAGGCACAGGCAAAGACTTCCTGGAAAATACTCCAACAGCACAGGCAGTCAAAACCAAAATTAACATTTGGGATTGCATCAAATTGAGAAGTTTCTGTACTTCAAAAGAAACAGTCAGGAAAGTGAAGAGGCAACCAACAGAATGGGAAAAAATATTCGCAAACTATACTACAGATAAAGGATTGATAAACAGAATCTACAGAGAGATCAAGAAAATCCACAACAACAAAACAAACAACCCACTTAAGAGATGGGCCGAGGACCTCAATAGACGTTTTTCCAAAGAGGAAATCCAAATGGCCAACAGACACATGAAAAAATGTTCAAGATCACTAGCAATCAGAGAAATGCAAATCAAAACCACAATGAGCTTCCATCTCACCCTGGTGAGAATGGCTCACATTCAGAAATCTACCAACAACAGATGCTGGAGAGGATGTGGGGAAAAAGGGACACTAACCCACTGTTGGTGGGAATGCAAACTGGTTAAGCCACTATGGAAGTCTGTCTGGAGATTCCTCAGAAACCTGAACATAACCCTACCATACAACCCAGCCATCCCACTCCTTGGGATTTACCCAAAGGAAATTAATTTGGCAAATAAAAAAGCCATCTGCACATTAATGTTTATTGCAGCTCAATTCACAATAGCTAAGACCTGGAACCAACCCAAATGCCCATCAACAGTAGACTGGATAAAGAAATTATGGGACATGTACTCCATAGAATACTATACAGCAGTAAGAAACAACGAAACCCAGTCATTTGCAACAAGATGGAGCAATCTGGAAAACATCATGCTGAGTGAATTAAGCCAGTCCCAAAGAGAAAAATATCATTTGTTTTCCCTGATCGGTGACAACTGAGCGCCAAAGGGGAAACCTGTTAAGTGAAATGGACACTATAAGCAACAATGAACTGATCAGCTCCTGTCCTGACTTTAGATGTACAATGTAATACTTTATCCTTTTTAGTATTTGTTGTTGTTGTTCTAGTACTATTGGTTGAACTCAGTAATTAACACACAATTATTCTCATCTATACAAAGAGAAATATCATGTTTGTTTGCCGCAGTTCCTCTAGCTTTCTCCCTAGAAAATACAAATGTGTGGAGCTGGTGTCTCCATGTGGAACAAATTAGTGTTCCCAGAACAAAATTAAATGTTCCCTGATAAAAACATTCAAAACAATAAAGTCCATCGATAATATCCAGAAAACACAAACACAGAGGCTTTCACAAAATTTTGTATTGAGTTAGCTAAAGCACAATCGGATATTTCTGGATTCATCCAGTCATATCCGGACAACGTGGTCTGGAATTCGTATGCAATGGACTGAGAAAATCACAGTACAAATGGTTTTGGAGAAAAGCAATGTCTTTTCGTTGGGCAAGTGCATAAAATGTCATCTATACAAACAGAAATATCATGTTTGTTTGCCGCAGTACCTCTAGCTTTCTCCGTATGAAATACGAATATGTTCAGCTGGTGTCTCCATGTGGAACCAATTACTGTATCCAAGTTCAAAGTAAAATATTCTTCGATAAAAAACAGTCAAAACAATAAATTCCGTGGATAATATCAGGAATACACAAACACAGAGGCTGTAGCAATATCTGGGATTGAGTTAGCCAAAACAAAACCGGATATTTCCGGTTTCATTCAGTCATATCCGGACAATAGGGGTGGAATTTGTATGCAATGGACGGAGAAAATCACAGTAAAAACGGTTTTGGAAAAAAGCAAACTTTTTCATTAGGCAATTGCATTAAATGTCATCTATACAAACAGAAATATCATTTTTGTTTGCCGCAGTACGTCTAGCTTTCTCCCTATGAAATACGAATATGTTCAGCTGGTGTCTGCATGTGGAACCAATAAGTGTTTCCAAGAACAAAATCAAACGTTCACTAATAAAAAATATTCAAAACAAGAAAGTCCATGGATAATATCAGGAATACACAAACACAGAGGCTGTAGCAATATCTGGGGTTGAACTAACCAAAACAAAACCAGATATTTCCGGTTTCATCCTGTCATTTCCGAACATAATCGTGTGTAATTCATATGAAGTGTACCGAGAAAATCACAGAAAAATGGTTTTGGAGAAAAGCAAAGTCTTTCGTTCGGCAAGTGCACAAAATATCATCTATAGAAACAGAAATATCATGTTTGTTTATCGCAGTTCCTCTAGCTTTCTCCCTAGAAAATACGAATGTGTAGAGCTGGTGGCTCCATGTGGAACCAATAAGTGATTCCAAGCACACATTTAAATTTTCCCTGATGAAAAACATTCAAAACAACAAAGTCCGTGGATAATATCAGGAATACACAAACACAGAGGCTGTAGCAATATCAGGGATTGAGTTAGCCTAAACAATACGGAATATTTCCGGTTTCATCCAGTCATATCCGGTAAACAGGTGTGGAATTCGTTTGCAATGGACCTAGAAAATCACAGTAAAAATGGTTTTTGAGAAAAGCAAAGTCTTTTCGTTAGGCAAGTGCATTACATGTCATCTATACAAACAGAAATAGCATGTTTGTTTGCCGCAGTTCCTCTAGCTTTCTCCCTAGAAAATACGAATATATAGAGCTGGTGTCTCCATGTGGAACCAATACTGTATCAAATTCAAAATAAAATGTTCTCCGATAAAAAACATTCCAAAAAAAAGTCCATCGATAATATCCAGAAAATACAAACTCAGAGGCTATACCAATATTTTGGATTGAGTTAGCCAAAACACAACCCGATATTTCTGTTTTCATCCAATCATATCCGGACAAACTGGAGTGGAATTCGTATGCAATGGACCGAGAAAATCACAGTACAAATGGTTTGGGAGAAAAGCAGTCTTTTCATTAGGCAAGTGCATAAAATGTGATCTATACAAACAGAAATATCATGTTTGTTTGCCGCATTTCCTCTATCTTTCTCCCTAGAAAATACAAATGTGTAGAGCTGTTGTCTCCAAGTAGAAACAATTAGTATTTCAAAGAACAAAATTACATGTTCCCTGATAAAAAAAACTTTCAAAACAATGAAGTCCATTTATAATATTAGGAATACACAAACACAGAGGTTGTAGCAATATCTTGGATTGAGTTAGCCAAAACAAAACCGGATATTTCCGATTTCATCCAGTCATATCTGGTAAACTGGTGTGGAATTCGTATTCAATGGACCAAGAAAATCACAGTAAAAATGGTTTTGGAGAAAAGCAAAGTCTTTTCCTTCGGGAAGTGCATAAAATCTCATCGATATAAAGAGAAACATCATGTTTGTTTCTGACAGTTCCTCTAGCTTTCTCCCTAGAAAATACGAACGTGTAGAGCCGGTGTCCCCATGATGAACCAATTTGTGTTTCAACGGTACAAAATTAAATGTTCCCTGATAAACACATTCAAAACAATAAACTCTATTGATAATATCCAGAAACCACAAACACAGAGGCTTTCACAATATTTCGGATTGAGTTAGCCAAAACACAACGGGATATTTCTGGTTTCATCCAGTCGTATTCGACAAACTGGTGTGGAATTCATATGCAATTGACCGAGAAAATCACAGTACAAATGGTTTTGGAGAAAAGCAAAATCTTTTCGTTGGGCAAGTGCATAAAATGTCATCTATACAAACAGAAATATCATGTTTGTTTGCCGCAGTTCCTCATCTATCTCCCTAGAAAATAGGAATGTGTAGAACTGGTGTTCCCATGATGAACCAATTAGTGCCTCAACAGTAAAAAATGAAATGTTCCCTGATAAAAACATTCAAAACAATAAAGTCCATCGATAATATCCAGAAAACACAAACACAGATTCTTTCACAATATTTCGGATTGAGTTAGCCAAAACACAACCGGATATTTCTGGTTTCATCCAGTCATATAAGGACAAAGTGGTTTGGAATTCGAATGCAATGTGCTGAGAAAATCAGAGTAAAAACGCTTTTGGAGAAAACCAAAGTCTTTTCGTTAGGCAAGTGCATAGAATATCATCGATACAAACATAAATATCATGTTTGTTTGCCGCAGTTCCTCTAGCTTTCTCCCTAGAAAATAAGAATATATAGAGCTGGTGTCTCCATGTGGAACCAATTACTGTATCCAAGCTCAAAGTAAAATATTCTTCGATAAAAAACAGTCAAAACAATAAATTCCGTGGATAATATCAGGAATACACAAACTCAGAGGCTGTAGCAATATCTGGGATTTAGTTAGCCAAAACAAAACTGGATATTTCCGGTTTCATCCAGTCATATCCGTACAAAAGGGGGTGGAATTTGTATGCAATGGACCGAGAAAATCACAGTAAAAATGGTTTTGGTGAAAACCAAAGTCTTTTCATTAGGCAAGTGCATTAAATGTCATCTATACAAACAGAAATATCATGTTTGTTTGCCGCAGTTCCTCTAGCTTTCTCCCTAGAAAATACGAATATGTTCAGCTGGTGTCTCCATGTGGAACCAATTAGTGTTTCCAAGAACAAAATCAAACGTTCCCTAATAAAAAACATTCAAAAAAGAAAGTCCATGGATAATATCAGGAATACACAAACACAGAGGCTGTAGCAATATCTGGGATTCACTTCGCCAAAACAAAACCGGATATTTCCGGTTTCATCCTGTCATATCCGAACAAACTCGTGTGGAATTCATATGAAGTGTACCGAGAAAATCACAGTGAAAATGGTTTTGGAGAAAAGCAAAGTCTTTCGTTAGGCAAGTGCATAAAATCTCATCGATACAAAGAGAAACATCATGTTTCTTTGCCACAGTTCCTCTAGCTTTCTCCCTAGAAAATATGAACATGTAGAGCCAGGGTCCCCATGATGAACCAATTAGTTTTTCAATGGTACAAAATTAAATGTTCCATGATAAAAACATTCAAAACAATAAACTCTATTGATAATATCCCGAAAACACAAACACAGAGGCTTTCACCATATTTTGGATTAAGTTACCCAAAACACAACTGGATATTTCTGTTTTCATTCAGTCATACTTGGACAAACTGGTGTGGAATTCGTATGCAATTGACCGCGAAAATCACAGTAAAAATTGTTTTGGAGAAAAGCAAAGTCTTTTCGTTGGGCAAGTGCATAAAATGTCATCTATACAAACAGAAATATCGTGTTTGTTTGCTGCACTTCCTCTAGCTTACTCCCTAGAAAATACGAATGTGTAGTACTGGCGTTCCCATGATGAACCTATTAGTGTTTCAACGGTAGAAAATTAAATGTTCCCTGATAAAAACATTCAAAACAATAAAGTCCATCGATAATATCCAGAAAACACAAACACAGATTCTTTCACAATATTTCGGATTGAGTTAGCCAAAACACAACCGGATATTTCTGGTTTCATCCAGTCATACCCGGAGAAACTGGTGTGGAATTCGTATGCAATGTGCTGAGAAAATCAGAGTAAAAATGCTTTTGGAGAAAACCAAAGTCTTTTCGTTGGCAAGTGCATAAAATGTCATCTATACAAACAGAAATATCATGTTTGTTTGCCACAGTTCCTCTAGCTTTCTCCCTAGGAAATACGAATATGTTCAGCTGGTGTCTCCATGTGGAACCAATTAGTGTTTCCAAGAACAGAATCAAACGTTCCCTAATAAAAAAACATTCAAAACCATAAAGTCCATGGATAATATCAGGAATACACAAACACAGAGGCTGTAGCAATATCTGGGGTTGAATTAGCCAAAACAAAACTGGATATTTCCGGTTTCATCCTGTCATATCCGAAAAAACTCGTGTGGAATTCATATGAAGTGTACCGAGAAAATCACAGGAAAATGGTTTTGGAGAAAAGCAAAGTCTTTCGTTAGGCAAGTGCATAAAATGTCATCTATACAAACAGAAATATCATGTTTGTTTGCCGCAGTACCTCTAGCTTTCTCCCTAGAAAATTGCGAATGTGTAGAGCTGGTGTCTCCATGTGGAAGCAATAAGTGATTCCAAGCACACATTTAAATTTTCCCTGATAAAAAACATTCAAAACAATAAAGTCCATGGATAATATCAGGAATACACAAACACAGAGTCTGTAGCAATATCTGGGATTGAGTTAGCCAAAAGAAAACCGGATATTTCCGGTTTCATCCAGCCATATCCTGTAAACTGGTGTGGAATTCGTATGCAATGGACCGAGAAAGTCACAGTGAAAATGGTTTTGGAGAAAAGCAAAGTCTTTTCGTTAGGCAAGTTCATTAAATGTCATCTATACAAACAGAAATATCATGTTTGTTTGCCGCAGTTCCTCTAGCTTTCTCCCTAGAAAAAACGAATGTGTGGACCTGGTTTCTCCTTGTGGAACCAATTACTGTATCCAAGCTCAAAATTAAATGTTCCCCGAAAACAAACATTAAAACAATAAAGTCCGTTGACAATATCCAGTAAACACAAACACAGAGTCTGTAGGTATATCTGGGATTGAGTTAGGGAAAACACAAATGGATATTTTTGTTTTCATTCAGTCATATCTGGACAAACTGGTGTGGAATTCACATGCAAAGGACTGAGAAAATCAGCATACAAATGTTTTTGGAGAAAAGCAACCTATTTCTTTAGGCAAGTGCATAAAATGTCATCGACAGCAACAGAAATATCATATTTGTTTGCCACAGTTCTTCTAGCTTTCTCCCTAGAAAATACGAATGTGTAGAGCTGGTGTCCCCATGATGAACCAATTACTGTTTCTAGGGTATAAAATTAAATGTTCCCTGATAAAAACATTCAATACAATAAAGTCCATCAATAATATCAGGAATACACAAACGAAGAGGTTTTCACAATATTTCAGATTTAGTTAGCCAAAACACAACCGGATATTTCTGGTTTCAACAGTCATATCCGGACAAACTGGTGTGGAAATCGTATGCAATGGACCAAGAAAATCACAGTAAAAATGGTTTTGGAGAAAAACAAAGTCTTTTCGTTAGGCAAGTGCATAAAATGTCATCTATACAAACAGATATATCATGTTTGTTTGCCGCAGTTCCTTTAGCTTTGTCCCTAGAACATATGAATGTGTAGAGCAGGTGTCCCCATGATGAACCAATTAGTGATTCTACGGTACAAAATTAAATGTTCCCTGATAAAAACATTCAAACCATAAAGTCCATCGATAATATTCAGACAACACAAACACAGAGGCCTTCACAATATTTCGGATTGAGTTAGCCAAAACACAACCGGATATTTCTGGTTTCATCCAGTCATATCCGGACAAACTGGTGTGGAATTCGTATGCAATGGACCGAGAAAATCACAGTACAAATGGTTTTGGGGAAAAGCAAACTCTTTTCGTTAGGGAAGTGCGTAAAATGTCATCTATACAAACAGAAATATCATGTTTGTTTGCCGCAGTTCCTCTAGCTTTCTCTCTAGAAAATACTAATGTGTATAGCTGGTGTCTCCATGTCTAACCAATTAGTGATTCCAAGCGCAAAATTAAATGTTCCCTGATAAAAACATTCAAAACAGTAAAGTCCCTGGATAATATCCAGTAAACACAAACAAAGAGGCTGTAGCAATATCTGGGATAGAGTTAGCCAAAACACAAATGGATATTTCTATTTTCATCCAGTCATATCCGGATAAACTGGTGTGGAATTCATATGCAGTGGACCGAGAAAATCAGAGTACAAATGGTTTTGGAGAAAAGCAACGTCAGTTCATTAGGTAAATGCATAAAATGTCATCGATAGAAACTGAAATATCATGTTTGTTTGCCGCAATTCCTCTAGCTTTCTCCCTAGCAAATATGAATGTGTAGAGCTGGTGTCACCATGTGGAACCAATTAGTGTTTCTAAGCACAAAATTAAATGTTCCCTGATAAAAAATATTCAAAACAATAAAATCCATGGATAATATCAGGAATAGACAAACAAAAAGTCTGTAGCAATATCTGGGATTGAGTTATCCAAAACAAAACTGGAGATTTCCGGTTCCATCCAGTCATATACGGACAAACTGGTGTGGAATGCGTATGCAATGGACCTAGAAATCACAATAAAAATGGTTTTGGTGAAAAGGAAAGTCTTTTCATTAGGCAAGTGCGTAAAATGTCATCTATACAACGAGAAATATCATGTTTGTTATTAGCAGTTCCTCTAGCTTTCTCCCTAGAAAATACGAATGTGTAGAGCTGGTGTCCCCATGTGGAAACAATTAGTGCTTCCAACCATAAAATTAAAAGTTCCCTGATAAAAATATTCAAAACAATAAAGTCCATCGGTATTATGCAGAAAGCGCAAACACAGAGACTTTCACAATATTTCAGATTGAGTTAGAAAAAACACAGCCGGACACTTCTGTTTTCATCCAGTCATATCTGGACAAACTGGTGTGGAATTCGTATGCAATGGACCGAGAAAATCACAGTACAAATGGTTTTGGAGAAAAGCAAAGTCTTTTCGTTAGGCAAGTGCATAAAATGTCATCTATACAAACAGAACTATCATGTTTGTTTGCCGCAGTTTCTCTAGCTTTCTTCCTAAAAAATACGAATATGTAGAACTGGTATCCCCATGATGAACCAATTACTGTATCGAAGCTCAACATAAAATATTTCCCGAAAAAAAACACTCAAAAAAATAAAGTCCGTGGATAATAATAGGAAAACACAAACACAGAGGCTGTAGCAATATCTGGGACTGAGTTTGCCAAAACAAAACCGGATATTTCTGGTTTCATTCAGTCATATCCGGACAAACTGGTTTGAATTTCGTATGAAGTGAGAAATAACCGAAAAAGGGTTTTGGAGAAAAGCAAAGTCTTTTCGTTAGGCAAGTGCATAAAATGTCATCTATACAAAGAGAAATATCATGTTTGTTTGCCGCAGTTCCTCTAGCTTTCTCCCTAGAAAATACAAATGTGTGGAGCTGGTGTCTCCATGTGGAACAAATTAGTATTCCCAGAACAAAATTAAATGTTCCCTGATAAAAACATTCAAAACAATAAAGTCCATCGATAATATCCAGAAAACACAAACACAGAGGCTTTCACAAAATTTTGTATTGAGTTAGCTAAAGCACAATCGGATATTTCTGGATTCATCCAGTCATATCCGGACAAAGTGGTGTGGAATTCGTATGCAATGGACTGAGAAAATCACAGTACAAATGGTTTTGGAGAAAAGCAAAGTCTTTTCGTTGGGCAAGTGCATAAAATGTCATCTATACAAACAGAAATATCACTTTTGTTTGCCGCAGTACCTCTAGCTTTCTCCGTATGAAATACGAATATGTTCAGCTGGTGTCTCCATGTGGAACCAATTACTGTATCCAAGCTCAAAGTAAAATATTCTTCGATAAAAAACAGTCAAAACAATAAATTCCGTGGGTAATATCAGGAATACACAAACACAGAAGCTGTAGCAATATCTGGGATTGAGTTAGCCAAAACAAAACCGGATATTTCCGGTTTCATTCAGTCATATCCGGACAATAGGGGGTGGAATTTGTATGCAATGGACGGAGAAAATCACAGTAAAAATGGTTTTGGAGAAAAGCAAAGTCTTTTCGTTAGGGAAGTGCATAAATTTGCATCTACACAAACAGAAATATCATGTTTGTTTGCAGCAGTTCCTGTAGCTTTCTCCATAGAAAATACGAGTCTGTAGAGCTGATGTCCCCATGATGAAGAAATTAGTGTTTCTACGGTACAAAATTAAATGTTCCCTGATAAAACCATTCAAAACAATAAAGTCCATCGATAATATCCAGAAAGCACTAACACAGAAACACATAATATTTCGCATTGATTTAGACAAAACAAAAGTTGATATTTCTGATTTCATCCAGTTATATCCGGACAAAGTGGTGTGGAATTTGTATGCAATGGACCGAGAAAATCACAGTACAAATGCTTTTGGAGAAAAGCAAAGTCTTTTCGTTATGCAAGTGCATAAAATATAATCTATAAAAACAGAAATATCATGTTTGTTTGTCGCATTTTCTCTAGCTTTCTCCCAAGGAAATACAAATGTGTAGAGCTAGTGTCTCCATGTGGAACCAATTAGTGATTCCAACCATAAAATTAAATCTTCCCTCATAAAAACATTCAAAACAATAAAGTCCGTGGATATTATCCTGAATACACAAACACAGAGTCTGTAGCAATATCTGGGATTGAGTTAGCCAAAACGAAACCAGATAATTCCGGTTTCATCCAGTGATATCTGGACAAACTGGTGTGGAATTCATATGAAGTGTACTGAGAAATCATAGTAAAAATGGTTTTGGAGAAAAGCAAAGTCTTTTCGTTAGGCAAGTGCATGAAATATCATCGATACAAACAGAAATATCATGTTTGTTTGCCGCAGTTCCTCTAGCTTTCTCCCTAGGAAATAGGAATGTGTAGAGCTGGTGTCTCCATGTGGAACCAATTAGTGTTTCCAAGAACAGAATCAAACGTTCCCTAATAAATAACATTCAAAACAATAAAGTCCATGGATAATATCAGGAATACACAAACACAGAGGCTGTAGCAATATCTGGGGTTGAATTAGCCAAAACAAAACCGGATATTTCCGGTTTCATCCTGTCATATCCGAAAAAACTCGTGTGGAATTCATATGAAGTGTACCGAGAAAATCACAGGAAAATGGTTTTGGAGAAAAGCAAAGTCTTTCTTTAGGGAAGTGCATAAAATGTCATCTATACAAAGAGAAATAAAGCTAGAGGAAGTGCGGCAAACAAACATGATATTTCTGTTTGTATAGATGACATTTTATGCACTTGCCCAACGAAAAGACTTTGCTTTTTTCCAAAACCATTTTTACTGTTATTTTCTCCGTCAATTGCATACGAATTCCACACCAGTTTGTCCAAATATGACTGGATGAAAACAGAAATATCCAGTTGTGTTTTGGCTAACTCAAT
The DNA here is from genome assembly GCF_033115175.1 of Lepus europaeus. Classification (NCBI taxonomy): domain Eukaryota; kingdom Metazoa; phylum Chordata; class Mammalia; order Lagomorpha; family Leporidae; genus Lepus; species Lepus europaeus. Next base: position 1,751,828 of record NW_026909439.1, read on the forward strand.
CCAAAATATTTTGAAAGATTCTGTGTTTGTGTTTTCTAGATATTATCGATGGACTTTATTGTTTTAAATGTTTTTATCAGGGAACATTTAGTTTTGTACCGTTGAAAAACTAATTGGTTCATCATGGGGACCCTGGCTCTACACGTTCGTATTTTCTAGGGAGAAAGCTAGAGGAACTGTGGCAAACAAACATGTTGTTTCTCTTTGTATCGATGAGATTTTATGCACTTGCCTAATGAAAGACTTTGCTTTTCTCCAAAACCATTTTTACTGTGATTTTCTCGGTCCATTGCATAGGAATTCCACACCAGTTTATCAGATATGACTGGATGAAAGCGGAAATATCCGGTTTTGTTTTGGCTAACTCAATCCCAGATATTGCTACAGCCTCTGTGTTTGTGTATTCCTAATAATATAAATAATTCTTTTTTTTGAAAGTTTTTTTTATCAGGGAACATGTAATTTGTACTTGGAAACACTAATTGTTCCACATGGAGACAACAGCTCTACATATTTGAATTTTCTAGGGAGAAAGCTAGAGGAACTGTGGAAAACAAACATGATATTTCTGTTTGTATAGATGACATTTAATGAACTTGCCTAACGAAAAGACTTTGCTTTTCTCCAAAACCATTTTTACTGAGATTTTCTCGGTCAATTGAATAGGAATTCCACACCAGTTTACCAGATATGACTGGATGAAACCGGAAATATCCGGTTTTGTTTTGGCTAATTCAATCCCAGATATTGCTACAGCCTGTGTGTTTGTGTATTCCTAATATTATAAATGGACTTCTTTTTTTTGAAAGTTTTTTATCAGGGAACATGTAATTTGTACTTGGAAACACTAATTGTTTCCACATGGAGACAACAGCTCTACATATTCGAATTTTCTAGGGAGAAAGCTAGAGGAACTGCGGAAAACAAACATGATATTTCTGTTTGTATAGATGACATTTAATGAACTTGCCTAACGAAAAGACTTTGCTTTTCTCCAAAACCATTTTTACTGTGACTTTCTCGGTCCATTGCATACGAATTCCACACCAGTTTACCGGATATGACTGGATGAAACCGGAAATATCCGGTTTTGTTTTGGCTAACTCAATCCCAGATATTGCTACAGATTCTGTGTTTGTGTATTCCTGATATTATCCAGGGACTTTATTTTTTTGAATGTTTTTTATCAGGGAAAATTTAAATGTGTGCTTGGAATCACTTATTGGTTCCACATGGAGACACCAGCTCTACACATTCGTATTTTCTAGGGAGAAAGCTAGAGGAACTGCGGCAAACAAACATGATGTTTCTATATGTATCGATGAGTTTTTATGCACTTGCCTAATGAAAAGACTTTGCATTTCTCCTAAACCATTTTTACTGAGATTTTCTCGGTCAATTGCATAAGAATTCCACACCAGTTTACCAGATATGACTGGATGAAACCGGAAATATCCGGTTTTGTTTTGGCTAACTCAATCCCAGATATTGCTACAGATTCTGTGTTTGTGTATTCCTGATATTGTCCAGGGACTTTATTGTTTTGAATATTTTTTATCAGGGAAAATTTAAATGTGTGCTTGGAATCACTTATTGGTTCCACATGGAGACAACAGCTCTACATATTCGAATTTTCTAGGGAGAAAGCTAGAGGAACTGCGGAAAACAAACATGATATTTCTGTTTGTATAGATGACATTTAATGAACTTGCCTAACGAAAAGACTTTGCTTTTCTCCAAAACCATTTTTACTGTGACTCTCTCGGTCCATTGCATATGAATTCCACACCAGTTTACCGGATATGACTGGATGAAACCGGAAATATCCGGTTTTGTTTTGGCTAACTCAATCCCAGATATTGCTACAGATTCTGTGTTTGTGTATTCCTGATATTATCCAGGGACTTTATTGTTTTGAATGTTTTTATCTGGGAAAATAAATGTGTGCTTGGAATCAATTATTGGTTCCACATGGAGACACCAGCTCTACACATTCGTATTTTCTATGGAGAATGCTAGAGGCACTGCAGCAAACAAACATGATATTTCTGTTTGTATAGATGACATTTTATGCACTTGCCAATTAAAAGACTTTGCTTTTCTCCAAAACCATTTTCCTGTGATTTTCTCGGTACACTTCATATGAATTCCACACGAGTTTTTTCGGATATGACAGGATGAAACCGGAAATATCCGGTTTTGTTTTGGCTAATTCAACCCCAGATATTGCTACAGCCTCTGTGTTTGTGTATTCCTGATATTATCCATGGACTTTATTGTTTTGAATGCTTTTTATTAGGGAACGTTTGATTCTGTTCTTGGAAACACTAATTGGTTCCACATGGAGACACCAGCTCTACACATTCCTATTTCCTAGGGAGAAAGCTAGAGGAACTGCGGCAAACAAACATGATATTTCTGTTTGTATCGATGATATTTCATGCACTTGCCTAACGAAAAGACTTTGCTTTTCTCCAAAACCATTTTCCTGTGATTTTCTCGGTACACTTCATATGAATTCCACACGAGTTTTTTCGGATATGACAGGATGAAACCGGAAATATCCGGTTTTGTTTTGGCTAATTCAACCCCAGATATTGCTACAGCCTCTGTGTTTGTGTATTCCTGATATTATCCATGGACTTTATTGTTTTGAATGCTTTTTATTAGGGAACGTTTGATTCTGTTCTTGGAAACACTAATTGGTTCCACATGGAGACACCAGCTCTACACATTCCTATTTCCTAGGGAGAAAGCTAGAGGAACTGCGGCAAACAAACATGATATTTCTGTTTGTATCGATGATATTTCATGCACTTGCCTAACGAAAAGACTTTGGTTTTCTCCAAACGCATTTTTACTCTGATTTTCTCAGCCCATTGCATACGAATTCCACACCAGTTTGTCCGGGTATGACTGGATGAAACCAGAAATATCCGGTTGTGTTTTGGCTAACTCAATCCGAAATATTGTGAAAGAATCTGTGTTCGTGTTTTCTAGATATTATCGATGGACTTTATTGTTTTGAATGTTTTTATCAGGGAACATTTAATTTTGTACCATTGAAACACTAATTCGTTCATCATGGGGACACCAGCTCTACATATTCGTATTTTCTAGGGAGAAAGCTAGAGGAAGTGCGGCAAACAAACATGATATTTCTGTTTGTATAGATGACATTTAATGCACTTGCCCAACGAAAAGACTTTGCTTTTTTCCAAAACCATTTTTACTGTGATTTTCTTGGTCAATTGCATACGAATTCCACACCAGTTTGTCCAAATATGACTGGATGAAAACAGAAATATCCAGTTGTGTTTTGGCTAACTCAATCCAAAATATGGTGAAAGCCTCTGTGTTTGTGTTTTCTGGATATTATCAATAGAGTTTATTGTTTTGAATGTTTTTATCAGGGAACATTTAATTTTGTACCGTTGAAAAACTAATTGGTTCATCATTGGGACCCTGGCTCTACACGTTCGTATTTTCTAGGGAGAATGCTAGAGGAACTGTGGCAAACAAACATGATGTTTCTCTTTGTATCAATGAGGTTTTATGCACTTGCCTAACGAAAGACTTTGCTTTTCTCCAAAACCATTTTTACTGTGATTTTCTCGGTCCATTGCATAGGAATTCCACACCAGTTTACAGATATGACTGGATGAAAGCAGAAATATCCGGTTTTGTTTTGGCTAACTCAATCCCAGATATTGCTACAGCCTCTGTGTTTGTGTATTCCTAATAATATAAATACTTCTTTTTTTTGAAATTTTTTTTTTCAGGGAACATGTAATTTGTACTTGGAAACACTAATTGTTCCACATGGAGACAACAGCTCTACATATTTGAATTTTCTAGGGAGAAAGCTAGAGGAACTGTGGAAAACAAACATGATATTTCTGTTTGTATAGATGACATTTAATGAACTTGCCTAACGAAAAGACTTTGCTTTTCTCCAAAACCATTTTCACTGTGACTTTCTCGGTCCATTGCATACGAATTCCACACCAGTTTACCGGATATGGCTGGATGAAACCGGAAATATGCATTAAAGTGCATTAAATGTCATCTATACAAACAGAAATATCATGTTTGTTTGCCGCTGTACATCTAGCTTTCTCTGTATGAAATACGAATATGTTCAGCTGGTGTCTCCATGTGGAACCAATTAGTGTTTCCAAGAACAAAATCAAACGTTCCCTAATAAAAAATATTCAAAACAAGAAAGTCCATGGATAATATCAGGAATACACAAACACAGAGGCTGTACCAATATCTGGGGTTGAACTAACCAAAACAAAACCGGATATTTCCAGTTTCATCCTGTCATTTCCGAACAAAATCGTGTGGAATTCATATGAAGTGTACCGAGAAAATCACAGAAAAATGGTTTTGGAGAAAAGCAAAGTCTTTCGTTCGGCAAGTGCACAAAATATCATCTATAGAAACAGAAATATCATGTTTGTTTATCGCAGTTCCTCTAGCTTTCTCCCTAGAAAATACGAATGTGTAGAGCTGGTGTCTCCATGTGGAACCAATAAGTGATTCCAAGCACACATTTAAATTTTCCCTGATGAAAAACATTCAAAACAACAAAGTCCGTGGTTAATATCAGGAATACACAAACACAGAGGCTTTCACAAAATTTTGTATTGAGTTAGCAAAAGCACAATCGGATATTTCTGGTTTCATCCAGTCATATCCGGTAAACTGGTGTGGAATTCGTATGCAATGGTTTTGGAGAAAAGCAAAGTCTTTTCATTAGGCAAGTGCATTACATGTCATCTATACAAACAGAAATATCATGTTTGTTTGCCGCAGTTCCTCTAGCTTTCTCCCTAGAAAATACGAATATGTAGAGCTGTTGTCTCCATGTGGAAACAATTAATGTATCAAAGCTCAAAATAAAATGTTCCCCGATAAAAAACATTCAATAAAAAAAAAGTCCATCGATAATATCCAGAAAATGCAAACACAGAGGCTGTACCAATATTTCGGATTGAGTTAGTCAAAACACAACCCGATATTTCTGTTTTCATCCAGAATATCAGGACAAACTGGAGTGGAATTCATATGCAATGGACCGAGAAAATCACAGTACAAATTGTTTGGAGAAAAGCAAAGTCTTTTCGTTAGGCAAGTGCATAAAATATCATCTATACAAACAAAAATATCATGTTTGTTTGCCGCAGTTCCTCTAGCTTTCTCCCTAAAAAATACGAATATGTAGAGCTGGTTTCCCCATGATGAACCAATTACTGTTTCAATAGTACTAAATTAAATGTTCCCTGATAAAAATATTCAAAACAATAAAGTCCCTCGATAATATCCAGAAAACACAAACACAGAGGCTTTCACAAAATTTTGTATTTAGTTAGCTAAAGCACAATCACATATTTCTGGTTTCATCCATTCATATCCGAACAATGTGGTGTGGAATTCGAATGCAATGGACAAAGAAAATCACAGTAAAAGTGGTTTTGGAGAAAACCAAAGTCTTTTCCTTAGTCAAGTGCATAAAATGTCATCTATACAAACAGAAATATCTTGTTTGGTAGTAGCAGTTCCTCTTGCTTTCTCCCTAGAAAATACGAATGTGTAGAGCTGGTGTCCCCATGTGGAACCAATTAATGATTCCAACCATAAAATTAAAAGTTCCCTGATAAAAACATTCAAAACAATAAAGTCCATCGGTATTATCCAGAAAGCACAAACACAGAGACTTTCAAAATATTTCGGATTGAGTTAGCCAAAACAAAACCGGATATTTCTGGTTTCATCCAGTCATATCTGGACAAATTGGTGTGGAATTCGTATGCGATGGACCGAGAAAATCACAGTACAAATGGTTTTGGAGAAAAGCAAAGTCTTTTCGTTAGGCAACTGCATAAAATTATCATGTTTGTTTGCCACAGTTCCTCTAGCTTTCTTCCTAAAAAATACGAATATGTAGAGCTGGTATCCCCATGATGAACCAATTACTGTATCAAAGCTCAACATAAAATATTTCCCGAAAAAAAACACTCAAAAAAATAAAGTCCGTGGATAATAATAGGAAAACACAAACACAGAGGCTGTAGCAATATCTGGGACTGAGTTTGCCAAAACAAAACCGGATATTTCTGGTTTCATTCAGTCATATCCGGACAAACTGGTTTGAATTTCGTATGAAGTGAGAAATAACCGAAAAAGGATTTTGGAGAAAAGCAAAGTCTTTTCGTTAGGCAAGTGCATAAAATGTCATCTATACAAAGAGAAATATCATGTTTGTTTGCCGCAGTTCCTCTAGCTTTCTCCCTAGAAAATACAAATGTGTGGAGCTGGTGTATCCATGTGGAACAAATTAGTGTTCCCAGAACAAAATTAAATGTTCCCTGATAAAAACATTCAAAACAATAAAGTCCATCGATAATATCCAGAAAACACAAACACAGAGGCTTTCACAAAATTTTGTATTGAGTTAGCTAAAGCACAATCGGATATTTCTGGATTCATCCAGTCATATCCGGACAAAGTGGTGTGGAATTCATATGCAATGGACTGAGAAAATCACAGTACAAATGGTTTTGGAGAAAAGCAAAGTCTTTTCGTTGGGCAAGTGCATAAAATGTCATCTATACAAACAGAAATATCACGTTTGTTTGCCGCAGTACCTCTAGCTTTCTCCGTATGAAATACGAATATGTTCAGCTGGTGTCTCCATGTGGAACCAATTACTGTATCCAAGCTCAAAGTAAAATATTCTTCGATAAAAAACAGTCAAAACAATAAATTCCGTGGGTAATATCAGGAATACACAAACACAGAGGCTGTAGCAATATCTGGGATTGAGTTAGCCAAAACAAAACCGGATATTTCCGGTTTCATTCAGTCATATCCGGACAATAGGGGGTGGAATTTGTATGCAATGGACGGAGAAAATCACAGTAAAAATGGTTTTGGAGAAAAGCAAAGTTTTTCATTAGGCAAGTGCATTAAATGTCATCTATACAAACAGAAATATCATGTTTGTTTGCCGCAGTACCTCTAGCTTTCTCTGTATGAAATATGAATATGTTCAGCTGGTGTCTCCATGTGGAACCAATTAGTGTTTCCAAGAACAAAATCAAACGTTCCCTAATAAAAAATATTCAAAACAAGAAAGTCCATGTATAATATCAGGAATACACAAACAAAGAGGCTGTACCAATATCTGGGGTTGAACTAACCAAAACAAAACTGGATATTTCCAGTTTCATCCTGTCATTTCCAAACAAAATCGTGTGGAATTCATATGAAGTGTACCGAGAAAATCACAGAAAAATTGTTTTGGAGAAAAGCAAAGTCTTTCGTTCGGCAAGTGCACAAATATCATCTATAGAAACAGAAATATCATGTTTGTTTATCGCAGTTCCTCTAGCTTTCTCCCTAGAAAATACGAATGTGTAGAGCTGGTGTCTCCATGTGGAACCAATAAGTGATTCCAAGCACACATTTAAATTTTCCCTGATAAACAGTCAAAACAATAAAGGCCGTGGTTAATATCAGGAATACACAAACACAGAGGCTGTTGCAATATCTGGGATTGAGTTAGCCAAAAGAAAACCGGATATTTACGGTTTCATCCAATCATATCTGGTAAACTGGTGTGGAATTCGTATGCAATGGTTTTGGAGAAAAGCAAAGTCTTTTCATTAGGTAAGTGCATTACATGTCATCTATACAAACAAAGTCCGTGGATAATATCAGGAAAACACAAACACAGAGGCTGTAGCAATATCAGGGATTGAGTTAGCCAAAACAATACCGGATATTTCCGGTTTCATCCAGTCATATCCGGTAAACAGGTATGGAATTCGTTTGCAATGGACCGAGAAAATCACAGTACAAATGGTTTTGGAGAGAAGCAATGTCTTTTCGTTAGGCAAGTGCATAAAATGTGATCTATACAAACAGAAATATCATGTTTGTTTGCCGCACTTCCTCTAGCTTTCTCTCTAGAAAATTCGAATATGTAGAGCTGTTGTCTCCATGTGGAACAATTTGTGTTTCCAAGTACAAATTACATGTTCCATGATAAAAAACTTTCAAAAAAAGAAGTCCATTTACATTATTAGGAATACACAAACACTGAGCCTGTAGCAATATCTGGGATTGAGTTAGCCAAAACAAAACCGGATATTTCCGGTTTCAT